>NC_073625.1:193359345-193662375 GCF_029407905.1 Bubalus kerabau | reverse complement strand
TCATAACAGCATTTTTAAAATGTTGGCTCACAGGCGATTTGCCTTGTAAGGTATTTTTATCAGTTTTAAACATGGTAAACATTATAGTAGCTTAGAGCAGATTTGGAAGTTGGAAGGTGCTTATCTAAACAAAGGAAGACTTTGAAGACCTTGCCATTCTTCCATTAGTGCTTAATGATGGGTTTTTCCATCAAATGGGGGAGACCTGTAAGCTTCCTAAGCAAGAAGACTCTACTACTAAGAAAATGAAGTCCTCCCTAACCCTACCAACTTGTAGCTTGGAGAACTGAGGCCATTTAAGATGTGGAAACTTTAAGTTGCAGAAAATAGACTGAAATGTTGGATATTGAGGATAATGTGCCCTTGGCCAAAGGTAATATCCTTTTTCTAGGAAAAGAGCTTTAACAAGACTTATTTAAAAAAATAAAATAAAAACAAGGGGTGTATTGGGCACCAAATACCTCTTAAACAAGTAACATTTGGGTGAGTTAACTATAAAGGTATCCACTGTGTATTAAATTTTCCTCTAAATAAGAAACTCATGGGTATGAAAAAATAAGGTGGAAAATTCACAGCTTTTTTCCTCACACTATAGGTTAGAGGCCACCCACCCAGTTTGGGGTCCTGCACCTTTCATATTTGAAGCAGATCAAAGAATTTGTAAACCAAAATCTAACAACCTTGGCATATTTTTATAACCCAAAAGGGGGAAAATGTCTTGCAGTTTCCATTACACACAGAAGAGTGATTAATTATATTGAGAGGGAGAAACTTACAATATTCAAAGAAACCATATTGAGTGCATATATTCCTCCTTATTTTATACTGGTGTAAAAGTCAAGGCTCTATGGCAATGTATGGAAGTCCCATGGGAAATGAACATTTCCAATAATCTATTATTGAAGTTTATAATTTATAGAACTTTACTGACTTTCCAAAGGTAAAAAAATCATCTAAAGGTAAATTAGTGTTGTTATTTACACCAAATGATCATCCATGTATTTCTGAAAGACCATGAGATAAAATATAAAACATTGCATTAAAAGACCATCAACAATGAGTCTATTTTGCAAAAACCCCACCCATCTAACAATGCAATAATTTTATCAACTTTTCCCTTGGAATATGCCTTCCAAAGATGGGGCTGTCCTGACTTGTAGAAACAATAAACAATCTTGAGAGATTAAAATAAATGACTTCAGGCTTCTTTTAATTTTCTGCAAACCTTTTGTGAGAATAAAAGAATCACTATCCTTAAATAACTGGAGAATTACATCACTGATCAACTATGTCCCCAGTGGATAAGAGCTCAAGGTGAGACATGGTGTATGTGAAAGAAATTGCTTCTTTGGTGAAAACCCCTCAGCAATTAAACACTTCAGACAAAGGGCCTTCTCTCTCTATCCTTTCACCATCCTCCCCCACCCTTCCCCACCCCAGTGAGGAAAAAGATCAGAAGTTTGGACGTGGGAATGTGACATAGTTCTGGTTATACTTTTTCCTCTCTCTAAGGTTAATCATGAAAACATTATGAGTTGTGGGTTGGAAGTGGTTTTAGAGAAAGTGTTTTCAAGCATTACAAATGTTGAAGATTTTGAGAAAACCTTACTGTATTGAATTGAAATTTCATTCAAGTGACATCTTTTTTTCTTGTCTTTCTATGAGTTTTGGTTCATCTTGGCGATACTTCCAGCCTTGGTATTATGGTGAGATTCTTGCAAATCACCAGAGTCACCATTATGATGGAAAAGAAACCAGACTTTTAAAGGAATCTTCTGTTTGTGAAAGTGGAAGTCGCTCAGTAGTTTCTGACTCTTTGCGACCTCATGGACTATACAGTCCCTGGAATTCTCCAGGCCAGAATACTAGAGTGGGTAGCCTTTCCCTTCTCCAGGGGATCTTCCCAACCCAGAGACTGAGCCCAGATCTCCCACACTGCAAGCAGATTCTTTACCAGCCAAGCCACAAGGGAAGCCCATCTTCTGTTCAGTGGCTAATATCTTCATGGGCATCAGAGGTCGGGGGGTCTAAACAGCTTTTCTCTGAAGAGTGAGATGTGCAACACAACCAATCAACAGGATTCTTTAAGGTTTGCTTTGAGAAAAAAGTATTTAAATTTGTGCTTATAATTTATTAAATATATCAGTTTGGGGGTTGATAAGACTACTTGCAAGTCTTTATCCTTCTGTTAACTAGCTTGGAAATAATAATTATGGTGGTGATGATGATGGCAACGATAGTGATAGTGACTGAAAGTGAGAACCGGCTATGCCTCAGCTCCCTTTCCAAGCATTGTATGTGCAAATTCCAAGTTAAATTAGTCAATGATTACCTGGGATAAATACAATTATTCCCACAAAATAACAGGTCATAAAATGTTACAGTATGTGTTTATGGTCACATAACCAAAAAGGGATACAGTAGAGAAGGGAATCTAGATATCTCTTGAGTCTTTACTCATTCTCTGATGGTCTTCCTCATTAGCAATGCTTTGCAGCTATTATATAAAGGCTTTTGTGCCAAACCTTTCCATCCAAAAAGCAAGAAACATTCAGACTCTACCAGCTCTCCCAAAGGGAATAGTCCATCTTCACTTATTTAATCAGTTAAGCCTGGACTGACCTGTGTCCTTCCCGAAAATCCTGTGTTGAAGATTTAATGCCCATGTAACTGTAACTCAGGGATGGGGTCTATAAGGAGGAAATTAAGATTGTTAGGTCATAAGGGTGGGGTCCTCATCCTACAGGATGAGTGTCTTACAGGAGACACCACAGTGTATCCTCCTCTCTGTTTCACTCTATCTGTCTCTCTGCCATGTGAGGACATAGAGAGAAGAACAGCTTTGTAGGCCAAGAAGAAAGCCTCATCAGAAACCAGATCTGCTAGCACCTTGACCTTGAACTTTCCAGCCTCCAGAACTTTGAGAAATAAATTTCTATGGTTTCAGTCACATAGCCTGTGGGCTTTGTTATGGCAGCCTAAGCAGACTAATCAATTGTCTATTTAAAAAAAAGAAAGAATAAAGATAAGAAAAGAATAAAAATGAAGCAAAAGGAAGAAATCAAGTCATGCATAAACACATAGATTGTTATAAAGATGACTCGAAGTCCACTGTCCAATGTAGTCAGTTAGCAACAGACCAAAGACAATGATTGAAATCAAATTTAATTGACTTTGCTATTTAAAAGATTTGGTTGATTTTTGTAAAGTAACTAGCTTCCAATTAAAATAAATAAATTAATTTTAAAAGAAAAAAAGATTTGGTTGAAAAAGGGCTAGTGGGTTCATCTTTGTGTTTTTTTGGACTTAGCTATAGTTTGGTAATCTAAGGTGGTAATAGAGTAGAATGAGTTCAAAGTTTTCAATAAGCATTCTATTCAGTGTTTTATTCCCAAACCATCATAATTCCATAGAACTATTTCAGGAAGTGGCATTTGGATTAGCTTCCCTGGTGGCTCAGTGGTAAAGAACCTGCCTGCCAATGCAGGAGACTTGGGTTCAATCCCTGGATGAGGAAGATCCCCTGGAGAAGGAAATGGCAACCCACTCCAGTATTCTTGCCTGGGAAATCTCATGGACAGAGAAGCCTGGCGGACTACAGACCACAGGGTCACAAAGGGTCAGACACGACTTAGCTGCCAAACATCAAAAGTTGGATTAGCACGTATTTTTCCAAAGCATCCAGAGAAAATACACACAGTATTTTAATTGTCCATATTCAGAAACTCAGTCTGTGTTTTCATCTTTCTGCGTTAAAAAGGTATTTCAGAAAGGAAGGGTCTGGAACTGTGCGTTAGCCATGGACAGTTGTGTTTCCAGCAACCCTGCCTGGGATCTGAGGCTGCTGCCAAGCAGGCTCTCTGCCAGAGAGGAGAGGATTGTAAATCTGGAGAGAGAAATTCAGAGAGGAAAACCTGTTTTTGCTTAATTAAAATAAATTTGGGGAAATAGACAAGGGGAAATTCACTGCTTAATAGGATCACTAAGTCTCATCCTTCACCCCAAATGACTTGTCAAACTGCCGCAGGAATCCTCGTGTGAAAACTTGTCAGGAATCCTGACCAGTGAATCAAACCATGCGCTCTCATCAGACTTTCTCATCAAAAGTCATGAAAGATGTTTTTGGAATCCAGGTGTGATTTCCAGACACAGAAGGAAGTGAAGGTGTTTACAAAGGCAGAACTGTCAGTGATTTAGGGACTGTCTCTGCTTTTTTCCTGAAATGGAGAACAGAGCACAAAGACTACAATGTTAGGAAGGAAATTTCAAAAGTTGTAACATGCAAAAATGCATCCGGTATTTAGGTTAGAGTTTCGGGGTATGCTTGGGGGTTCTGCTGGAGAGATGGGAGCCAGGTATATGGAGGGCACAACCTCTTAATTCACTTGCTTTTTTCAGGCTCCGCTAGCTTCTACAGATGCTGCACGACAGGTGAGAAATTACCGAGGATGCTTGCCCTAGAGGAAGTTAGGACTCAGTTCAGTTCAGTTCAGTCGCTCAGTCGTATCCAACTCTTTGCAACCCCATTAATCACAGCACGCCAGGCCTCCCTGTCCATCACCAACTCCCGGAGTTCACTCAGACTCATGTCCATCGAGTCAGTGATGCCATCCAGCCATCTCATCCTCTGTCATCCCCCTTCTCCTCCTGCCCCCAATCCCTCCCAACATCAGAGTCTTTTCCAATGAGTCAACTCTTCGCATGAGGTGGCCAAAGTCCTGGAGTTTCAGCTTTAGCATCATTCCCTCCAAAGAAATCCCAGGGCGGATCTCCTTCAGAATGGACTGGTTGGATCTCCTTGCAGTCCAAGGGACTCTCAAGAGTCTTCTCCAACACCACACTTCTAAAGCATCAATTCTTTGGCCCTCAGCCTTCTTCACAGTCCGACTCTCACATCCATACATGACCACAGGAAAAACCATAGCCTTGACTAGACGGACCTTTGTTGGCAAAGTAATGTCTCTGCTTTTCAATATGCTATCTAGGTTGGTCATAACTTTCCTTTCAAGGAGTAAGCGTCTTTTAATTTCATGGCTGCAGTCACCAACTGTAGTGATTTTGGAGCCCCAAAAAACAAAGTCTGACACTGTTTCTGCTGTTTCCCCATCTATTTCCCATGAAGTAATGGGACTGGATGCCATGATCTTCGTTTTCTGAATGTTGAGCTTTAAGCCAACTTTTTCACTTTCCACTTTCACTTTCATCAAGAGGCTTTTGAGTTCCTCTTCACTCTCTGCCATAAGGGTGGTGTCATCTGCATATCTGAGGTTATTGATATTTCTTCCGGCAATCTTGATTCCAGCTTGTGTTTCTTCCAGTCCAGCGTTTCTCATGATGTACTCTGCATAGAAGTTAAATAAGCAGAGTGCATATATAAGCCTTGACGTAACCTGTAGCTAGGACTACAGGTGTGTTAAAGCCACCATAAAGAGCCTTCCATTTCATGCATGCCAAAACGTACAATTCTGACATTTATAAGAAGAGTGTGTTTTATTCCTACATACCTTCCAGGCTGTGGTTCATACCTTGGGACACGTGGCAACTCCTTGCCCAGCACCATCGCTAACCAAAACCAGCCAATTGTAGGCTTCACCTAAACCAAAGCTTTTTCTGGGAAACGTCCTTCTAAAGACCCTCTAGACTTCATGTGTTACTAGGACTCTTCTCTTGTTAAGCTAATACCATCAACACAAGACTCTTTGAATGATATCATTATTTAGCCTTACCAAAGCTATGTAAAAATTATTGATGTTGAAACTTTCAAGGTGAATGTTTTCAAAAAAAAATGTACTCCCTTTGAAAATTGATTCATAAGCTGCATTTTTTTTTAATCTGGGAGCCAAAATAACTAAATCATTCTATATTCAAATCTAATATCTATACTGACTCCATACAGGGTGCTTGCTGCTATTTCTATAAAACAAAAAGTAAATTTTTGTTTATTCAATTTTCATGTCCAGTCTAAGGTATTGTGGTCATACAGGGAGATACTGTCTGTGACCCAGCCCTGTTCTTGAACTTCTTGGCTTTAGCTCTTATTCTGCAGTAAATGTCTGTGACTGACATTCTACAGAATCACTTTACAATTTTAAGCGCCATTTCCTTGGTACAGGAAACAGATGCCAGTTAACACATGGAATATTTCTAGTAGAAATGACTTTGTTGGTTTTTTGTTTTATGAACATGATAGATAGGTATTCTAAAGAAATATAGAAGAAGGAACCTTAAAATGTTTCTGTGTCAATAAAAACATTTGCATATATTATGCAATATAATTTTTAATAGTTGTATATTATTCCATCATATGGATCTATCAAGATTTATTTCACCAGTTCTCTATTGATGGATATTTTGGATTATTGCCAAATGTCTGATGTCATAAGAAACCCTATGATGGAAAAGATCCTTATACGTACATCTTAATACACTTTTCTCCTAGGACAATTTGTTTAAAATAGAATTATCAAGTCAAAGAGTGTGCACATACTTAAAGGCTTTTTCCAAATTGCTCTGCAGAAAGGTTATGCCAATTTACCTCATCAACAGTCATCACATCCTCACCAGTAACAGATATTATCAATCATTTAATGATCCTTAATTTGATAAGTGGATATCAGTGTTCACTAACATTTTAATTTATAGGAACAACTTTAATGATTAAGGTGATCAAAGCCATTATTACGTTTTGATCGGATATTTAAATCTCCTTTTGTGTAATTTTCTATTCACAAGTTTTTCTCATTATTCTATTGGATTACTCATCTTACTAATTTCAAAAGATGCTTCATATAACCCTTCGTCATCTATGTTGCAGGTATTTTTGCAAGTTAATGTTTGTCTTTTAACTATCTTCACCACCAGTAAGTGGTAGTGATAGAGGCTGTACAGAAAATTTTGATTTCTGAATAGACAAATGTTTTGTGAAATCCCAAGTTTTCCATTTTCAATATGTTTTTCTTCAACGACTATAACTAAAATCTTTTTGTATTTTAAACAAAAAATTTGCTTTCAGGTATTATGGGCATCTATATAATGCATGAATGATGAGAGGTGGAGTCAGAAATCTGGGGTTCAGTGTCCAGCCTTCTATTGTCATCAATCAGTGAGCAGCTTTGGACTCTGTTTTCCCAAGTGTGAGGTCAGTCTCTTCAAGCCCCTTCATTTTACCTGCACGACAACATACTTGGTTTTCAACCTTGGCTGCCCCTGTAATCACCTGAGGAGACGTTAGCACACCTGACACTCAGGACATATCCCAAACCATGTAAATCAAAATCTCTAGGGTGGGGCCCTGACATCCCATTTTTCTAAGCTTCCTGGTACTTCCAATGTGCAGCCAAGCTTAAGACCACAGATCTGGATGCATACGTACTAAATCACTTCAGTCGTGTCCAATTCTTTGTGACCCTATGAACTGTAGCCCACCAGGCTCTTCTGTCCATGGGATTCTCCAGGCATGAATACTGGAGTGGGTTGTCACACCCTCCTCCAGAGGATCTTCCCGACCCAGGAATTGAACCTGAGTCTCCTGTGGCTCCTGCATTGCAGGTGGTTTCTTTACTGCTGAGCCACCGGGAAGCTCACAGATCTGGATAGATGCTGTGTTTTCCAAACTTGCCTAATGATTTCTTCAATGGTTTACCAGGCTCTGACTTGGGATTATTTCTACCAGAAATGGCTTTTTCTTTTGTATTATGAATATGATGAATATGATGGATAGGTACTCTAAAGAAATATTGAAGAAGAAACCTTAAAAGTAGGGTTTAGTGGCTATAGTAAGTCTGCCTTGGGTTCCAAGAATCAGTGTGATTAGCAAGTTTTTCCACAATTCTTCTTTTTAATAACATTCAGTTATTCTAACAATCTTTCTGGATAGTCTCCTCGCAGAGATGTTATTTCAAAGCTGAAGTTATCAGTGAAGACTTAAATTATATCCTGGAAACGAGCACTCTGACACTTGTTCATTTGCTTGACGCCATCACAGATGATTAATGTTGTGTGAGACATTGGCTATTTTCCATTCCAAACCCCTAAAAAACCTGAGCGAAGGCACACAAAGTCTTTCAGATATTGAGTGAAAAAACCGGACCTAGGACTCAGGCACCCTGGGCCCTGATCTCACCTCCTGTTGCCTCAGTCTCTTCATCTGTGAAATGGGGGCGAGAGTGTCTCTGTACCTGCTTTGAGGAGTGTTCTGAAGGCGGGTGAGGTAATGTCTGTGGGACTCGGCAGCGACGTAGATGAAAGGCACTGTAATGAGTACAAAGTACTATTTTTCATATTACACTTTAAAGCTCTGTAAATGTTGAAAGGCCTTTTTTATATAAACATGCAGAAACAACAGTAAAAAGGAAGTACCCCATTTATTCCACTTTTTATATTCCTGGATTCCTTTTACCCATTAATTTTTCTTCAGTGTTGTCTCAACAGTGCATTTCCCCGGTTGGGAGCCAGAGGAGAGTGTGGAGATGACAAAGCCATATTCTAAACCACCTTTGCCTATTTCACTTACCAGGCCCCTAGGCACCTTGCTTTAACAATGCTGATCAGAACTTGTGCTAAAATGCTTACCTGCCTGAGGATTTGCTGTGTGTCCACCTACCCCACAGAACCGTGGGCTGCCATGAGGACTGCACCAGGTCCAATGTATGTCTCATATTCCCCAGAGCCTTGGATGCTGTCTACCCTGGGGATTTATTTTTTAAAGAAATAAATGTGTGAGTTGTGAATTAATGATCTTGGTCAAAATGCAAGGCTAATCACTGAGTGAAGCCAACAAGGTCACTTTTATAAGCACAAAATAGTTTGTACTTGAGATCTGCACCCTTTACTCTAGGAACTTCAGGTTTTCCTGGGCATACTATTATTATTTTTCCATTCCCAATTCTATCTTCTTCTACCTTGCAAAATGCATGTGATGCCAGCTTTAATACTAGTCACTGCGGTACACAGGAGGTAAGGTACACAGGAGGTAAGGTACACAGGAGGTAAGGTACACAGGAGGTAAGGTACACAGGAGGTAAGGTACACAGGAGGTAAGGTACACAGGAGGTAAGGATTGGAGGCTGGAGTACTCAGCGTTTTTAGTTGTTTTGACTAAATTATAAATTTTAGCCAAAATATCCTCTTTTTCTTAAGAGTTAATATTAATAAGAAGAACTATACAAAAAAGATCTTCACGACCCAGATAATCACGATGGTATGATCACTCACCTAGAGCCAGACATCCTGGAATGTGAAGTCAAGTGGGCCTTAGGAAGCATCACTACGAACAAAGCTAGTGGAGGTGATGGAATTCCAGTTGAGCTATTTCAAATCCTGAAAGATGATGCTGTGAAAGTGCTGCACTCAATATACCAGCAAATTTGGAAAACTCAGCAGTGGCCACAGGACTGGAAAAGGTCAGTTTTCATTCCAATCCCAAAGAAAGGCAATGCCAAAGAAAGCTCAAACTACCACACAATTACACTCATCTCACACGCTAGTAAGGTAATGCTCAAAATTCTCCAAGCCAGGCTTTAGCAATACGTGAACCGTGAACTTCCAGATGTTCAACCTGGTTTTAGAAAAGGCAGAGGAACCAGAGATCAAATTGCTAACATCCGCTGGATCATGGAAAAAGCAAAAGAGTTCCAGAAAAACATCTATTTCTGCTTTATTGACTATGCCAAAGCCTTTGACTGTGTGGATCACAATAAACTGTGGAAAATTCTGAAAGAGATGGGAATACCAGACCACCTGACCTGCCTCTTGAGAAACCTTTATGCAGGTCAGGAAGCAACAGTTAGAACTGGACATGGAACAACAGACTGGTTCCAAATAGGAGAAGGAGTACGTCAAGGCTGTGTATTGTCACCCTGCTTATTTAACTTCTATGCAGAGTACATCATGAGAAACGCTGGGCTGGAAGAAGCACAAGCTAGAATCAAGATTGCCAGGAGAAATATGAGTAACCTCAGATATGCAGAACACACCACCCTTATGGCAGAAAGTGAAGAGGAACTAAAAAGCCTCTTGATGAAAGTGAAAGTGGAGAGTGAAAAAGTTGGTTTAAAGCTCAACATTCAGAAAACGAAGATCATGGCATCCGGTCCCATCACTTCATGGGAAATAGATGGGGAAACAGCGGAAACAGTGTCAGCCTTTATTTTTCTGGGCTCCAAAATCACTGCAGATGGTGACTGCAGCCATGAAACTAAAAGACGCTTACTCCTTGGAAGGAAAGTTATGATCAACCTAGATAGCATATTGAAAAGCGGAGACATTACTTTGCCAACAAAGGTCCATCTAGTCAAGGCTATGGTTTTTCCAGTGGTCATGTATGGATGTGAGATTTGGACTGTGAAGAAAGCTGAGCACCAAAGAATTGATGCTTTTGAACTCTGGTGTTGGAGAAGACTCTTGAGAGTCCCTTGGACTGCAAGGAGGTCCAACCAGTCCATTCTAAAGGAGATCAGCTCTGGGTGTTCTTTGGAAGGAATGATGCTAAAGCTGAAGCTCCAGTACTTTGGCCACTTCATGCAAAGAGTTGACTCATTGGAAAAGACTCTGATGCTGGGAGGGATTGGGGGCAGGAGGGAAAGGGGATGACAGAGGATGAGATGACTGGATGGCATCACCGACTCGATGGATGTGAGTTTGAGTGAACTCAAGGAGTTGGTGATGGACAGGGAGGCCTGGCGTGCTGCGATTCGTGGGGTCGCAAAGAGTTGGACACGACTGAGCGACTGAACTGAACTTAACTGAATATTAATAATAGATGATATACATTCTCTCATTCATCATCACTAAAACCCTGGGAAGTAGATATGATTAGCCCCTTTTTGAAGATCAAGCAGTCAAGGTTGAGAGAGGTTAAGTAACTAACACAAAGTCACATAGCTGAGACTCGACTCAAGTCAAGTCAGGTTCCCAAGTTGCTTCTTTCTGAGATATCACACTGTCTTCTGGCCCCATGAACTTAAGAGGACGTTCTTCTAGATCATTTCTTTAGTTATAAATAAAAAGTCTTCTTGAATGCAAAGTGCCTTGATGTTTTTGCAGGGGGCTGATGGTCAAAACATTTAACAGCTCACAGGCATAGACCAACCAGTAGACATAAATGCTGCCCATAAAACCACCAGTTCTCTGCACAGGTTTCCCAGATAAAATACAGGACCTTAAGGTAACTTTGAATTTCAGATAAAGAACAAGTCATTTTTCACTATAAGCAATACTTGGAACAAACATACACCAAAAAAAAAAGGTTATGTATGGAGCTGAAACACCTGGTCTTTCAGCACGACCTCACACACATAACAAGCACAGGACACTCAGCAGTTCACTTGACCTTTATTAGTGAACTTTCAGTTCACTAGTCTTGGCAGCTGGTTTCCGGGGACAATGTAAGAGTTGGTTTAATGGAACAGTGTCAACGTTGTTCTTAAAAAGGAGTTGTTTCAGTGTCAAAGCTGGAGCCATCATGATTGGGGCGGAATCTCACCTCTAACCTCCACCTTGACTTGTATGCTACTGTGATCCCTGTGTACTCTGTTCTGATTTCAGTTTTATGATGGATAAATTTGCAGCCCTATTTAAACTGCCCTCTTTGCTGAAGGGCAAAGCAATGAAAGTCTGAAAAATAAAACAATAGCATTTTAAAAATATATTTTAACTTCAAAACTAATCCTGCACTATGATTATCAAAGCATTATTTGTATCCAATACTAATAAAATATTAACTTTTAATAATAAATACCTATTAAAACCATCAAATGCTTAACGAAAAAGATGGGTTAAATAAATCTGATGCTACTTTTTCCTGTCTTGTGGGCCTGTAGCTGGTTTTTCTTTTCTTCATCCATATCTCCATTTTGAAATGTGGTGTGTGAGCTTGAATTACTTTTCTAATCAGAAAAAATAAAAAGAAATGACTTTTAAGGTTTCATCATGACCCAAGAACTGGACAATCTAGATCAAGATCAGACAGACAGAAGATGAGGGGCAATGAGGTTAAAAATGAACCTTCTTCATGAGGGAACAGTTTTATTCATGGAAAAACGTGGCAGTTAAATTCAGAGTGAAAATGGCAGCAATGGTTCCCTATACAGTGGAAATAATCAGTCAACCCACCCAATGTTTTGTCTACATGACATAAATAACTGTTTGAGCTTTTTTTTTTTTTTTTTCCACTCCATCGGCCAATTTAAGAGTCCTGCAAACAGAAGATTTGATTACTGTTTCCAAAACTCCAGTTTAGTGCAGAGTGTATCTTAACATTGACTGAGAATATTCTTGAACCCCCAGGGGTCATGGTCCCACAGGAGCACACAGGCCACCTCCTTCACCATTCCTCCTAAGTAGCTCGTGCGCTTGCAGGGCAGACCCAGGAGATAAAACGCTCGTGTGTTTTCCTTCTGACAGCCAGGGCGTGTTGTCTCCCCCTGGAGAACATTTGTTTATAAAGGAGTAAGAGTTTTTAATATATATGCAAAGGATGATAATGAAATGTGTCTGGCCAGAACATAGTCAGGCGAGATTTCATCTAGTTTCAACAGCGCCGTGTGCCAGGGCTGAAGCCATTTTTACCGTAACTCACATTTTCAGGCCTGTGAAGTTGCCGCCCACACAGGAAATGACTTGGAACAGGTGGTCCTCAGAGCTTGCTGGTCTTGTCTGGCTCCTGGGTAATGCTTGTGGGCTACTGAGTCACTGACTAATTATGAGCCCGAACAAAAGGCTCTCAGATAAGCTTGAAGTCAAGACGAGGGAGAAGGCAAGGTGTAGCCAGGGACTGTCTGAGCGTGCTGTGCTGGCTGTCCAAATGGAGTTGATGAATGAGGTTCCTTGGGAAACGATGCCCCCTCGGTCTGGGCTCCTCTCCACTCCCCAGGCACCTGGTGGCATTGGGACAAGAAAAAGCAGGTGAGGCAAGAAGCCGTTGCTCATCTCAGATTCTAACAGCTGTAAATGCATCAGAAAATGTCCTTCTTGGAGTCAGCACTCTCAGCAACAGGAGAGATCATTTCTCCACCACCTGAGCTATCAAGCCCATCCATGGATGTGTGTGCGGGGCATGTGAGTATTTTCCTCTCTTTGATCTCTTCCTAGACTGGGAAGAGGTGACGTAACACTTCTCATTCCCCGGGTGAAGAAACTGAGACTTTGGCAGCCCACGTGCTTGGCTCTCGTCCTCAGAAGGAGGATGGTGTCAGAGATGGAATTGTATCTGTGTAGAAAAGAGATTCTCATGTCCTGACTGCCAGTACCAGGAATGTGACCTTATTTGGAGATGGGGTCATTGCAGAGGTAATTAATTAAGATGAGGTCATAATGGATGTGGTTGGGGCCCTAATCCAATACTACTCATGGACAAAAGTCCATGTGAAGAGACGGAGACACAGGAAGAAACTCACATGAAATGGAGGAGTGAGGTGATGGATCTACAAGCCAAGGGATGCTAAGCTGCTGCTGCTGCTAAGTCGCTTCAGTCGTGTCCAACTTTGTGCGACCCCATAGATGGCAACCCACCAGGCTCCGCTGTCCCTGGGATTCTCCAGGCAAGGACACTGGAGTGGGTTGCCATTTCCTTCTCCAATGCATGAAAGTGAAAAGTGAAAGTGAAGTCGCTCAGTCGTGTCCGACTCTTCGAGACCTCATGGACAGAAGTAACCAGCAGAAGCTCGAAGAGGCTGGAAGGCTTTCCCTACACAGTTCAAAGCAGGGCACGGTCCTACTGAGCCTTTATTAATAACTGCAAACTTCCAGCCCCCATAACTAAGAGACAATGAATTTCTATTGATTTCAGCCACCCAGTTTACGATACTTCATTAAGGCAGGGCAGGGAAACCCTGTGTTGGGAAGATCCCCTGGAGTAGGAAGTGGCAACCCACTCTAGTATTCTTGCTGGGAAAAAAATTCCACAGAGAGAGGAGCCTGGCAAGGCTACAGTGTCCATAGGATCACAGAGTCAGACACGACTGACTGAGCTCGTGCCTGTGCACGCTCACGTACACACACACACACACACAGGAAATCCATGTGGGTGGGAACTGGGATTTATTGAGAGGCTATTTTGTGTCATTCGGTCTAACTTTCACCATCCCCAGTGAATCCATACACCGTATTGAGCCTGCAGATTTGGAGAGGGAGTCCTTGAATTCTTCCAAGAGTAATTTTCCTTTCACCTGGGTATGTAAGCCTCGATGGCATCACTTTAAAAAACTCTATCAGCTGAATACTAGAAGTAATTGCTAGTTTGATGACAAGTGACTCAAATGAAAATACTGCAGGTGGATAAAATGAGATCAAGAAGAGAGAAGGAGAGTAAGTGGCTGTTAAGAAATGGAAAAGTGAGAAGTTTCTAGAAGGCTCAGCGTGCACACCCTCAGGTCCTCACTTCAGAAGGAAGGCCCCTGGTGAGAGAGAGAGGGCTCTTGCTTACCATAGACCTGTAATTTCCAGATGGCAAATGTAAAGGGAGAGATGGAGTTGAAAAATTGCCATTAGGTATATTTAATTTTTTACATTATATCCAAAAATATAAATTAGGAGAATGTAAAAAAAAAAATTAAAAGGAAAAGGACCCCAAGTGAGAGCTCCCACCAACTGTCCAGTTAGAGGGAGGGTGTCTGGAAGATCACCACCTTCACTTTCGACACCAAATACAGGTTCAGGGGTTCTGAAAGCACCCTCAGATTCAATAATTCGCTAGAAAGACATGCAGAGCTCACTGGAACCTGTTATCCTCCACTTGCATTTGTTCAAGGCAAAGAATACAGGTTAAAATCAGCCAAGGAAGGAGGAGAGAGAGGGCACCAGACGCAGAGGTTGCAGGGGGCCTCCTGGTGCCCTCAGGACAGTTATCCTCCTGGGAGTAAAGAGGGATGTACACACAGAGCGTTGCCAGCCAGCAAGTCACAGAGCCTCAGGGTCCAGGCTTTCCTGAGGGTCCATCATGCAGATGGGGTTGAGGGGCAGAGCTGACACCAGGAGACCTAGAGCCCCCACTCTAAAGCAAGCAGCTCTGTCTCACAGTCCCCACCCGAAGTCGTCTGGCCCGAGGCCCGGAGGCAAACAAAGACACTACTATCAGGCCTGACATACCAAGGGCTTAGCGAGTACCTCCCAGAAACTGAGGGCAGAGTCCGGATCTCTCTTCCGGCAATTTTATATCTTCAGTACCCCCTCAACTGGACTGCAAGGAAATCAAACCAGTCAATCCTAAAGGAAATCAACCCTGAATATTCCTTGGAAGAACTGATGCTGAAGCTGAAGCTCCAATACTTTGGCCACCTGATGACGAAGCACCGACTCATTGGAAAAGACCCTGATGCTGGGAAAGATCGAAGGCGGGAGGAGAAGGGGGTGCCAGATGATGAGATGGTTTAATAGCATCGCTGACTCAGTGGACATGAATTTCAGCAAACTCTGGGAGACAGTGGAGGACAGAGGAGCCTGGGGTGCTGCAGTCCATGAGGTTGCAGAGTCAGACACGCCTTAGCGATTGAACAGCAACACCCCCTAAATTAAACCCAGACCTCCATTTCTTCATCTACCCCCACCCCAGGGAAGCACTGCTGCACTCCCAACTTGGAGCAAGCTTTCCTCCCTGTCGACCCTCGGGACGGGAAGACACAGGGCCATCCCTCCCTCCCACCGCTCCATTGTGGGCTGAAGGCAGATGTTGCTCTGAGCCTTCTCACAGGCTGGGGTCTTTCGTGCAGCTGGGTCCTGGGGATCCTCAGTCCGCTGTGCTTACAGGGCCTGTGTGCCTGGGAATGAGACAGAGCTGAGCGCTGGAAGGAAGGCTCAATCAATCAACAGGGATAGGGTGTGGGTCAGTGGGCCACGGGGCTAGGAGAGGAAGAAAACACTACAACCCTGCAGCGCCGGGGGCCCCCAAGGTCAAGGTCAGAGTCTGCCATTCTCTGTGGGTGTCCTGTGCCAGACATACAGGGAAGACAAGGTGTTCCCTCAGCTCAGACTGGTGGTGTGCGGTGGAAAGAAAGTGAAAGTGGAAGTCTTGTCTGACTCGGCGACCCCATGGACTGCAGCCCGCCAGGCTCCTCTGTTGATAGGATTCTCCAGGCAAGAATACTGGAGTGGGTTGCCATGCCCTTCTCCAGGGGATCATCCTGACCTGCATTGCTGGCAGATTCTTCACCATCTGAGCCACAAATTTTCATTTTAATCATAATTTTGTTTTACTCCAAAATATGTATGTGTGTGACCCTTTTCAGAAGCTGAACCAAATTAACCAAAAGGAGCAGCAAGAAGAGGTGCTGCTGACTATATTCTTCCTTCTGCTTCTAGCATCGGCCTCTCCCACTTTTCAGGAAGTTCAGGGTGTCTTTAGAAAACAATCACCTCTCCTTTGCTCACCAGCGCTTTCATGCTTCTGTCTAATCTCTTAAAATTCCTCACCAAACGGCATTTTGTTATTTCCACATTTTCATTTAGCACGCCAACATTTGTTGAACATTTGAAACATTTTTACGATGTGGACAAAAATTACAGAGTGAGGAAGCAAGTTGCCTGTGCGAAGGCCCATCCCAGCTGCTGCCTTAATGTAGGTCTTCTGTCCCCTCCACATTTTTTATGTAAAATATGCCACAGGAGAAAGGGACGATTTTAAAAGGCAAAGGAGAAAAGAAATGAAAAGAAAATAGGAAATTCGTGTAATCATTTATAGCCTATTTGAACTTTTTTCCATGATTTTACGGGCTTGAGAAAGAGTCATTGCATGGTAAATGACTGAAATGAAGAGACTGGGGTAGAGGGGTATCTAGAACTCTATGAACAACATATACCTGCAACTGACAATGAAATTAAAGTTATAAAAATCATTTCCATGGATGCAGGAGACCTACAGGATGGAGGAAATGTGTTTCAAATCTTGAGTTTTGACCCATCATTTGAAATTCATTTTCTCTAATTTTTCCATAAGCCAGGCCAAAGAAAATAAAGGAGCCAGCTCTTGCCCCATCACGGGGCTCCCCCCTCGCCCACCAGGCCCACAAGCTTTCCCGTAGTGCCACGTGGCAACTCAGAGTCCCGAGGATTCAGATAAATACAGAGCAAGTCGTCCTCAAGTCTGGTTTTCATTGACCAGAGCAGAAATTAGCATCACCTTCGGGCAGATTCTGCATTGTATTCCATAATGCATTAGGAGCCCCCTTTCTGATTCTGTTTTGTATCCTGGCTTGATAGCACAGTTTCTCTTAACTTCAAAGGTTATTCTCTGCCTGAGTAACTCCTCCAAGTTTAGGGGGTAAAAAAAAAAAAATGAACCTTTATCCTAAATAGGAATTTACCTCCCAAACCAAGGAGGGATCCAAAAAAGAAAAAAAAGAAAAAGTCCTTGATAATGAAGTAAACTAAAATAAAACCTTAACAAGACCTTAGATGAGAACACACTTCCTTTGATTTGGAAAAATCCAGCTTTGGCCACGTCCTTAGATTGGGATTAATTGTCAGCATCCTGACACCAGCCACTGAAAATACTTAAAACGAGCTGTGATCTGTTGCTTCTAATCCATTAGGGGCATTAGTGGGGCTCAGGCTTTACATGGCGCGCTTGTGCTTTTCCAGTTTTCCACGGATCCTTTATCATATATTAATATCATGCACAATGTCAACATTTGGAAACGGTTTGTGACTGACGGGGCTGAAAAGACATATTTCTCCATCAGCCTGTTTCTATAATAGAAGTCATTCTTCTTTAAGACTCAGACCACCATATGCTTCCACTTTTGTGTTTTTTTTTTTCCTGTTTTTATCAGGAGACCTCAGCACATTGGATTTCAGTATAAATTTCAAATATATTAAGACAGTTCCAAAAAATTCAAGCCAGCACAGCGCAGGCTCTTCTTGGCACCCCCTCATGAGGATTTATTGAGGCCTTAGAAGCTTCTCAACTATGCCCGGGGTCAGCCCTAATAATAGTAATAGCTGATGTTTATTGAGTGTTTACTATACGCCGGGCTCCGTGCTAAGTGTTTTATGTGTGTTGAGATAGTTAGTCCTTCCAAGAACTCTATGAAGGACAGATGAGAAAAGTGTAGCATTGAGATTTGTTAAAGAAATTGCCCCAAGGCACAGAGCTGGTGCAAGAAGCCAGCCATCCAACGTTCAAACATAAGTTCTTTTGTTTCACCATATTGGCCTATATTGACTAGTGCCTGCTCACAACACACACTCACAGAGACACAACCACACAAGTCCCAACATCCCTTCTTTAGGAGCTCTCAGTTCTACCAATAAGGAAACAGTTTCTTTTTTTAATCACCTCTCTCTATTCAGTCCTTCAGTCATATCTGACTCTTTGCAACCCCATGGACTGTAGCTTCCTCTGTCCATGGGATTCTCCAGGCAAGAATACTGGAGTGGGTTGCCATTTCCTTCTCCAGGGGATCTTCCCAACCCAGGTCTCCTGCTTTGCAGGCATACTCCTTATCATCTGAGCCACCAGGAAAGTCAAAGCTGTGGTTTTTCCAGTAATTATGTATGAATGTCAGAATTGGACCATAATGAAGGCTGAGCACCAAAGAATTGATGCTTTTGAACTGTGGTGCTAGAGAAGACTCTTGAGAGCCCCTTGGACTACAGGGAGATCAAAGCAGTCAATCATAAAGGAAATCAACCCAGAATATTCATTGGAAAGGCTGATCCTGAAGATGAAGCTCCAATACTTTGGCCATGTGATTCTAAGAGCCAACTCATTGGAAAAGACCTTGATGCTGGGAAAGATTGATGGCAGGAGGAGAAAGGGGCGACAGAAGATGAGATGGTTAGATAGTATCACCAACTCAATGGGCATGAAGTAGAGCAAACTCTGGGAGACAGTGGAGGACAGAGGAGCCTGGCGGGCTGTAGCTCATGGAGTTGCAAAGAATCAGACACAACTTAGCCACTGAAAAACAACACTTCACTCTAATCCCTCATGGAGGGTGGGAGGGTGCAAGTCCCTGCCCTGGACTGGGAGCCATCATAACAAAATGCATTTGACCCAAGACTAATTTCTTCCCAGGGCCACCCATCCATGTGATAGAGAAATAATCTAAAGCAATATATATTTAGTAAGCACATATTTATAATACTTATATCATTATGATGAGTAATCACACAGATTCTTGCCTTCAAGCCCCTTTGCACACAGCCACTTCCATCAACGCACACACGCACACACCCACTTCCACCAACACTCACGCACGCACACACACAATTTAGAAGTGTGTGTGGTATTGGTAATTGGTATTATGGACTCGCGAGCTTTGTGGAGTATTGAGGGATCATGCAGAGAAAAGGACTCTGTGTATTTCACAAGGGATGAGGACAAATCACAGGAGATCTTCCAGATGGTGAAGGAGAGATAGAGGTGGGCTGCATGGATGGAAGAGGGGCGTGTCTAAGCTGGAGACTGAGCCATTCACTCTTTCCACAGAGCACCATCCCTCCGTTCTGCCTCTTTAGGGGACCTCGCTAAGGACTGACCTTACTCCCCTGTCTCTCACAGTCCACACTGCATCTCTTCCAGATGTGGAAATTTGAAGGTGAAAGTTGAGAGGGGAAGGCAGTTAGACCAGGTACTAAGTAGGAAAAGCAATGATCTGCAATCTCAGACAATTTACCCCCAGGGATGCTGCTTAAAAAGTAAATGCCCTGAAACTCTAATGCAGAATAAACACACTGCAATACAAGGTTGCAAGAGCAATGAAAAGAGATCAAAACTCGTGTAAGTCATCGAAAAACTGAAGATAACTTCTGTGTGGTCCTGAGCAGATGGGGTGGGGGCGTGAGCAGTGTTTGGAGGGGTGTTGCTTGTGACTGAGGAAGGGGGCAGCCTGACACCCTCTCTGGCAATAATTCCTGTCTCAGTGACACCGTGTCCTGGGAAACCCATTTGTCTTGGACACACCAGGAGTTTGGTCAACTGTCGTCTATCAGTCACCAAGATCTACAGGCCCTGCCTCTTATGACATTCTCTGATCCCTGTTCTCACTCCCTCACTCTGCCACCACCACCAGGGAAGGCTTCTGAAGTTCCCTTTCCTAAGTGATACAGCAGAAGACCTAACCCAAAGAGGAATTCCAGAAGAACATCTTATCTGTGGAGGGAACATTTTAAAGAAATGGGGGGAAAATAAGAGCATGAAGTATCTCTGTGAAGCTAAAGAAGTGAGTTGGCTTGTCTATAGTAAATCTCATTTGCCTGGATGTGGAGGTTGTCATTCCCTGGTGGCTCAGATGGTAAAGAATCAGCCTGCAATGTGGGAGACCTGGGTTCGATCCCTGGGCTGGAAAGAACCCCTGGAGGAGGGCACGGCAACCCACTCCAATATTCTTGCCTAAAGAATCCCACGGACAGATGAGCCTGGTGGGCTATTGTCCATGGGGTCACAAAGAGTCGGACATGACTAAGCGACTGAGCACATAAGGAATTATGATTTCGTTCTTGATGCAAAGGTATGTTGGCACTCCAGTGGGTAGAAAACAGAACTTCCCCTGGCCAGAAGGGCCATTTCTGGCTTCAGTTCCCAGGGAATGATGACAGCTTACAATGAACAATGTCGGATTTGTGATCTCCAAAGAAGATTTAGCTTCGAGCCCAGAGACCAGGCTTGATCACTCAAGAGCTTTTGTGTAGCAGAGTTTTATTAAAGTAAGAAAAGTGACAGAGAAAGCTTCTGACATAGACATCAGAAGGGGGACGGAGAATGCCTCCCTAGCTAGTCTTATCAAGGCCTTATATACTTTTTTCAGACCCACTCCCACAACATACATTTTTTTTTCTTTTTCTTTTCTTTTATTTTTTAACTTTACAATATTGTATTGGTTTTGCCACATATCAAAATGAATCCACCATAGGTATACATGTGTTCCCCATCCTGAACCCTCCTCCACAACATACATTTTAAATTGATAAGATTAGAATGAACAATAGAAAGATCTCACCAGATCCACCCAAAGAAAGCTGAGCATCAAAGAACTGATGCTTTTGAACTATGGTGTTGGAGACATTACTTTGCCAACAAAGGTCTGTCTAGTCAAAGCTATGTTTTTTCCAGTAGTCATGTATGGATGTGAGAGTTGAACTATAAAGAAAGCTGAGTGCCAAAGAATTGATGCTTTTAAATGGTTTTGGAGAAGACTCTAGAGACTCCCTTGGATTACAAGGAGATCCAACCAGTCCATCCTAAAGGAGATCAGTCTTGAATATTCATTGCGAGGACTGATGGTGAAACTGAAACTCCAATACTTTGGCCACCTGATGCAAAAAGCTGACTCTTTGGAAAAGACCCTGATGCTGGGAAAGATTGAAGGCAGGAGGATAAGGGGACGACAGAGGATGAGATGGTTGGATGGCATCACCGATTCAATGGACATGAGTTTGAGTAAGCTCCGGGAGTTGGTGATGGACAGGGAAGCCTGGCGTGCTGCAGTCCATGGGGTCACAAAGGATTGGACATGACTGAGCGGCTGAACTGAATTGAACTAAGCTGTCTGGTTTGCATGGATTTTGCCCATGTTGAGGCCTGCCCTCCTTCGGCTTCCCAACTAGGCACCCACAACATAATCACTAGTGTCATGCTTAGCCCATGATTCAAGGGGATTAAAAATGAAAAAGTCAAACATATGACTTGGATTTTGTTACTTGGACCTCTAGAGGTTTGATATCATGAGGGTGAAGACATTGGTATCTCTAAGGCATACTATTATTTTGTGCTCTGTCTTATAAGCATTGGGCTTCCCAGATTGTGTTAGTGGTAAAGAACCCATCTACCAATGCAGGAGACATAAGAGATGTGGGTTTGACCCTGGGTCAGGAAGATTCCCTGGAGGAGAGCATGGCAACCCACTCCAGTACTTTTGTCTGGAGAATCCCATGGACAGAGGAGCCTGGTGGACTACATTCCATAGGGTCGCACAGAGTCAGACGTGACTGAAGCTACTTTAGCACAGGGGCACATAAGCATCTTCAAACTTTATCTCAAAGAATAGTCTCACAATTTGTGTCTTGTACCTCTGGAGTCATTGAGTGTTCCAGAACAATCTGAATGGACCTCCTGATAGAACCACAAGGTACTACCTTATGCAGAAGAATCAACAAAGCTCCAACTTTCTCCAGGTCTATTTTTCCCTGCCTTGTTAAGGAACCCTAACTGGTATCTTGAGACAAAGTTTCAAGAAGAGTTTGGAATTCCTTGGCCAATACACATGTAAAAGTGCCATAGCTTCGGTTCACTGCCCTGTTTTCCTTGGAAGCCTGGAGACCTGAGACCATCACTCCTGCTGGTGTGAAGACCAAGAGGACAGTTTTCCTTTGTAGATTAGTACAGATCAGAGCCTTGACCAGAGCCTCTTCTAGCATTTGGAGAAGTTTTCATCATTCTGTCATAAATTCAGGGCACCTTGGAATCTTGGTGAATGCCATTTCAAGTGTAGATAGCATTCCTTGCTTGTACTGTCAGGGTTCCTGTGAAAATGTCAAGACTGTAATTAAATCATTCCATAAAGATTTGAGTTGAACATTTTGTCCAGGGGTACATTACACCTTGAAGGCTTGTTCAACTCTTCAACTGGAAGTTTGATAAGTTGGAAGGTTTGATAGGTTTTCTCTAGGAAAGAAACATAACAAAAAGTTGTTTCATCTAATTAGACCAAAAAAAAAAAAAAAAAAAAAGATCACCATCAATAATGACAAATCTTTCTGAAATTTTAGAAATCAGATTTTAGCCTCTCCAGCTGTTCATTTTCCCAGCCCTCTTAAGATTTATACCCATAGTTTTATTGTAATCATTAATCTAGATGATCTAAGATTATGTTATTGCCTTAAAGGCTAACGTGATGAAAAGATCAGGACATTTAATGAAGTGCAAAATTCATCCCACTTAACAAAAGCAAGGCTTTGCTCCCAGGAGAAAGCCAGACAGAAAATGAGGCGTTTTTCATGAAAGTTATTTGTTTTTGTTTAAAATTCTGGATGGCAGGATAAATCTGTGTCATTTTCACACAATAAATAGCAACAAGTGGCAATGAAGCAATTGAATTCCTTGGCACCGGGCCTGTTGCTCCAGCTGAATACCTCCCCCACTTAATGAGATCCATCAGTAGAAGGTTACTTACATTACCAAGTGGCTCAGCTGGTAAAGAATCTGCCTGAAAGGCAGGAGACCTGGGTGTGATCCCTGGGTTGGGAAGATCCCCTGGAGAAGGGAAAGGCTACCCAATCCAGTATTCTGGCCTGGAGAATTCCATGGACCATATAGGCCATGGGGTCGCAAAGTGTTGGACACAACTGAGCGACTTTGATATACGTAGGTAGAGAATTTTAAGAGCCACCCCCAATAAAACTTCCAGAAAGTAAAACACCTATGAAGAACGTAGAAGCTCAGATCCACCATGATTCCAGCTCAACTTATGTTCATCATAAGTTTACATTTTACCTGCAGCTAAAATTATGGTTATTTTTAAAAATATCATTTTTTCCTTTCTAAAATCATGTATTTCTTTTTTATTGTGTTCAGATATACAGAACATAAAATTTACCATTTTAACCATGTTTAGGGGTTAGTTGGGGTTAAGTCCATTCTCACATTCCTTTCTTATCTTCATGATAAAGATTTGGCTAAGTGTTAAGAAAGGAAATAGGATGGATGATACAGAAGACTCCAGTCACAGGCTACATCACCATGGGTGACAGACGACCGATGGAGAGAGAGGAGATGGCACAGAAGGTGCTCAAGGAGTTGTTCTTTTAATTTTTTTTTTAGAATGACTTCAATTACATTTTAAAAAATGCATCAAAAGAGAGAAATACATTAACATCAGTAGCAGCTCTTTCATGCATTGGAGAAGGAAATGGCAACCCACTCCAGTGTTCTTGCCTGGAGAATCCCAGGGATGGGGGAGCCTGGTGGGCTGCCGTCTATGGGGTCGCACAGAGTCGGACATGACTGAAGTGACTTAGCAGCAGTAGCAGCTACCTCAAAGTGGCATGCAAATAGATGGTTTTCAATTTTGTCACTATGGAAGTCCCTCATTACTGATACCAATATCAATAAGTAATATTTCAATAATAAAAAGCAGTAGTCTGATATATATTCTTACATTTGAAAAACAGATTGAATGATTAGTAAATTCTTCTTCCCACTCTATAGATATGAGAAACATGCAGAGAAAATAAATGGATTATTCACAGTGCCTGTAATCGGCAGAACTAGCATTAAAGTTCACCTTTTTTGACAGTTATTCTTTTAAAATGAAGCCAATTAAGAATATTAGATGGACCCTCCCCAGGCCCTGAAATTCAACATTTTCTATGACTTAGCACCCAATGTTCTCTGCAAATAAGAGCACACACTACTTTCACAACCCACTGTTGCTTTAATAGTACTATTTACTCATTCTTACATCTTTTCAGACATGCCAGTGTTTTTCATCTTTCTCATTTATTAGCTCACGGAAGGCAAGATTTAGGCTGTGTTCACATTCATGAGTGTCAAAAGTAGAAACAACTGACTAATCTCTAAAACTTTGCAGGCTTGGAAAAACTGCAATGGTGTGTTTCTTGCAATCACCATGGACAACTAAGCTGAGGTTAGGAAAGATGGTCACAAAGAAAGGGAGTTGGGTGGGCTCTGCCTGCCTGTCTAGCTGTAAACATGGACTGGAGAAGAGGAGCCTGAGAATTAATTTTTGTCCATTTCCCCAGGAGCAAATTGAGAAGAGAATCTCAGGTAACCCTCGCTTGGTGTTAGCAATGTTGAAAGTCCACGTGGACTGAGATAGCATTTGGAAACACTGCATGAGGTTTGAGTTAAAGTGAAGTCGGAAATGAAGACTTGCTGGTACCAAGTGAAAAATGACAATGCATGCCAGTTTCCAGAGAGTAATTGATGCTGAAACATGTCACTTTACTCTTAAAGCACGAATGTTTCAGAGCAGATGTCTTTACAGGAAGGGACCCACCCAGCGTGGCGGAAGGAGCCCGAAAGTAAGAACCACCAGTCCTGTGATCGGGGCTGGCCTCAGACACAGATTGGTGAAAGCTCGGACAAGGATGTAAATTCAGTGGCTCTCAACTCCTCTTAAAAGAAAACCACGTGGGCAGTGAAGGTCAACCCCAGCTCCTAGCATTGTGGTGTAAATCACAAAGGAAAAACCAGCTCCATGTCTTGTGCATATTGGTATCAGCCTAAGGACTTCCTGATTGAAAACCTTCTTGCCAAGTTCACAAGGATGAGAGAGGTACCAGGGGTCATTTGTGATTTCGTGCCCAGAGCTGTCCCTTTTCAACAAAGCCCCTGATATTCACGAGTGTCCTGAGCGCTATGAATCTCAGTGGGAAGTAAGAACTTGCAGCTGTCTTAAATTACCTATCTGACTCTATGCCATTCTCTATTCCATATTCACTTTCTAGATACCCAGTTTAATCAGGCCAGAACTAGCAGTAAAAGTCATCACACACAATCAAGGGTCCAGTGTTCAACTTGGTCAACCAAATCTACCTTGTACCTTTACAATAAGTAGAATCACAGCAGAAAACCTCATGGAGGGGAAAAAAAAAAAGTTCAGCAAGGAAACACAAAACTTTTCTTATTCTGGCATGCTTTAGTGAGACAGTCGGTGAAATGTGTAACTACCTCTATGCATATTAAAGACTACTTAATAAAGTAAAGACTACTTCCCTCGTGCATGTTTATCCTTTAGCAGACATTTAAAAAAAAATCTCAGCTTGTTTCATTTTCTCTCATTTTTTAATATTTTAGATACAAGATTCAGTGCCATTGCCATGTTTGGGGTGCAGAGATGTGATCTGTGGGCCTTTTGATAAGTTGCCCTGTGCAAGACATGGTACCTCTCTACTGTGTTGAGGTAGTTCACACCCCCTCTGTTGTAAATCCGCACTCTGATGACCTGCAATTTTTGGAATGTTTGGGGAGCAAAACATTGCTTAGGTATGCAGATGCAAAGAGTAGTAAATGAGACAGAGATCTGATGTACAACATAACATAGACAACAATGAACATAGACAACAATATTGTGCTATAATGATACAGTGTGATAGAGGCGATAAATACGGCTACAATG
This sequence comes from Bubalus kerabau, assembly GCF_029407905.1. NCBI lineage: Eukaryota > Metazoa > Chordata > Mammalia > Artiodactyla > Bovidae > Bubalus > Bubalus kerabau. Next base: position 193,636,303 of record NC_073625.1, on the reverse strand, counting down.
GCAATTGCATTACAATATATAAATGTATCAAATTAACATGTGGTACACCTTAAAGGTACACAGTGCTATATGTTGAATATATTCAATAAAATAAAAAAATAATTTTGGCAGATGTTTTTATATCCCTAAGGGAAAGTATCCTCTCCGTGTTACTCCAGGGCTGCCTTACCCATGAAACAGCCCAACCAGCATCCCTCTTCATGTTAGTCCCTGCAAAGAAGATGTGACTGACCCTAAATCTCACAGCCCCAGCCATCCGGGATCAGTGAGGAAAGAACAGCAGAGGCTAAGAACTTAGTTTTCTCCCATTCTGTCTCTGTCTCTCTCACCTTCCCAGTTTCAATTTTATGAGGCTGAATTTTGGATGATGGAAAATAAAAGTTTATTTATTTTGAGACATGAAGGGAAGCAGGTGTCACCAAGAGTCCTTGGTGTTACAAATAAAATCTCACTTAACTCTCGTTATTTCTCTGAGATGAGTGTCCTTTTATTGTGCCCACTTTACAGATGAGAAAACTGAGGCACAGAGAGATCAAGTGGATTGCCGAAAACCAACTCAGCCAGCAAAGTGGTAGAGGGAGGTTGCTAACACCCAGGCAGGGTAGCTAGAAAGCGGATGCTCTTTGCCACCAGGGTCTGTTCCCTGCAGGAGAGCCTGTGCACAAAGAGGAGAGGATGGTTGGAGGCCAAGAGAAAGCCCCTGAAATGGGTCTTGTGTGCGAGTTTCCACGTGCTCCCTCTCTGGGCTTTCAAGGGTCTGTGCCTTTGCTTCATTACCCTCCCTTTTAGCTTTTCTTAATGGGTCTTCAGATGACATCCCATATTTTAGCATGGCCCCCAACCCTGAGTCTTTCCTGCCTGCGGTGGGGCTACATCCTCACGTTCTTCTCCCTCCATTGAGTTTGGTGGATCTTGGTAAGAAGCACCCCCAGACCCAGCCTTCGAATACAACCTCCTTATCAGCAGTGGGCTCCTGCCAGTCACCTCCCTTTTCCTGCCCATTGGGCCAAGCCTGCAGCCCTCGGTGGTGGCTCCCAGGCTCTGTGTTGCCCCCAGCCCAGCTCCCACCCCTCTAAACTCTACCCCCCATGCACACTCTGCTCCCCCTCTAAGCTCTCTTCCTCCAATCTTTACTGTCCCAGTCTACAAGCCTCCACACTCCTGGCTGTGTGGGCACATTTGTGTGTGTGTGTGCTTGTGTGTGCTCAGTCACTTCAGTCGTGTCTAACTCTTTGCCACCTTTTGGATCATAGCCCACCACACTCCTCTGTCCATAGAGATTCTTTAGGCAAGAATACTGCCATGGGTTCCCATGCCCTCGTCCAGGGTATCTTAGGTCTCCTGCATTGGCAGGTGGGTTCTTTACCACTAGCACCACCTGGGAAGCCAGTGTGAGTGTGTGTGTGTGTACACATAAATACATATACATGCTTGATTGATATTGGGCACATAGGATTTTATCAGCACCCTTGACCTCTACCCTGGTGGCTCAGACAGTAAAGAATCCACCTACAATGCAAGGAGAAAGTAGGGAAAACCACTAGACCATTCAGGTATGACCTAAATCAAATTCCTTATGATTAAACAGAGATCACTCACCTAGAGCCAGACATCCTGGAATGTGAAGTCAAGTGGGCCTTAGAAAGCATCACTATGAACAAAGCTAGTGGAGGTGATGGAATTCCAGTTGAGCTATTCCAAATCCTGAAAGATGGTGCTGTGAAAGTGCTACATTCAATAGGCCAACAAATTTGGAAAACTCAGCAGTGGCCACAGGACTGGAAAAGGTCAGTTTTCATTCCAATCCCAAAGAAAGGCAATGCCAAAGAAAGCTAAAACTACCACACAATTGCACTCATCTCACACGCTAGTAAAGTAATGCTCAAAATTCTCCAAGCCTGGCTTCAGCAATACGTGAACCGTGAACTTCCAGATGTTCAAGCTGGTTTTAGAAAAGGCAGAGGAACCAGAGATCAAATTGCCAACATCTGCTGGATCATGGAAAAAGCAAGAGTTCCAGAAAAACATCTATTTCTGCTTTATTGACTATGCCAAAGCCTTTGACTGTGTGGATCACAATAAACTGTGGAAAATTCTGAAAAAGATGGGAGTAACAGACCACCTGATCTGCCTCTTGAGAAACCTATATGCAGGTCAGGAAGCAACAGTTAGAACTGGACATGGAACAACAGACTGGTTCCAAATAAGAAAAGGAGTATGTCAAGGCTGTATCTTGTCACCCTGCTTGGTTAACTTCTATGCAGAGTACATCATGAGAAATGCTGGGCTGGAAGACGCACAAGCTGGAATCAAGATTGCCTGGAGAAATATCAATAACCTCAGATATGCAGATGACACCACCCTTATGGCAGAAAGTGAAGAGGAACTAAAAAACCTCTTGATGAAAGTGAAAGTGGAGTGTGAAAAAGTTGGCTTAAAGCTCAACATTCAGAAAACGAAAATCATGGCATCTGGTCCCATCACTTCATGGGAAATAGATGGGGAAACAGTGGAAACAGTGTCAGACTTTATTTTTGGGCTCCAAAATCCCTACAGATGGTGATTGCAGCCATGAAATTAAAAGACACTTACTCTTTGGAAGAAAATTATGACCAACCTAGACAGCATATTGAAAAGCACAGACATTACTTTGCCAACAAAGGTCCATCTAGTCAAGGCTATGGTTTTTCCAGTGGTCATGTATGGATGTGAGAGTTGGACTGTGAAGAAAGCTGAGCACCGAAGAATTAATGCTTTTGAACTGTGGTGTTGGAGAAGACTCTTGAGAGTCCCTTGGACTGCAAGGAGATCCAACCAGTCCATTCTGAAGATCAGCCCTGGGATTTCTTTGGAAGGAATGATGCTAAAGCTGAAACTCCAGTACTTTGGCCACCTCATGCGAAGAGTTGACTCATTGGAAAAGACTCTGATGCTGGGAGGGATTGAGGGCAGGAGGAGAAGGGGACGACAGAGGATGAGATGGCTGGATGGCATTACTGACTCGATGGACTTGAGTTTGAGTGAACTCCGGGAGTTGGTGATGGACAGGGAGGCCTGGCGTGCTGCAATTCATGGGGTATCAAAGAGTCGGACACGACTGAGTGACTGAACTGAGCTGAACTGACAATACAAGGACCTGGGTTTGATCCCTGGGTTGGGAAGATACCCTGGAGAAGGAAATAGAAACCCACTCCAGTATTCCTACCTGGAGATTTCCCATGGACAGAGGAGCCTGGTGGGCTACAGTCCATAGGATTGCAAAGAGTTGGACATGACTGAGCAACTAAGCACTTGATCTCTACCCACTAGATGCCAGTAGCCCCCTCTCTACAATACAATGCCCCCAAATGTCTCCAGACATTGCAAAATCACATTTGAGAACCTCTGGGCTGGATGTGGACCTCAATTCTGCCATAACACATCTGAGCCCTTCCACTGCCCCCTGCACCACTTGTCTTGCTCCACCCTCCCCCTTGGACCCAACTGTCCATGAATAGGTGTCCCTAGTGACCACAGCCCCACACTCCAGTCCTGAGTCCTATTTGATCCCCCATGTCTTCAATCTACCCCCTGATTGGGAAACCAACACTGCCCAGTTTCCAAGTTGACAAGACCCTAGGACTCCTTGGATACTGGATCTGTCCTCTCTCCAAGCATCTCTGGAGTCCTGCTTCAAAGCACAAGCACTTCTCCTAGCCCCTGAGTGCAGTGTCATTCCTGGTCCCAATTCTGCCTTGAGAAAGTCACTCTTTTTCCTGAGCTAGGGTGTGAGTGCACGCATGCTCAGTCATGTCCACCTCTTTGCAAGTCTACAGACTATAGCCCGCCAGGCTCCTCTGTCTATGGGATTCTCCAACCAAGAATACTGGAGTGGGTTGCCATGTCCTCCTCAAGGAAATCTTCCTGATTCAGAGAGCAAACCTGAGTCTCCTGCAGCTGTAGGTGGATTCTTTACCACTTGGACCACCTGGGTAGAACCATGCATTCAGGGACCAGCTAGGAAAGCTGTACCATGGCTTTTAGTTTTGGCACCAAAATTGCCAGGAGCACCTAAGGGAGATTAGGTAAATGACTCCACCACTCAGCTTTTGAGACCATGAATCTGAGGGGAACACCAGTATGGGGCGGCCAGCCAGATGGTGACAACAGTCACCAAACCTCATCAAACCACAGAACGGCTGGTAACGTACTTCTTAAGGGTCAGGGAAGAATTTAAGCCATGCATTTTCTAATGTGAATCGTTTGGATCCAATGGTGTACATCTGCTGCACACAGTTTTTAATTCAAATCAAATACATAGAAGTACATTCCAATAACTAAGTCATGGTCTTCCATATTGTCAAGGTCTACTATGGGGTGATCCCAAGACAGAAAGCCAGCCCAGGGGACCTAGACTCTAGAGGACATGTGGTAACAGCACCTTAGGATGTGTGGGCTCCGTGGCTTCTGCCAATGGAGACACATATGTATGTTAGATGATGTGATGGCTAATTTTATATCTCAACTTGGACCAGGCCATGAGGTGCCCAGACATTGGGCCAAACATTATTCTGGGTGTGTCTGTGAGAATCTTTCTGGGTGAGATGAGCATTTGCATTGGTAGGTTGAGGGAAGCATATTGCCCTCCCTTATGTGAATGGCCATCATCTAATCTGCCATAAACCAGAGTTTCTGAGTTCTCCCTTAAATTCATGTGCTGAAATCATGATCTTCAGTGTGATGATATTAGAAGGGGGAGCCCTTGGAAGTGATTCAGTCATGAGGATATAGACCCTGTGATGGAATTAGTGCCCTTATCAAAGAGACCATAGAGATCTCATTTGTCCCTCCACCACCTGAGGACACAGCAAGATGATAACTGTCTAAGAACTTCCGCTTCATTGACTATGCTAAAGCCTTTGATTATGTGGATCACAACAAACTGGAAAATTCTTAAAGACATGGGAATACCAGATCACCTTGCCTGCCTCCTGAGAATTCTTTACACAGGTCAAGAAGCAACAGTTAGAACTAGAAATGAAACAACGGACTGGTTCCAAATTGGGAAAGGAGTATGTCAAGGCTGTATATTATCACCCTGCTTATTTAACTTATATGCAGAGTACATCATGTGAAATGCTGGGCTGGATGGACACAGGCTGGAATCAAGATTGCTGGGAGAAATATCAATAACTTCAGATATGCAGATGACACCACTCTTATGGCAGAAAGCAAAGAGGAACCAAAGAGCCTCTTGGTGATAGAGGAGAGTGAAAAAGTTGGCTTAAAACTCAACATTCAAAAAATGAAGATCATGACATCTGGTCCAATCACTTCATGGCAAATAGATGGGGAAACAATGGAAACAGTGACTGATTTTATTTTCATGGACTCCAAAATCACTGCAGGTGGTGACTGCAGCCATAAAATTAAAAAATATTTGATCCTTGGAAGGAAAGTTATGACAAACCTAGGCAACATATTACAGCAAAGATATTACTTTGCACATGAAGATGCAGGTCCATATGGTCAAAATTATAGGTTTTCCAGTAGTCATGTATGGATGAGAGAGTTGGACCATTAAGAAGACTGAGCACCAAAGAATTGAAGCTTTCAAATTGTGGTGCTGGAGAGGACTCTTGAGAGTCCCTTAGACTGCAGGGAGATCAAGCCAGTGAATCCTAAAAGATATCAACCCTGAATATTCATTGGAAGGACTGCTGCCGAAGCTGAAGCTCCAGTGCTTTGCCTACCTGATGCGAAGAGCCAACTTACTGAAAAAGACCCTCATGCTGGGAAAGAGTGAAGGCAAACCGAGAAGAGGGCGGCAGAGGATGAGATGGTTAGATAGCATCACCGACTCAATGGACATGAGTTTGAGCAAACTCCAGGAGACAGTGAAGGACAGGAAAGCCTGGAATGCTGCAGTCAATGGGGTTGCAAACAATCAGACACAACTTAGCGACTGAACAACAACGACAACATACATGTGTATATATGGAATCAGGTTATATATCCTACTAGTGTGCATATCGGAGAAGGCAATGGCACCCCACTCCAGTACTCTTGCCTGGAAACTCCCATGGACAGAGGAGCCTGGTGGGCTCCAGTCCATGGGGTCGCTAAGAGTCGGACAAGACTGAGCGACTTCACTTTCACTTTTCACTTTCATGCGTTGGAGAAGGAAATGGCAGCTCACTCCAGTGTTCTTGCCTGGAGAATCCCAAGGACAGGGGAGCCTGGTGGGCTGCCGTCTATGGGGTCGCACAGAGTCAGACACAACTGCAGTGACTTAGCAGCAGCAGCAGTGTGTATATGTTTCTTTTATTTTTAGTTAAGCTATGTCATGGACATCTTTGCATGTTTTTAGGTATACACATTATCACAACAACTTTCAGCACGATGGTATGATAAGCAGTACCTGGCCTCAGCCCTCAGTGTTAGCGCCCAGGTTATCAAGTTTCCCACGAGACAATGTCTACTATTCCCCCTCCAAAGCAGTAGCCTAAGCTGCTCAGAACATTTTCATACACACATTTTCCCCCATCTTCGACAGGACAGGATAAACTCCTAGAAGTAGAATTATGGGGTCAAAGACAATAGAGGTCTTTGAGATGTGCTACCAAATTGCTGTCCAGGAGTTTATACCAACCAGAAGCCCCTCCAGCACCACGTTCACTCTTCTGTCCTCATTGTGAGGGCAGTAAACGTCCGTCTTCATGCATTAAAGGGCGGTCCCCCAGCTGTGCATTTACCAGTTTGGAACCAATTAGGAGTATTTTACTCAGAATTTCTTTTTTCTTTCTTTTTTTTTTTTTTTGCTGAGAGATCTGTGCCTTCCTTCATCTTGCAGTTTTTGGCAGCTATGATCAGCTTTTCAGCCAACTTGGGCTGAAGAGGCAAGTAAATGAGATACACTGATAAAGCAAGCATTCTTGCCATATTTCCTCTGTTCAAGTACAACTGCCCATATAGTCAGCCCTAACTTTCCTTGCTTAGAGTGTTTACGTAAGTTCCCAGAACAGCTACCTTAACTCTTGTGATCCCTATTTTTTTTTTAATTCAACTTATAGCTGATTTGCAATGTTGTGTTAGTTTAAGTGCATAGTAAAGTGATTCAGTTTTATACACATATATTAATACATATTCTTTTTCAGATTCTTTCCCCTTACAGTTTATTACAAAATATTGAGTATTGTTCCCTGGCTATACAGTCAGTCCCTGTTGATTATTTGTTTTATATATGGTAGCAACTTATCTCCAGAGCATATATGTTTATGGCAAACACTTCATTTATCCCTCCCCCTCCCCTTTCCCCTTTGGTAATCCTAAATTTGCTTTCTATGTCTCTGGGTCTGTTTTGTTAATTACTTTATTTGTATCATTCTTTTAGATTCCGCATATAAGCAATATCTTACGATGTTTTCCTTGCTCTTTCTGACTTACTTCACTCAGTATGATCATCTCTAGGTGCATCAATGTTGCTGCAAATGGCATTCTTTCATTCTCTTTTATGACTGAATAGTATTTCATTGTACAAATATATGATCCCTATTTTTCTAAAGCATGGATTTGCTGATAATAATTATAAAGTGAGTTCTTATCATCCTTCACAGGGGAGCATGAAGGAGAAGTTAGAACATGAATGTTGGAAGCAGGCCATATCTTTGTGACCCAAAACTGTCCCACAACAGTGGGGGACTGGTCTAGTCCCACCTGAGCCCATCTTTCCTCATCTTAAAATCTGGGTGAGTCTAACCACCCAGAGACTAGGAGAATGATCCTCATCTCACACAACAGCCGGGATTCAGTAAGATTAGGATATGACAGCATTGACAAGTATGTCATTCATTAGTATTAAATTTGCAATGATGTCATTAAACAGAGTGGAGTCATAGAACACTGTAGGGTTTGCTAAGGCTGCCAGAACAAGGTACCACGGGCTGGGAGGCTGAAACAACAGAAGTGCACGGGCTCACGGATCTGAAGGCCAGATGTCAGAAACCAAGGTGTCGTCAGCAGCACTGGTTCCTTCTGAGGCCAATATCCTTGGCTTGCAGATGACAGTTTGTTCTCTGCATCTTCACATGCTATTCCTTCTTTGCGTTTCTTTGTATCCAAATATCCTTTTTTCACAGGGACATGAGTCATATTGGATTCAGATCCAGCTTCATGTTCTCATGAAAGATCTCTGTAAAGATCCTATCTTCCGAGATGATCACATTCTGAAGTTTCAGGGGTTAGGATTTCAACATATGAGTTTTGAGGGGACATAATTCAGCCAACAACCAGCTCTATATCTGGAAAAGAAACCTAGAGATTCTCCACTGTAATAATTTTGAATCCACCATAATAACTGGAGGATGGATTCAGAAGAGTGACATGCTCCACCAGGGACCCCAAGGAGAGCGGTAGCAAATGCAAGAATCAATCTTCCTAGGTGATAAAATGAATTATTAACTCACTTCCTCAGATTTAAGTTCACTTTTATTTCCTTGCACACTAGAGTTCACAAAGTTTTCAAACACAGATTCAAAATTTTCTCAGGGAATGAAGGTGAGAAGGCTGAGCTCATGCCCTTCCTCACACACAGATTGCCAACAATCAGAGAAGGGAAAGAAGGTTCACAACAGCTCAGGACAGGAGAAAATAATTTCTAGCTCAGATGATAGTGTCACATGACTACGTTTAAACTCCAATGTGTGAAAGTTCTGCATCTAAATATTAATACAAAAATCTGCACTTAGGTCATGATTGGGAAGTTGTTGTTGTTCAGTCACTCAGTCATGTCCAGCTCTTTGTGACCCCATGGACTGCAGCACTCCAGGCTTCCCTGTCCTTCACCATCTCCTGCAATTTGTTCAGACTCAAGTCCATTGAGTTGATGATGTCATCCAACCATCTCATCCTCTGTCATCCCCTTCTCCTCCTGCCTTCAATCTTTTCCAGCATCGTGGTCTTTTCCAGTGAGTTGACTCTGCATCAGGTGGCCAAAGTATTGGAGCCTCAGCTTCAGCATCAGTCCTTCCAATGAATATTCAGGGTTGATTTCCCTTCATGATGGACTGGTTGGATCTCCTTGCAGTCCAAGCGACTCTCAAAGAGTCTTCTCCAACACCATAGTTCAAAAGCATCAATCGTTTGGTGCTCAGTCTTTTTTTATGGACCAACTCTCACATCCATACATGAGTACTGAAAAAGCCATAGCTTTGACTATAGGGATTGGGAAGTAGAAAGTTAAATTTTATAGTATTAATAGATCATGTTCTACATGGCAGATATGCATTCAGTGTTTTCAGATAACATATTTCAATTCAATGTATGTACATTTTAAATCAGTTAACTTTTTAAAATAATTTTATTTATACATTTATTTATTGTGCTGGGTCTTCCTAGCCGCCCGTGGGCTTTTCTCTAGTTGTGTGAGTGGAGGCTACTCTCTAATTGTGATGCCCTGGCTCCTCACTGCAGTGGTTTCTCTCGCTGTGGAGCCCTGGCTCTAGAGCACAGGCTCAGTAGTTGTGGCTCATAGGCTTAGTTGCTCAGAAGAATGTGAGACCTTCCTGGACCAGGGATCCAACTAACCCATGTCTCCAGCATTGGCAGGTGTATTCTTTACCACTGAGCCACCAGGGAAGCCCCTAAATTGGTTAACATTTTGAATTATCTTCCTCAAAGCCTATATCCACCCACAGGAAAGCTAAAGGCTGTCCCTTCATCTCAGAGAGTGGAAGAATGGGTAAATTATCCCCCAGACTGCACACCAAAAATTGGGTAACCCAGTCAAGTTTTCAGATTCCTTTGTCTAAAATGCAGTCTTTGTATGTGAAAAATGGGGATAATTGGCCCTGTGTTCTTTTATCTTCTACTAAGGTGGTGCTGGAGAAGACTCTTGAGAGTCCCTTGGACTGCAAGGAGATCCAACCAGTCCATCCTAAAGGAAATCAGTCCTGAATATTCATTGGAAGGACTGATGCTGAAACTGAAGCTCCAATGCTTTGGCCACCTGATGCCAAGAGCTGACTCATTGGAAAAGACTCTGATGCTGGGAAAGATTGAGGGTAGGCGGAGAAGGGGGTGACATAAGATGAGATGGTTGGAAGGCATCATCAACTCAATTGACATGAGTTTGAGCAAACTCAGGGAGATATGTGCTCCCTTCAGCAGCACATATACTAAAAAAGTTCTGGGAGATGGTGAAGGACAGAGAAGCTTGGCATGCTGCAGTCCATGGGGCTGCAAAGAGTCAGATATGGCTTAGCAACTGAACAATAAGGACATAAGGCTACTAAGGTCTCTGAGTCAACTAGAGAATTTCTGACAAACAAGGCCAGTAAAATGAGTTAGGTCACCATGTATTGTTTCCTCCAGATCAAGTCTCAGGAAAACTTTGTAGAAAGTTCAGTGTGGATGAAACATTCAGGAAGAGAACAAGAGGTCAAAAAGAAAAAAAAAAAAAAAAAAGGAAATGGAGTTACATAGACCATTTCTCGGTGCTAATATAAAATCTACAATATGTTTTAAATGAAAGACTTGGAAAGTTTTTCCTTCAACTTCATATAAGCTGTCATGATGGGGATTTGAGAATGAAATAGATGAGGAACTAATTTACCAACCTTGACTTTCTGGAAATGAATGTGCTGGTTTCCAAGTGTGCAGACTCTCCAGCCAGGTTACCAGAATCCAAGGGATGACTTCAGCTTCCAACATCATCCTTACTCCTTCCAACTGGAGGCCAACCAAGTCAGTGACTAACAGAAAAACCCAGAGTGTACATTTCATCACAGCCACTCAGGTAGATGGAGATAGGGCCTTAGGAATGGTCAAAGGACGATGTCCAATTACAGTCAAGACAAAAACACGGCAGTTCCCCCCGTTGTTTCTCAGGCACTCTTGATGTTCATCCCCCAAACAAAAGCACCGCATCATCCAGAAACCTTCCAGTCCCTGTGGCATGTGCTGCGTATCTTCCTAAAGAGCTGCTCTTGCCAGGCATTTGTTGAAGCTGGAAATACACTTCCCACATTGGGCTGATGAATGGGTATGGGGGGCTGGAGATGGAGGTTACAAATAAAGGAAAGAGAAGTTTGGCTTCATTGGTGCCCACATCTCTCCATAGCTTGGTTGAAAGATGTGCAAGTGTTAGTCACTCAGTTCTGTCCACTTTTTGTGACCCCATGGGCTACAGCCTGCCAGGCTCCTCTGTCCATGGACGTCTCCAGGCAAGAATACTGAAGTGGGTAGCCATTAGCTTCTTCAGGGGGATCTTTCTGACCCAGGGATCGAACCCAAGTCTCCTGCATTGCAGGCAGATTCTTTATGGTCTGAGCCACCAGGGAAGCCCATAGCTTGGTTATCACTCACCTTTTCCAAACCACCCTTTACTCACTCACTCAATGTCAAGTTCACAGAGTCTCTTTTCCTTGCACATGGATTCTCTTGTGCTTGTAAATGTAGTTTCCAGGATGTATTGAATCCATCACTGCATACGTTGCTCATATATTATGCCTCTTTTTTAAGTTCAGTCCCTTGTCTCTCATTATATACAGCTTCCCAACTTGTCTCCTTGGATGATAGACCCTGGAAGACCCACTTCTCTTCTCCTTTGTTATTTTAATTCAGATTTTTATTAGGTATCAACCAGAAAGCTGTTGATATCCATAGAAGAAGTGTACATCCCTGGTGAAGGATGGGTCTGTAACCCTGAACTGGCCACAAGATGTGAAGAGTTGCCTGCTGGGCACTTCTGAGAAAAATATTTTGATCCCTGGATTATGGTGAGTTGAATTGTCTCCCTCAAAAAGTTATATTCAAGTCCTAACATCAGTATGTGTGAATGTGACCTCATTTGGAGATACAGTCTTTGCGGATTATCCAGTTAAGATGAGGTCACTTTAGGTCAGAGAGGGTCCTAAATCCAGTGATGGGTGCCTTTATAAAGAGAAAGGAGAGGGAGATTCTGACATACAGACACAGAGGAGAGACACTCAGGGAAGAAGGGCACATGACGACAGAGGCAGAGATTGGAGTGAGGGAGCTACAAGCGAAGGAGTGCCAAGGATTGCTGTCGACCTCCAGAAGTTAGGAAGAGGGAAGAAAGCATACTCTCCAGAGCCTTCAGAGAGAGCATGGCTTTACCAAAGCCTTGTTTTCAGACTTCTCTGAACTGTAAGAGAGCACGTTGCAGTTATTTTAAGCCACCAGTTTGTGGCACTCTGTTAGGGCAGCCCTGGCAAATTAACAGACCGATTAAAGGTAAGAGCAACACAAGGAGAAGTTTCCCTTTGCCCTAATTACACCCCTGATTTCTGCTCTTGTTTGAGGTTATGATACGTGAAGCTGGCAGTCACATTGTGGCTGTGAAGCTTAAAGCCCATAATGTGTGCTAAGCGGGGCAGAGCAAAGCAACAGAAAGAGTTGGGATCCTTTGTAGATATAATGATGGCTTCCCTGGTGGCTCAGCAGGTAAAGAATCTGCCTGCAATGCAGGAGACACAGGTTCGATCCTTGGGAAGGGAAGATCCTCTGGAGGAGGATGAACATCTGACCCCAACCAGCACAGCTTGACCTATGTGACAAACACAACCTCGCTTTTATCAGATCCTTTGAGAAGTATCCTGACTTGTAGCTGAAAGCATTCCTGATATACCACCATTAGTGTTTCCCCACTAAATCTAACTTCCACATTGCTCTAACTCAACTACAGATCTGATCAAAAACTTCTCAACCATCTTTCCAATAATGCCCAAACTCCACATCCTGTCATTCAGGTCCTGCCATGATAAGGTCCAGCCTTATCTACTATTCCATGAACTGGTTCCAACATAATTCTGGACACAAAGCTTATACTTCATTTCATTACTAATTCTCCCTGCCTCCACTTTCTCAACTCATCCAATTCCATCTCCATTTCACGATCAAATTTCTTTCTAAGGAGCTCTTCATATTATAGTACTCTACTGAGTTCAGTTCTCTTTTTACTGCTACTTGTTTGGAAGATAGATATTCAATTTTTATACTTTTGTTTTTAAATTCCAAACTAATTAGAATTTTTAATAGCAATTACTTTTTAAAATATTAATCAGTATTTCCTCCTCCTCCTGAATAATTAAGAGAAAATCAATATTGCTCTAATTCTTATCACCGTACACCCTGTCTTGTAAATCATGGTTTTCCTGTACTGAGTTTTAATTCTGCAGTGTTCTTTATGCAGTAAGTCATCATAATTACTCTTGTTGGTCTATACAGTCAAAGTATGTTTGATTTTATTCCCATAGTTCCCAATTTCTCTTTGCTAACATTCCTTAGCACATCTGAGATCCAAGATATTGCTTTTATGTTGATGTTCTATTTTTCTGAAGTACAGCCTGCCCTTGAACAGCATAGGTCTGAATTGAACAGGTCCATTTATACACAGATTTTTTTCTCAGTAAATATATTGAAAAAAAATTTGGAGATGTACAGAAATTTGAAAAACTTCGTGGGTGAATCACATAGCCTAGAAATATTAAGAAATTAAGAAAAATTAGGTATATTGGGAATGCATAAGATACATGTCTATCTTTACATAGGCATAAGATGAGTGATACTGCATATAAAATTAATAATGTGTTAGTTTTCTTATTATTTTATAACTTTGTCTTAAAAAATGCATTATTGTATAGAGCATGCGTGTGTGTTAAGTCACTTCAATTGTTTCCTGACTCTGTGCAATCCTATGGACTGTAGCCTGCCAGACTCCTCTGTCCATGGGATTATCCAGGCAATACTGGAGTGGGTTGTCATGCCCTCCTCCAAAGGACCTTCCCAACCCACAGATCGAACCTGTGTTTCTTATCCTGCCTTGGCAGTCAGGTTCTTTACCACTAGTGCCATATGGGAGGCCCTCTCAGTACATGAGTACCTGTAAATAAATATAAGTTTCTTTTTCACATTATATTTTCATGTTTTATTCCTCATGTTAGTAATAATATAACATTTATTGTGTTTTGTATCATATACAACAACATTGGTATAGGTACTGACAGAATTTTTCTTGTAGACAATGTAAACAACTTATGGTATCAATAAATACAGTTCAGTTCTGTAAATGTATTTTCTCTTCCTTATGATTTTATAATAATATTTTCTTTTCTCTAGTTTACTGTAAGAACACAGTATAAATAATGTCCAAAATTATATTGATTGTTTATGTTATCAGCATGGCTTCGGGTCAACAATAGGTTGTGCTAAAATGGCAACCCACTACAGTACCTTTGCCTGGAAAATTCCATGGACTGAGGAGCCTGGTAGGCTACAGTCCATGCTATCGCAAAGAGTTGGATGTGACTGAGCAACTTCAGTTTCAGTTTCAGTTCTAGTCCATAGGCAGAGAAGGCAATGGCACCCCACTCCAGTACTCTTGCCTGGAAAATCCCATGGATGGAGGAGCCTGGAAGGCTGCAGTCCATGGGGTCGCTGAGGGTCGGACACTGAGCGACTTCACCTTCACTTTTCACTTTCATGCATTGGAGAAGGAAATGGCAACCCGCTCTAGTGTTCTTGCCTGGAGAATCCCAGGGATGGGGAGCCTGGTGGGCTGCCTTCTATGGGGTCGCACAGAGTCGGACACGACTGAAGTGACTTAGCAGCAGCATGTCATTTCAGTTGTGTCTGACTCTTTGTGACCCTGTAGACTGTAGTCCACTAGGCTCCTCTGTCCATGGGATTTTTCAGGCAAGAATACCAGAGTGGGTTGCCTTGCCCTCCTCCAGGGGATCTTCTCAACCCAGATATCAAACCCACATCTTTAACATCTTCTGCATTGGCAGACAGGTTCTTTACTACTAGTGTCTCCTGGGAAGCCCAACAATAGACTATTAAAGGTTAAGCTCTGGAAGAGTCAAAAATTATATGTAGATTTTTGACTGCATGGGGTTGATGATCATAACACCCGCTGGTCAAGTGTCAATCATATATCTTTTAAAAGCTGTTTATGTGAGGCTTCCTTAGAAGTAAGACTCCTTGTATCTTGTATGAAAATGCGCTTACCCTCATTCTTGAAAGATAGTTTAGCTGGGTAAAGTTCTGTTTGAATTAATTTCCCTGTCTTTGGATATTCATTATTGTTGAGAATTCTGCTGTTGATCTGATTACTGCTCATTGAAATAACTGCCTTCTCTCTATGGCAACTTTGAAATATTTGGGTCAAAGTTTCATTTTGAAGTTCTATACGATCACTGTCATGTTGCCTAGATACCAATTTCCTTTTTTAAATTCCACTTGCTCTTTAAATCTGAGAAGCCTATCTTTCATGATGTCTGAAAAATCATCAGCCTTGATATCTTCAACATTTCTTCTCTCTCAAGTATCTCCTTGAGATTTTGATGGTCCTTCTTATTTCAACTTCCCTTTCGCATTTTCCATTTTCTCTCTGTGGGCAGAATTCCACATTTCTTCAAATCTATATTCTAATTTGCTATTTTGACATTAACTGCTCCAGGAAAGTAGGAACAATGTCTCTCTTCTTTCTTCTGTGCTGTGCACGGAACCTAGGAGGGGTCCCCAGCCATCTCTTGACTTAATAAATTAATTTCACATTTTGTAGGACACTGAGGTTTAGTAATACCAGATACTTGCCCAACAGTACCCATCAAGTGCAAACTGCAGTGAGTTTGCCCTGACCTGTCTGACTCCAAAGTCTTTGAATGAATTAATGAGTCAGGAAACACAGTGAAGAAAACTTGGTCCAGAGACTGAAAACAAAAGTCCTGACACTTCTCCACACCTTTCCCTGATGATCAAAATGGAAGATTTATCTCAGAGTTTATCTCTCTCTCTCCAGTCTCAACATTTGCATATTTAGTCCCTCAAAATAGCTCTATAAATGTCTCCAGGACATCTATGGGAAGCACTATAGAATTACTCTCAAACATTTATCACTGGATGACAAGAAGTGGTGAAATTTTGTATCTTTATTCACCTTAACAGTTTCTTTTTTTCTTTTTCTTTTTTGGATACTGACTGTACTGGGCATGCTGGCAACTTGGAGAGTCACAAAGAAATTGTGATGGCACCCATCTTTGCAGAGCTAAAAGTGGAAAGTGGAATACTCCATCTGGTTCAAATTAGGAATCTAATATACCAGAATTAAAATGTCCTATAGAACTTTAAGGCCCCTTTTAGATAGTGAAAAGGCCATGTGTATATTGACACTTTAAAAGGGATAAGCAAAAAATGGAAAAGAAGCAAACTGCGTGTTTTAGTCCGCTTGATTTTTCTTTTTTTGCTTTTTAAAAATTGATTTTCAACCATTTTTTAAAATTGAAGTATAGTTAATTACAAGGTTGTGTTTGTTTCAGGTGTAAGCAAAGTGATTCCATTACATATATATATATATATATATGTGTGTGTGTGTGTGTGTGTGTGTGTGTGTGTATGTGTGTATGTGTGTATATGTGTGAGGCTATATACATATATATATTTCCATTATAGGTTTTTACAATATATTGAATATAGTTCCCTGTGTTGTACAATAAGCCCTTGTTATTTATGTATTTTACATATAGTAGTGTGTATATGTTAATTCCAAACTCCTGGTGTATCTCTCCCCCTACCTTCACTATCCCCTTGGTAACCATGTTTTCCATGTCTGTGAGTCTATCTCTGTTTCGTAAATAAGTTTATTTGCACCAATTTTTTAGATTCTACATATGTTTGGGTGGGGGGCTTTCCTGGTGGCTCAGATAGTAAAAAATCTGCCCGCAATGCAGGAGACTGGGGTTCGATCCCTGGGTCAGGATCTTTGCAACCCAGGCTCGTCTGTCCATGGAATTCCCCAGGCAAGAATACTGGAGTGGGTAACCATTTCCTTCTCCAGGGGATCTTCCCCACCCAGGGATCAAACCTGGGTCCCCTGCATGGTAAGAAAATTCTTTATCACCACCAAGGAAGCCCCAAAGTGAAAGCATTAGTCTCTCAATTGTGTCTGACTCTTTGTAATCCCATGCACAGTAGCCCCCTAGGCTCCTCTGTCCATAGAATTCTCCAGATAAGTGATATTATATGATATTTGTCTTTCTCTGATTTAATATTTATTTTTTATTCAAGTATAGTTGATTTACAACATTATATGAGTTTCAGCCACACATTGTAGTGATTCAATGTTTTTATAAGCTGTACTCCATTTAGAGATACTATAAAACACTGACTACATTCCCTGTGCTATACGTTACATCTTTATATCTTATACATTTTATACCTAGTGGTTTATACCTCTTACTTTCTCCCTGTAGCATCCCACTAGACCTAACACACCTCTGAGAGGCTTGCTGTAGGTTTTTTCAAAAGCCTTGGCTGCTGCCCCTTGCCTGGCCCACTAGGCAGGGTTGGACTGGCTCCAGGCAGTGGCCATCTAGGGACAGGCGCCTTTCCGCTGTGCTGAGAACACTGGGAACTGCTTGGAGAGCCACGAGCCACACTGATCACTGCCAGTTGGTCTGGGGATGGTTTCTTCCCTGGCAAATAGTTCAAGGTTCAAAGAACCAACATGTTCAAAACTCCAAGGAAAGCTGTCAATATGTGCGAACGATGCTGATGATAACAGCCCTTTTTTTCTCAGAAGATCACTTAGAAAAGCATTGTCCACATTTGCACAAGGCTGCTGAGGTCTTAGCTTGCACTCCGCATGTGATCCCACTTATCTGCCAGCACTTACTCCACTGAAGACTATGCTCAAGTCCAACTCAGCACAGATGACCAACAAATGAGCATCAGGTGGTAGAAGAGAACTTTTTCTCTCCCTTATGTATCCTCCACAGAATTGCATATTTCAATTTACAGCAGTAAGAAAAGTATCTTTCTAAAATCATCACAGTTGGGTTTGTATTGAGATTTTTAGTGTCCTCGGGTATCAAAAATAGCATGAGGGTCCTGTTTGCAGGAGCAGCTGAAGTTATGAGATGAGATATCACAGATTCCTTTGAAAACTGGGACCATGTAATCTGAATAGTCATGATCATCTGACTAACCTATGGCTGAGTTAGTTTTTCAAGAGAAATTAAATACAAACTGGTAACATAAAATAAATAAGATACAAAGATATAGTGTAGTACACAGGGATTGTAGCCAGTATTTTATAATAACTTTAAATGGAGTATAATCCATTTCCCAATCTATGCATTTGATCAACTGGTGTCAATAGCCAATAAATGAAGATGTCCACTGAGTTTATCCCATAGGGTAAGGAGGAAGGATTGGATTTGCAGTATTAAGTTAAAGGACTGGTGTTGATCTAAGTAAGATAATGGACTTCTGTACACACACAGACACACATGGACACATAGAAATACACAGAGACACACACATATACACAGACACGTACACTTTTAGGTACATGTAAATGTCTTTTACATTTACACACATAGATCAGACTTACATACATGGACAATAATGGAGATCTTTATACAGAAATCCTAGTGAGTGATTAAAAGCATTGACTCTGAAGCTAGACTGACCAGATTTGTAACCCAATTCTTCTCTTAAGAGGTACATGACCTTTAAATATTCAACTGTATAGGAGGAGAATAATAGTCTGTACCCCAAAAGGGTTCAAAATCAGCCTGTATGTGTAAGGGACTAGAAGAGCGGCTAGTACTCAGGGAGTGTTACATAAGTGCTTAGTAAATAGAAGACTCTCTTTATTAGAAGGAGGATGTGGTCTCCTTGTCTCTGTCTGGGCACCCATGAGTCTGGCTAACTCAGACATTCCATCAGCAAAGGTCAAGAGAGAAGTTAGATAATGGTTGGTGATCAGTAGTCCCTGTCATTCCTGCATTTTGGGGCTGATTTTTATTTGTGTGAATATTTGGTTATCATTTCTAGACAGCAGTGTCCATGGGGCCAGGGACAGTTTGAGACTGTCTCACAATTTTGTTCTCATTAATAGCATGCTGCTTGGCACATAGTAGGTGCTTAATAAATACTTGTTGAATGAATGGTAACTGTTACTTCTACTCCTAGTATAACTACTAATATAATTATTATCAGACTTTGGTTTTGGAATTATAATAAAATATGAATTCTTGGTTAGAAATTGTATCTTATGAAGATAAGTCCAAACAGTTTAAATAAATAAACTTATTTAAACTTGGACTTTAAATAAATAAATAGTAATAAAAAAACAATGTTGTTCTATACAAAATGAAATGGAAGTTAAATATTTTTAAGTCAAAACTAAAAAAATTAAAGAAGAAAAATAATCAAGGCTTTGTTCCACAAAAAGAGCTCAGTTCAGTTCAGTTGCTCAGTCATGTCCAACTCTTTGCATCCCCATGGACTGCAGCTTGCCAGGCTTCCCTGTCCATCACCAACTCCCAGAGCTTGCTCAAACTCATGTCCATGAAGTCGGTGATGCCATCCAACCATCTCATCCTCTGTCGTTCCCTTCTCCTCCCGCCTTCAATCTTTTCCAGCATCAGGGTCTTTTCCAATGAGTCAGTTCTTTCCAACAGTTTGCCAAACTTTTGGAGTTTCAGTTTCAGCATCAGTCCTTCCAATGAATATTCAGGACTAACTTCTTTTAGGATTGACTGGTTTGATCTCCTTACAGTCAAGGGACTCTCAAGAGTCTTCTCCAACACCACAGTTCAAAAGCATCAGTTCTTTGGCACTCAGCTTTCTTTATGGTCCAACTCTCACAACCATACATGACTACTGGAAAAACCATAGCTTTGACTAGACGGATCTTTGTTGGCAAAGTAATGTTTCTGCTTTTTAATATGCTGCCCAGCTTTGTCAAAGTTTTTAAGGAGCAAGTATCCTTTAATTTCATGGCTGCTGTTACCATCTTCAGTGATTTTGGGACCCAAGATAATAAAGTCTGTCACTGTTTCCTTTGTTTCCCCATCTATTTGCCATGATGGGACTGGATGCCATGATATTAGTTTTTTGAATGTTGAGTTTTAAGCCAGCTTTTTCACTCTCCTCTTTCACTTTCATCAAGAGGCTCTTCAGTTCCTCTTCATTTTCTGCCATAAGAGTGGTATCATCTGCATATCTGAGGTTATTGATGTTTCTCCTGGCAATCTTGATTCTAGCTTGTGTTTCACCCAGCTCGGCATTTCACAAGATGTACTCCTGTACAACTTGTACAAGATAATGTACAGCCTTGACATACTCCTTTCCCAATTTGGAACCAGTCCTTTGTTCCATGTCTGCTGCTGCTGCTGCTGCTAAGTCACTTCAGTCGTGTCTGACTCTGTGTGACCCCATAGACATCAGCCCACCAGGCTCTCCTGCCCCTGGGATTTTCCAGGCAAGAACACTGGAGTGGGTTGCCATTTCCTTCTCCAATGCATGAAAGTGAAAAGTGAAAGTGAAGTCACTCAGTCGTGTCCAACTCTTAGCGACCCCATGGACTACAGCCCACCAGGCTCCTCCGTCCATGGGATTCTCCAGGCAAGAGTACTGGAGTGGGGTGCCATTGCCTTCTCCATTGTTCCATGTCTGGTTCTAACTATTGCTTATGACCTGCATACAGATTTCTCAGGAGGCTGGTAAAGTGATCTGGTATTCCTATCTCTTTAAGAATTTTCCACAGTTTGCTGTGATCCACATAATCAAAGGCTTTGGCATAGTCAATATAATTTGAAATAGCTCAACTGGAATTATTGAGTAGTGATGCTTCCTAAGGCTTTACTTCATATTCCAGGATGTCTGGCTCTAGGTTAGTGATCACACCATCCTGGTTATCTGGGCAACAAGAGTAACATCAAATAAATACTGGGAAAATTTATGTGAAAACAGGGAAAATAATATCATATAATAATATGACTGAGAAAGTAATAATTTCAAGAATCATTTGCCAGAAGCCTCGAATTAGTGCTTATGTCCACATCCCAATTGGGTAGGCATAAAGTATAATTTAACAAATAAAAAGATAAAATGGATTTGAGCAAGGGAAGATAAGTATCACTACTTGCCATCCCCAGGATGTAAAGAAGCAGACCCTTGACTGTCTGAAGACACTGTAGTTTATGAAATGTCTGTTCAAGAGAAATCAGGTTCATTGTTAAGCCAGTCAGGGTCATGAACACCTGAGGGGAAACGTGTGACTGGGATGATGGGATCATGCAGGACAGAGTTTGGTTGAAGATTAAAGGAAAGAAGCAGAGTGGGAATACGCTGAGACCACCCACCCAGATGGTGGAAGCGATGATGTTTTCCAGGCATGGATCAAACAACAGACACAGATGCAGCGAGAGGAGTTGGGTGATGGCAGAGGGAGGGGACGGGGTAGGAGGAACCGTGGGGACATCTGCTAGAAATCGACTTGCCAGAAGGGGAAGCAACGCAGAGCTGCTTCTCTGGGTCTCTTCTAACCAACACGGAAGCAGAGGGGCCCTGGAAAAAAAAAAAAGCAGGTTACTCCAGAGACAGCCAAGAATGAGTGAGCTGGGTATTGTCAGATGGATGGCCTGGTTTCAAGAAGGCAGGGTTCTAAAAGTTGAGAGCAAAGACCAGTGGGACTCTAAGCCTTGATGTAATAGCAGGTTGCTTTTAAAAGAATAGAAATCTCTTGTTAATAGCATAATCCTGCCCAGGAAGAAAATGAGGAAGCAGTTAAAGAGGAGACCAAACAAGAAATTGTTTGTAAGGTCAGATGTAAAAACATTTGTTTAAAAAAAATGAATATAAATGAGAGTAAGGAATAGTGTCAAGAAGTCTTTTGTTTTGAAGAGGTTTGAAAAAATATGCTAAGTCTAAAATGAGGGTCAATAAAAAGAACAAGGACAGGGTACACCTTCTGGAAGGGCAGCTGGTAATATAAACAGAGAAGAGGCTTAACAAATCAGTTCAATTAAACAAGCATTTACTGTTTTCTATGTAAAAAGCCACTACCAGGAGCTCACAGACCTGAAAAAGAAAGTATACAAATCACTGATTATACATCAGGATGGTAAGTTTCCATAGTGTTAGGGCTTCATTTAGGAAATACTACACCAAGGAGAGGAATGGAGAGGTGGGTTTTGAAGGATGCTGGTAGGGACTGTGAGTTGAGAAAAGCTAATACTTTAAGGGAAAGCAGAGGAAGAGGAATCTGAAGAAGACAGTGAGAAGAAATGGTCTGAAAACTACAGAGAACCTGGACAGGGCTATCAGAGCAATCTGGGCTGGAGAGAATTTCCAACCACAAAGTCCCAACAGAGACTGAATGATATGAAACGGTAGTGCCGGCTGACAGGAAGGTCCTAGTGATTTAAGCATGCTTTTGGTGGCACAGTTGGACAGAAGCAAGGTCCCTAGAAGGTCTGTGAGATGACACAGAGGGCACCACTCTTTCCAAAAGTTTGCCTGTTATGAGAGTGTTCACCATAGGAAGATATAAGATCAAAGATGAATTTATGCTTCATCCTCATTTTAAATTTTTGTCTGTTTATACATGGGGGAACACTTTAACATAATCACATGTTCAGAGAGAAGAGAAAGTAGGACAAAAGTCACTGGAAATTAAAGATAGAGAGGAGGTAATTGATAAGGAAAGACCCTGGAGGAAGCAGATAGGGTGTAGGAGTTGAAGGCCACGTGAGGACATTAACTGTAAGATGAGGACATCATCTTCTCCATGGAAATTTTGGGGCCCTAAAAGCAGATCCACTTACCTTCACTGCTTGTGGCAGAGCACAAGGGTATTAACATCTTGTGGCCTCCATTTTTAGAGAATTAAGAAAGATGGCATCCTCTAATAGGGAGAAGGGAGACGGTCCCAGGGTATGTAAAGACTGGAGGGAAGGAGCAGTCTCCATTCCCTTAGGAGACTGAGAGAGAGAACTAGGGATTTGTGGAAAGAGAATTTGGTAGAGTTGAGATCCCAACTCAAGCTGGAGACTATGGATGTATAGGACCTCAATCTACATGGTATCCAAGTTTTTACCAGTAGTCCAAGTGCAGAAAAGTAGATGGTCACATGGATCCAGGGATGGGCCTTGTCAAGCAAGTGTATTGGAGGGATAGGAATACCTAGAAATGGAAGATGAAGACAAAAGAGGGGTTGAAATGGTGGGTCATGAGATCTAGGTTGCTTAGTGCTCAAAGTGAGACTAGTAAGAGATGAAGAGCCAACAGATCAGCCCAGAGACAAAAGAACAAGTGCAGTAGGTATATAGCAGTATGAAAGAAAGAATAATACAATATTGTGGGCAGAGGAAGGGAGGAATGGGTATAAGTCTTCACAGAAGAAAGAATTGCAGGTTATAAGAGGATCCAGGGCACATCCCTGGAAGTGTGTCTGGAGTGAGGGAAGGTGAAAATCAATGACATTGAGAATGTCAAGAAAAGAGTTGAATGGAAATTAAAAAAAAAAAAAAAACCACAAAACTCATTGCTATTTTGGTTTGCTGTTACACAAGGGAACAGCTTAAGCATGTTTCTGTGCTAAGGAGAAGGATCTGGAAGAGAGGGAGATGGAAGCAGGCAGCTGAGAGGGGAGATGGTTGAGTGGTCAAGGTCTGCAGGAGATGAGAGAGTGCGAATCAGAGCCCAGCTGCTGGGATTGGCTGCAAAGAGCTGAAAGAAGGGCCGGGAGTTAAAGGTGAGTCTGTGCACATGATACATTCCTCTAGGCCTGTGAGGCAAGAATTGAGGGGCTGGTTGTCCTCAGAGACCAGACCATCTGCTGTGATAGAGGAAGTTAGTCAGGCAAAGGCATGGAGAAAGGAGGTGAAGGTTTGGAATAGCCACACTAGCTTCCTGGTGTGACTGGTCGAAGAATCTTAGTGATTTTCTCCATCTGTGTGCTGCCTCCCAGGCTTGAGAACAGAGAAAATCAGTGAAGGAGGGATAGTTGGCATTCTATCAGGTCTGGATGACAAGAAGACAGAGTGAACGGGGATTACCAGTGGAGTGAAAAGTTTGGCTTAAAGCTCAACATTCAGAAAGCTAAGATCATGGCATCCAGTCCCATCACTTCATGGCAAATAGATGGGGAAACAGTGGAAACAGTGGCTGACTTTGTTTTTTTTGGGGAGGGGGGGGGTCTCCAAAATCACTGCAGATGGTGACTGCAGCCATGAAATTAAAAGACACTTACTCCTTGGAAGAAACGTTATGACCAACCTAGAGAGCATATTCAAAAGCAGAGACATTACTTTGCCAACAAAGGTCCATCTAGTCAAGGCTATGGTTTTTCCAGTGGTCATGTATGGATGTGAGAGTTGGACTATAAAGAAAGCTGAGCACTGAAAAATTGATGCTTTTGAACTGTGGTGTTGGAGAAGACTCTTGAGAGTCCCTTGACTGCAAGGAGACCCAACCAGTCCATCCTAAGGGAGATCAGTCCTGGGTGTTCATTGGAAGGACTGATGTTGAAACTGAAACTCCAATACTTTGGCCACCTCATGAGAAGAACTGACTCATTTGAAAAGACCCTGATGCAGAGAAAGATTGAAGGCACGAGGAGAAGGGTATGACAGAAGATGAGATGGTTGGATGGCATCACCGACTCAATGGACATGAGTTTGAGTAAACTCCAGGAGTCAGTGACGGACAGGGAGGCCAGGTGTGCTGTGGTTCATGGGGTCGCAAAGAGTCAGACACGACTGAGTGACTGAACTGAACTGACAACCATTTCCAGTAAACCAAGGAGCTTGAACTAGACAAGGAGAGAAGTCAAGTCTGATAGATCCTAATGGTGTAAGGAAAATGGAGGAACCAAGGTCTGGAGGGACTTTAGGAAATTGAGGGTGAGAAGATTGAGCATAATACTTTGAGGGAGTATAAAGTACAATGGGGAGCTGTGGCTTAATGGGATTTGTTTGGACTTGACAGGAAGCATCTATGAGTCAATACTGAGATGAAATATCTGTGATAAGAGGTGACATCATTGCACTCGAACCAAGACATGGTGAGCGTCTTTCTCTTACTTAGCAAAGCTAGAGGATTGGATGAACACTTGGTTCCACGTCAACTCCGAGAATCTGTGTGAAACTCCAGCCAACACACACTGAAGCACATAAACATATTTTGTATCAATTTACACATAACTCATTGACCCCTTGGGGACATGTGGCATAATTTTTTTCATGCTCGGCATGCCATACATGTATGTGATGCTCTTTTAGACACAAATTGTGTTTGGGGGAAAGGAGGAGCTAGTCTACATTATCACTGCTCTTAAGCTTTAAGACGTAGGGATTAAAGGGCATTGATGTGATCTCATTAAATTCTCCACAATATTTCTGGGGCATGCCCTTTGCTAGGTCCAGAGACTCAAAGATGAGGGCTGCCCATGTGCAAGGGCTGCCAGTCTGACTGAAGATGCAAGTGGAATTCATTGAAATGCAAAGGGACAACCTCTATATCTTTCTGTCGCTTTTACTTTAAGTAATGGTGTGAATAAAATGTTGTGGGGACAGAGACGAGAGAGACAATCTATGTAGAGAGTCATGTCAGGGAAATATTTAATAGAAGGGATCACATTGGGTCTACACCTTCACAGGAGAACATAAATCAGAAGAGAAAGACAGTGAAGATGGATATGGAAGGAGGGATGTTAAGTGGGGAAACCTTTCAGGGGAAGAAGTTTAGACCATATGAAAGTGCAGGGTGTTTCCAGAAAACAGTGAAACGTGAGATGTGGCTGATGCTTAAGACCTAGGAGGAAGGTGAATAAACCTGGAAAGATCCCCTCCGAGGTGGCCGGGGATGCCTTTGAATCCTGTACTAAGGAATTTGGCTTTTATGTTATGTGGTTGTGGCCAAACTGTGTTGCCTTCTGTGTAAGAATCCAACTTTTGATTAGTTCTGTTCTTGTGACGCCTGATAAAATGTCAACTATGTGCCTAGGCAGCATTCGTTATGGTGAAAGGGAGCCTGATGCAGCTCACATCTGGACTGAGAGGACCCATCAATGAACCCAGTTAGGGTGCCCCATAACTCTTGAGCCTGGTAACTCTTATAATTAGCCATGGCCTTTAAGGAGAGCCTGGCAGCTCCACCTCTGCAGTTGTTACAAGATATCCTGCATCAGGAAGTTCCCCTGGAGAAGGAAATGGCAACCCACTCCAATATACTTGCCTGGGAAATCCGATGGAGAGAGGAGCCTGACCGGCTACAGTCCACAGGATTGTGAAAGAATCGGACACGACTGAGCAACTAACGCTTTCATGCTGGTGAACTTTGAGAGTAGGAGGCTTTGAAACCAGGGCAGCTTTCCTACATGTACAATGTGGATTCATCTCGCTGCTGCATAGACAACTATCATAAGAACGCTTACGAGTACTGGACATTTATTGGCAAACTGTGACTCCCACCCCACATCCTCTGAATAAGTGGATGTCAAGGGTATCCTATGATAACTTGTGAGTCTGAGGATTTAGTTGAACCTAAGGAAGAACTCTTGATAGGTATTGCAGTGGGTAACAAAAGCCCAAAAGAAGCAGTTAAGTGAAACTGTAAAACAGAAAAGTCTAATCATATTATTCAGAATTATTTTTATTGTAACTATGGGGAAGAATTTTCCAGAACATGGAATTTCTAAATTGAAGCATTTTTAGATGACTGCATAAAGTTCTCAAAAAAATTTTTCCTCAAAATAAAACTTAGAGGGCGGCGATCACAACATGTAGATGTGTAAGGGTTGAGAAGGTTCATATGACTAA
The DNA here is from genome assembly GCF_029407905.1 of Bubalus kerabau. Lineage (NCBI taxonomy): Eukaryota > Metazoa > Chordata > Mammalia > Artiodactyla > Bovidae > Bubalus > Bubalus kerabau. The sequence continues at coordinate 193,609,688 of NC_073625.1, read as the reverse complement.
TGGAAACAGTAGAGCCAGCCACAGACAGTTGGGAAATTATCTCCCTGGTCCAAAAGACGAGCTGAATTGGGGCACTATGGCCGGGTTCACCTCACACTTCCACTACAACTGGATAGTAGCCAGCAGAGAACCAAGTCAGATGCTAATCTCTTATTTATTTCTTTCACCACAACATCTCTATGTGAAAAGTATAGCAAACTGAAAGGAACTGCATTTACTGACTCAGCAAGTGTGTGCTAAGAGTCCTCTGTGCCAGACTGTGGGCCAGTCTTGAACAAAACTGACCATCTGTCTGGTGAGGGAGACAGATATACAAACACCTAATTACATGCAATGTGCTAAGTGCTTGTAAGAAATATGCCTGGATTCTTAGAGGAACCTGGAAGAAGGACCCATTGATTTCGTTTGGGTGGACTTTACAGAAAAAAAATAACCTAAAGACTGAATTTTTAGGAGTTTAAGTAGGATTTTCTAGGCAGAAAAGAGTGTGTGTGGGGGTGGGTTGTGTAGGTGTGTAAAGGGTGAATGGAGAAATAGGGAGGAAGATGCTGAATAAAGCAAGAGTAGTAAAGAAGTTCCACATCTCATTCACATCAAATGCCCGATGCTCAGAGCATTGAAGCTCTTCGTGATGTTTCTGCCAGCATCAGGATCCCTGCACTCTGAAGAGGCAAAGACTATTCTAACCTCCTTCTGGAAGAACCACTGGCTGCCTGAGGCCTCATCTCAGACTGGCCATTCTCCACTGGGTGGACCTTGATGTTTCTGATGCTGTCATACCAAGCAGTCTTCTACTGTGTGACCCAAATCCCATGTACTTGGCTTCGAGCTGCTATTTGGTGATAAAATCCACAAGCAGCATATGGCCCCTGCCTTCATGGAACCAACTCACATCTAGGAGGTGGGGGATGAGCATGTAGTCAAGTAACAGTGGGAAATACACTAAAAATACAAGTACCTCTGGTCAGAGGAGGTGAGCAAAATAGTGATCCCTCAGGTTTATCTAGAGTCAGATTAAGAGCCTTTTATTTATTCTTTTATTGTGGAGTCAATAAAAGATTTCAGACAGTGTGAAATAGCAATAGAGAGGCACTGCAAATGTTTTAAGATGGCATGTCTAACACCAATGCTGTTTCAGCCAGGATGCAGTGAGAAAAAATAGAGCCCACCACCAGGTAGTTTTAATAGGGGGACTTAGCTACAAAGACTTTGAAAGAGGTGAACATCCCAAGTAATGACAGGGCTACCCAGAGATGAGCAAAAAGAAGGGTTGAAGGAAGAAAGGGAAGCAGTGGAGTTGCCAGAGCTGGGAGCCAGAATCACAGGGAGATGCAGCCACTGCTGGAATTGACACAGAATTTAGAGAGAGGGAGAAATGTCCCTCATGTCTCAGCCAGAATCCTCACCTCCAAAGAGGATTAAAAACATTCATGTTTCTGTACCCCTAGGAAACCATAATTGAAAAAGACACATGTACCCCAGTGTTCATTGCAGCACTATTTAGAGTAGCTAGGACATGGAAGCAACCTAGATGTCCGTTGACTGATGAATGGATAAAGAACTGTGGTACATATATAGAATGGAATACTATTCAGCCTTGAAAAGGAACACATTTGAGTCAGTTCTAATGAAGTGGATAAATCTAGAGCCTATTGTACAGAGTGAAGTAGGCCAGAAAGAGAAAAACAAATATATATTAACACATATATATGGAATCTAGAAAGATGGTACTGATGATCCTGTTTGCAGAACAGCTTGGAGACGCAGACATATAGAACAGAATTGTGGAAACAGTGGGGGAAAGGAGAGGAAGGGACGAATTGAAAGAGTAGCATGGAAACATATATATTACCATATGTAAAATAGATAGCCAGTGGGAGTTTGCTGTGTGACTCAGGCAGCTCAAACCCAGTGCTCTGTGATGACCTAGAGGGGTGCGGTGGGGTAGGTGGGAGGTGAGAAGGAGGTTCGAGAGGGAGGGGGCATATGTATGCCTGTGGCTAATTCATGTTGATATATGGCAGAAACCAACACAATATTGCAAAGCAATTCTCTTCCAATTAAAAGGAAATACATTTTAAAAAGAAATGCAAAAATCTTTCACAATTAAGATACTATAATGAAAATAGAAAGACATGCTACACAGATTGCCTGAATGTATTTGCAAATCACATATGTAATAAAACACTTGCAACCAAAATATATAACAAACTCATGAAAGTTATAACTTGAATACTAGAAGCTCAGTTTAAAACTGGTCAAGAGATTTAAATAGACATTTCACCAAAGCTGATACACAAATGATTAACAAGTACATAAAAAGATGGAGTGGGTTGCCATTTCCTTTTCCAGGGCATCTTCCCAACCCAGGGATCAAACCCGGGTTTCCCTCATTGTAGGAAGACTCTTACCATCTGAGTTATCAGGGAAGCCACAATCTAGTTTGTGGTGGTGATTGCAGTTTTTTGGGGCAAAACTCATTAAATTGCACACTGAAAAAATGGTGAATTTCAATACATTTGAATTATACATCAACACACCTGACCTTTAAAAAATGAGAAACATTAGACTAGTGTCAGGGAGAACACAGCCAACAGGGAAGAGCAGTGAAGAAAGGGAAAGGAGTTGATGAGGGGAAGCCTGCTTAAGAAAAAGGAACATGATAGAGACAAGCTTCCTGGAAGTCAGAGAGTAAAGAATTATAGAGAAGGCGGAATGATAAAATGCAAGACTAGTCATGACAACGGAACTCAAGTAGCCTCTTTGTAGAGACAAATACTAGGATAAAGAGGAAGGTTCTGGTAAGTCTTCCATTAATAAGAAGAAAGGGATGCACACAATCACTCACTCATTCATTCATTCATGTGTTCATTCCTTCATGCATGATGCATGCATGCTTTGTATGTTCATTTTGTACTAGCTGTGGGCAGTGGTCAAGACAAAGGAGAAGACAGAGTTGAATTCACCCTCTAGCAACAGACGTCTGCATGCAAAGCCCAACTTCAGACTGGGTCCGAACTTTACCCAGTAGCTGCTTCCTCCCAAATTTGTTTCAAAATGTTGAACAGAGGTAACTTCATCCACAGGAAGTGAGGCCATTTCTCAATTTAGTATGAATCTTTATTAGCCTAGACCAATCATGAGAATTCTAATCCCCTTCACCAGTGATCAACAAGAGATGGGAACATGCCTTTGTTCTTCACCTTGAGACACAAGGAGAAATACACTGGAGGACCTTCATGTTCTGAATCAAAACACAGCTTCTTGAGGAGAATAGTTTTTCACGTTAATACCTTCCTTCCTGCTTGGCTAATTGGAACAACATTGCATCATCTGGAGCTATAGCAGCCATCTTATGACCATGAGATGATAAGTCTGAAGACATAAAGCCAACTGGCCAAAGATCTCAGTGAAGGCAGGAGAGAAAGAATCTGAGTCCTTGAGGACACAAACCATCTGCTACACCAAAGAAAAAATCATCTACCTCCAAATTTTATGGAAGGTAATAAAGTGACTATATTTCTGAGCCACCATTCATTTCTTTCTGTTCCTTGCCATCACAATTCAGATAACACCAGTTCCAGTGAGATGTTTCAGAGTAAGAACTTAGCAATGATCTACATGGTTGTATATGTAGCCCTCATTCCTAGGGCTTATCAGAGAGGTGGCGAGAAGACAGGAAATCTCAAGAATGTGGAGGAAGGAAAGACTCTTCTGGGCTGTAGGGAGTGATCCCATCTCTGAGATGGGAACTAGTAGGGAAAAGGAAGTTTATAGAGATGGGATATAAGATCAATTCTAGTCTCTGGAGCCAATGAGTGATGATGAGAATCAGAGATTAGAGACAGGAAGAACTCATTGGGGAGGGAGGGAGCTAAAGGAGGTCCAACCAGTCAAAGTGTTTTTCTCACCCATGAAGAATGAACTCAGAGTATCTCCGCAATGATCCCAGAGTACCCCAACTCGTTCATCCTGTGTTCATCAAGTCAGTGGATTCAAGGAAGATATGTGATGAACTGTCACATCATTTCCTAGCCCAGCCCATTAAAGTGTAGGCAGAGGGCAATGAAATGGAGAGAGAGAGGAAATTATGAGTTCAGATCTGTGCTGTCAAGGCACTTTGAGGGTAGTCACCAGGATCAGGCATTTAATAGTCTGAGGGGTCTTCGCTGACTCTCTTGGATTTCAATGCAGAGTTGAAATTGCCTTCACATGATCCTTTTCCTCCAGCTACTATACAAAATGTTCACAGTGCAACTCTGCAAGTAATTTCCCAGAGAAACAGGACTAGAAGGGAAGCAGGGATATGTTAGAAGATTATCAGTTTTGGTTTCATAAAAGAGTGGAAATTTTAAGAAACAGATGTGTTCTCTTGAGACTGCATTTTCAATAGCTTGTTCTATATTTTTTTCATATCATTTTTTTTTAATCAATAACAACTAAGGTACAATGACTATCCACCTTCAATTTCTTGGCTTATAGTTTGGCTCTGGAAACTGAAGCCCAATCTTGCCTCTATCCAGCTCTCCAGCCGTGTCAGCTTGACTTTGTCCCATTACACAACTCTTTTTATTAGTGTTCTTTCTCTGCCAGGCCTGACCTGAAACTGACGATCCTAAGCTTTCTAAATCCAAATCAAGACAGAGAGGAAGAAGATGAAGTTAGTGGGAAATACCAGCATCAATGTCACAATATTTTCTTCTCAGCCCTTGGTCTGTACTTTCCTAGATATGTGATAACCGACAAGTAGGTTAATGCCCCCTGCATCACCGTTTTCTCATCTCTTAACAGGAAGTAGAGTCAGTCTTTCCAGTCCTACTTTACAGAGTTATTGTGAGAACAGATCAACATTGAATTGCCTCATTTTTTTTTTTCCTTAATGTAGAGGGGCAAAATTAAACTGAGACCATGTGCTTTGAGCACTAATGTGTCATGGGATTGTAAAGAATTAGCATTATTAGTTACTGTTGTCATTATTATTATTTAGTATATAAAGTACATAATAAATATTATACAGAAAGTACATAACAAGTATATACAGAAAATACATAATAAATATTATTATTTAGTACAGAAACATGCAATGAAAAAGCATTTCAAAAAATTGATGACATTGTTCAAACGAAAGTTTTTCTTTAAAGCCCCTAAATTTATCTTTTCTAGTTTCTATATTTATACTCAACAAAGAGACAAATCAAAATAAAGATATAAAAGTATCAGAAGTATTTTTTCTTACTTTACAGCTTACCACATTCTGACAGGTTATTCCACTGAATGTGCTTTTCTGTGGTTTTTTTTTTTTTTTTTTTTTTTTGCTATTCATCTATTTTCCAAGAGACTGTACTAATTCAGACTGTGTAACTTCTTTTTTTGCACTGATACATATTGTCTCAGTAACTGTAGCTTTATAATAAGTTTTTAAATCTAACCATGTAAGTCCACTACTTTTGTCCTTCTTGAATATAAAACTTGGCTAATCTTGACCTTTTGCATTTCTACATACATGTCTACATAATGTCAACTTGTCAATTTCTACATATTTAAATACAAATTTGCTGTGATTTTCATTTAGATTATATCAAACTAAAAGTTCAACTTGGGGTGAATTGTCTTTTTTTTGTGATAGTGAGACTTCTACTTCCTGAACATCATCTGTTGTTTTGTATTTACTTTCATTTGTTTATGTTCATTTTAATTTATCACAAACCACTTGTTTATAGTCTTCTCCCTGCTCTAGTCTGGCTATTATCTGCCAACATATTCCCAATAACTAAACTGTCCTTCAGCTATATAATGAATGTCAGAATCTCTTCAATTAGTGTCCTTTTCTACAAGATATTATACCCTCAGATCAAGTTCATTTTAGTAACTCTTTACTCAGAGTTACACTCTGTGTGTGTGCATGCACATGTGCACAAGCATGTACACAGGCCAACATAATCCAGCTTTTCTTGGTTCTTGATGGTAGTACTGGTCTGTTTCAAGCTGTCCTTTCAGAGTAACTGGCTGAAGCCCTGCTCTAAAGATTAAAAAAACAAAAACTCAAATAACCTTTCCATTAAATACTTTTTCCTTTCCCTTTAGGAGATCCCGGATGAAGGGATTTGGAGACAATCTTGAAATTACCACATTTCTCAATAGAATTCCATGACACTGATAAAGCAATGACACATGTCAGACATAAAATGTTCTCTGGTTTTAAAGTTCTACCATATATTAGACTATGAATTCTTACATTACTGTAAATGTGGTAGTCATCAGTGCCGGTTTCCAAATATTCTAATTCTTCCTCCTTCTCAGCAATTCCAGCTTCTGGAGGATTGCCCATCCTGGCTCCTCTGTGGTGGGATATGACTAGCTCTGGCCAATATGCTGTGAATATATGTGTGCATCACTTTCTGGCTAGAGCAATTCCTCAACCTAGTGAGACCCTGCTGCTAAGTCACTTCAGTGGTGTCCGACTCTATGCGACCCCATAGACGGCAGCCCACCAGGCTCCCCCGTCCCTGGGATTCTCCAGGCAAGAACACTGGAGTGGGTTGCCATTTTATAGAGCTCTTGTTTTCTTCTTCCACAGTGACCATAAATGTTCTGGTGTGTCCCAAAGTGAAAATGATGACAACATGGAACAGAGCCCTTACACCAGCCTCAGGGGATAAAAGTGCATAGTCAGCCAGTCAGCTATGTCTGATTCTTTGCAACCCTATGGACTGTAGACCACCAGGCAAGAATACTGCAGTGGATTGCCATTTCCTCCTCCAGGGGATGAACATCTTGGGTGATAAATTAACTTTGCTTTAAATCACTGATTTGTGGGATTATTTGTTACTGCAGCATAACCCAGACTATGCTGACTGATACATTAAGGAAGGAAAAAAAAAAGTATATCTTTATCTACAGTCCCATTTCATGGATAAAATTAAAAATGACTCAATTCTTGTCCATAAAAATCCTTCTAAATGTTAAGAATGTCCTATTTATTTCTCCTGGCCTTTTACCTTGTATGGTTTATACAAACTATTCAATACAGAAGATATTTGAAAAATGTTTGACATGACTGGATAGATGACCAAATTAATCCCTTTGAATGAGTCCATATACAAGAAGACAAGAAGGCAAGATATTATGATCTTATTGATTTGGAATTAGATAAATATGAACTCAAGCCCTGATTTTATCACTGATGTGCAACCCTGAGCAAGTTTCTGAATTTCCCTAACTCTCTGCTTCCTGAACAGTAAAATGAGAAAAATGATATCAACCTCTTGGGGTTATTCCAAGAATTAAATGAGATAACATATGTTACCTCATTAGTGTAGTTTCTGGAATTAAGACTCAAAAATGGAAGCTATCATTATTATTACCCTTCAAACACCATCAAAAAAAAAAAAGAAAAAAAATATAGGACGCAATGTAGATAAGAATGTAAATATTTTAGAAGTTACTCATATATTCCCTCCAGACTTACATCAAAGTCCAAAAAAATAAATCTAGGAGACAAAGCAAGGCTAGTCTGTAGGAAGATAAATAAAAATCTAGAATAATTAAATTCCTTAATCCACTCAAGGTACTATGAAATTAAAATATAAAGTGTTGGTGAATAAGATGGCAGAGGAGTAGGTGGACGTATACATCTCTCTCCACCACTCAGAATACACCTTCAGACTCAGAAGCGCATGCAGAACACCAGCTGAGAGTGGACAGGAGGACCTGCCCAGAGGAAAAGAATATATCGAACCAAGTAAAACTCGGTAAGATGAAGGAACTAGGGGGGAAAACAGGAGTGTTAGTAGGACTGGACCTGACCTCGGTGGGAATAAAATCACAATTGAAACTCAGGGGTGGCTAAGGAAGAAGACCCAAAACCTTCCCACCAGCTTTACAAGATATGGATTAAATCCACACGATCAACTAGACAGACTCTGCATCTATGGAATATATAAAAGGTCATTGAGACCTCCCACAAAAGAAAACGCACTAGTTCTGATATCTGTGGACATTGGAGGCAATAACACATAGGAGTAGGACCAGGTTAGAATCTGAGCTGTCCCCACAGCAGGTCAAGAGATCAGCACAGTGTTGGAGGGCATCCTAGGGAGGTAAGTGGACTGTGACTCCCAGTGAGGGAAAGGACTCTGACAGCAGTGACTTAAGAAAAACATTCATTATTCTTATGTTTTGACTTGTTCTGTTGATTCTTTTGGATTTTTTTCCTCCCCCCACCCACCACCCTTCTGTTGTAGTTGTCGATTTTATTGGTACTATGAAATCTAATTAAGCTTTTGAGATTTTTTTTCCTCATTCTCATTTTTTTTATTGCTGTTATAAACCTCTGCCTCTACGTTGGGCTTTTGCAGTTCTGTGGAATTTCCTTTTTTTTTCCTTTTCTCTTTTTTAATTTTTTAAACCTATTATTATTTTTTCTACATTTATTCCTTTGTTTGCTTTTCCTATTGTTCTTTTCCCCTTGCAGTTAACCTTTAATGTATATAAATCTTCTTCCTCTACCTCTATTTAACTTTGCATATCTATTCTTCCTTTCTTTTCTTTCTTTCCTTTCCTCTCAACGTATTTGTTACTTTTATTTTCATAGCTTAATTCCCCAACTGGCACCTTGCTCTAGCTTTGTTTTCCAGTTTGTGCTTTAGTTAATTCTGGTCTGGTAGATATACTTTTTGGTTTCCTTTGTTCATCTGAATGATCTATTGTAATTTATTTTTGTTGGACTGTTTGATTATGAAAGATGATTGCTTCCTGAAAGAAAAGTTATGACCAATTTAGACAGCTTATTAAAAACCAGAGACATTACTTTACCAACAAAGGTCCATCTAGTCAAAGCTATAGTTTTCCCAGTAATCATGTATGGATGTGAGAGTTGGACTATAAAGAAAGCTGAGTGCTGAAGAATTGATGCTTTTGAACTGTGGTATTAGAGAAGACTTTTGAGAGTCCCTTGGAAAGCAAGGAGACCCAACCAGTCCATCCTAAAGGAAATCAGTCCTGGGTGTTCATTGAAAGGACTGATGCTGAAGCTGAAACTCCAATACTTTGGGCACCTGATGCAAAGAGCCGATTCATTGGAAAAGACATGATGCTGGGAAAGATTGAAGATGAGAGAAGGGGATGACAGAGGATGAGATGATTGGATGGCATCACTGACTCAATGGATATGAGTTTGAGTAAACTCTGGGAGTTGGTGATGGACGAGGAGGCTTGGTGTGCTGCAGTCCATGGGGTCACAAAGAATTGGACATAACTGAGTGGCTGAACTGAACTGAACTGATGGGTGTATATACATATGTGAATATTCAGTAACACTTTTTATTGTTGCTATAAACCTCTGCCTCTACGTTGGGTTTTGCAGTTCTGTGGAGTTTTCCTTTTTTCTTTCTTCTTCCTTTTTTCTTTCTTTACTTTTTTTTATAATTTTAATTAAAAAATCTATTGTATTTTTTCTACATTTATTCCTTTGTTTGCCTTTCCTACTGTTCTTTTCCCCTTGCAGTTAATCTTTAATGCATATAAATCTTCTTCATCTACCTATATTTAAATTTGTGTGTCTGTTCTTTCATTCTTTCCTTTCCTTTCCTCTCAACCTATTTGTTAATTTTGTTTTCATTGCTTTATTCCCCACTTGGCACCTTGCTTTAGTTTTGTTTTCTACTTTGTGCTTTAGTTAGTTTTGTTCTTAACTGATAAATGTAATTTTTGATTTACTTTATTCCCTAGGGCAATCTACTGCACTTTATTTTTTTTGGACTGTTTTCACTTTGCTCATGGGTGAATATGCTCATGGGTGTATATGTGTATATTCCAATATTTTAATTATTATTTGCCTGATTTTGTAACTGCAATTTGTCTGAGGTTCATCTTTGGTTTCTCATTTTTAGATATTTGTATTAATTTCACTTAATGCCACAACAAACCACTTGTGGAATCTTCATTCCTGACCAGAGATCAAGCCCCAAGCCTTTGGAGTGGGAACACTGACTCCAAGACCCTAGACTACCAGAGAACTAACCATGCTGCTGCTAAGTCACTTCAGTCGTGTCTGACTCTGTGCGACCCCATAGACAGCAGAGATTCTCCAGGCAAGAACACTGGAGTGGGTTGCCATTTCCTTCTCCAATGCATGAAAGTGAAAAGTGAAAATGAAGTCGCTCAGTCATGTCCGACCCTCTGCGACCCCATGGACTGCAGCCTACCAGGCTCCTCCATCCATGGGATTTTCCAGGCAAGAGTACTGGAGTGGGGTGCCATTGCCTTCTCCAAGAGAACTAACCACAGAGAGTATCAAATAGTGAAAACTCACACAATGGAAACCAGCTGAATACAAGACCCAGCATCACCCAACTACCAGTATGCCTCATCTAAACAGCAAACAAAACAAAAATACAAACCCAATCATCAGCAAACAAGATTATCACTTCACTCAGCCTTGCCCATCAGAGGAAAAACAAACAAACAAAAACTCGGCACAAATCTCACCCTATACGAAGCTTACACAAACCACTGGACCAAACTTAGGAGGGCAGAAACCAAAGGGAAGAAAGAATTCAACCTTTAAGCCTGGGAAAAGGAGACATAAAACACAATAAGTTGAAAAAAAATAATGAAAAGGCAAAGAATACTACACAAATGAAGGAACAAACCAGAAACACAGAAGTCCAAATAAATGAAGAGGAAATAGGCAAGCTACCTGAAAAGGAATTCAGAATAATGATAGTAAAGATGTTAAAAAAAACCTTGAACACAAAATGGAGAAAATGCAAGGATCAATTGACAAAGACCTATAAGAACTAAAGAATAAACATACAGAGACAAACAACATAATTACTGAAATTAAAAATACTCTAGAAGGAATCAAGAGCAGAATAGCTGAAGTAGAAGAATGAATCAATGAGCTGGAAGATAAAATGATGGGAATAACTTCTGAAGAGCAGAATAAAGTAAAAAGAATGAAAGAGCTGAGGATAGTCTCAGAGACCTCTGGGACAATATCAAATGCACCAACATTCAAATTATAGGGGTCCCAGAAGAAGAGAAAAAGAAAGGGTATGAGAAAATTTTTGAAGAGATTATAGCTGAAAATTTCCCCAACATGGAAAAGGAAATAGTCAATCAAGTCCAAGAGGCACAAAGGGTCCCATTCAGGATAAACCCAAGGAGAAACATGCCGAGACTCATACTAATCAAACTAACAAAGACTAAACACAAAGAAAGAATATTAAAAGCAACAAGGGAGAAGAAAGAAGTAACATACAATGGAAACCCCATATGCTTAACAGCTGATCTTTCAGCAGAAACTCTGCAGGTCAGAAGGACATGGCAGGATATATTTAAAGCATTGAAAGGGGAAAATCTACAATCAAGATTACAGTACCCAGCAAAGATCTCATTCAAAATTGATGGAGAAATAAATTTTTCAGCAAAAGCTTCTTTCAGCAAAAGAAGCGAAATTTAAGAGAATTCAGCACCACCAAACCAGCTATACAACAAATGTTAAAAGGATGTGTATAGTCAAGAAATACAATAGAAGAAAAAAGATCTACAAAATCAACCCCAAACTATTAAGAAAATGGCTATAGGAACATATATATCAATAATTACTTTAAATGTAAATGGATTAAATGCTCCAACCAAAAGACACAGAATGGATACAAAAACAAGACCCATATATATGCTGTCTACAAGAAACCCACTTCAGACCTCAAGACACCTATAGACTGAAAGTGAGAGGATTGAAAAATATATTCCATGCAAATGGGAATAAAAAGAAATCTGAGGTAGCAATCCTCATATCAGACAAAATAGACCTTAAAATAAAGAAGTTTAGAAGAGATAAGGAAGGACACTACATAATGATCAAGGGATCAATCCAAGAGGAAGATATACAATTGCAAATATCTATGCACCCAATATAGGAGCACCTTAATGCATAAGACAAACACTAACAGACATAAATGGAGAAATTGACATTAACACAATAATGATAGGAGACTTTAACACCCCACTCACAGCAAAGGACAGATCATCAAAACAGAAAATTAATAAGGAAACACGGGTCTTAAATGATACATTAGATGAGACAGATCTCATTGATATCTTCAGGACATTCCATCCAAATACAGAAGAATACATCTTCTTCTAAAGTGCACATGGAACATTATCCAGGATAGACCACATCTTGGCTCACAAATCAAACCCCAGGAAATTTAAGAAAATTGAAATCATATCAAGCATCTTCTCTGAGCACAATGGTATGAGACCAGATATCAATTACAAGGAAAAAAAAAAAGCTGTAAGAAACACAAACACATGGATATTAAACAATACATTTCTAAATAACAAAAAGGTTACTGAAGAAATCAAAAAGGAAATCAAAAAAATTCTAGAAACAAATGACAATGAAAGGATGACAACTCAAAACCTATGGGATGCAGCAAAAGCAGCTCTAAGAGGGAAGTTTATAGCAATATAATCCTACCTCAAGAAATAAGAAAATCATCAAATAGACAACCTAACTTTACACCTAAAACAACTGGAAGAAAAAGAACAAAACATCTCCAGAATTAGAAGGAAAGAAATCGTAAGGATTAGAGCAGAAGTGGTGCTGGGAAGACTGGTCAACCACTTGTAAAAGAATGAAACTAGAACACTTTCTAACACCATACACAAAAATAAACTCAAAATGGATTAAAGATCTAAACGTAAGACCAGAAACTATAAAACTCGGACAAAACACTCTCCAACATATATCACAGCAGGATCCTCTATGACCCACCTCCCAGAATATTGGAAATAAAAGCAAAAATAAATAAATGGGACCTAATTAAACTTAAAAGCTTCTGCACAACAAAGGAAACTATAAGCAAGGTGAAAAGACAGCCATATACCATGTTCATGGATCGGAAGAATCAATATAGTGAAAATGAGTATACTACCCAAAGCAATCTATAGATTCAGTGCAATCCCTATCAAGCTACCAACGGTATTTTTCACAGAGCTAAAACAAATAATTTCACAATTTGTATGGAAATGCAAAAAACCTTGAATAGCCAAATCAATCTTGAGAAAGAAAAATGGAACTGGAGGAATCAGCCTGCTTGACTTCAAGCTCTACTACAAAGCCAAAGTCATCAAGACAGTATGGTACTGGCACAGAGACAGAAATATAGATCAATGGAACAAAATAGAAAGCCCAGAGATAAATCCATGCACCTATGGACACCTTATCTTTGACAAAGGAGGCAAGAATATACAATGGAGAAAAGACAATCTCTTTAACAAGTGGTGCTGGGAAAGCTGGTCAACCACTTGTAAAGGAATGAAACTAGAACACTTTCTAACACCATACACAAAAATAAACTCAAAATGGTTTAAAGACCTAAACGTAAGACCAGAAACTGTAAAACTCCTAGAGGTGAACATAGGCAAAACACTCTCTGACATAAATCACAGCAGGATCCTCTATGACCCACTTCCCAGAATATTGGAAATAAAAGCAAAAATAAACAAATGGTACCTAATTAAAATTAAAAGCTTCTGCACAACAAAGGAAACTATAAGCAAGGTGAAAAGACAGCCTTCAGAATGGGAGAAAATAATAGCAAATGAAGCAACTGACAAACAACTAATCTCAAAACTATACAAGCAACTCCTGCAGTGCAATTCCAGAAAAATTAATTACCCAATCAAAAAATGGGCCAAAGAACTAAATAGACATTCTCCAAAGAAGACATACAGATGGCTAACAAACACATGAAAAGATGCTCAACATCACTCATTATCAGAGAAATGCAAATTTCAAAACCACTATGAGGTACCATTTCATGCCAGTCAGAATGGCTGCGATCCAAAAGTCTACAAGCAATAAATGCTGGAGAGGATGTGGAGAAAAGGGAACCCTCTTACACTGTTGGTGGGAATGCAAACTAGTACAGCCACTATGGAGAACAGTGTGGAGATTCCTTAAAAAACTGGAAATAGAACTGCCTTATGATCCAGCAATCCCACTGCTGGGCATACACACTGAGGAAACCAGAATTGAAAGAGATACATGTACCCCAATGTTCATCACAGCACTGTTTATAATAGCAGGGGCATGGAAGCAACCTAGATGTCCATCAGCAGATGAATGGATAAGAAAGCTGTGGTACATATACACAATGGAGTATTACTCAGCCATTAAAAAGAATATACTTGAATCAGTTCTAATGAGGTGGATGAAACTGGAGCCTATTATACAGAGTGAAGTAAGCCAGAAAGAAAAACACCAATACAGTATACTAACGCATATATATGGAATTTAGAAAGACGGTAACGATAACCCTGTATGTGAGAGAACAAAAGAGACACAGATGTATAGAACAGTCTTTTGGACTCTGTGGGAGAGGGAGAGGGTGGGATGATTTGGGAGAATGGTATTGAAACATGTATAATATCATATAAGAAATGAATCAGCAGTCCAGGTTCGATGCAGGATATAGGATGCTGGGGCTGGTGCACTGGCATGACCCAGAGGGATGGTACAGGGAGGGAGGTGGGAGGAGGGTTCAGGATGGGGAACACGTGTACACCCGTGGTGGATTCATGTTGAGGTATGGCAAAACCAATACAATATTATAAAGTAAAAAAAAAAAAAAGAAACCTTAATAAAAGCCCTTTTCTCATGGTTGCCTAAAAAAAAAAAAATTGCAGAGGAAGGAACACTTCCAAACTCATTCTACAAGGCCACCATCAACCTGATACCAATACCAGACAAAGACAACACAAAAAAAGAAAACTACAGGCCAATATCAAACACTGATGAAAATAGATGCAAAAATCCTCAACAAAATTTTAGCAAACAGAATTCAGCAACACATCAAAAAGCTCATACACCATGATCAAGTTGTGTTTATTCCAGGAATGCAAGGATTCTTCAATATATGCAAATCAATCAATGTGATACACTATATTGACAAATTGAAAGATTAAAAAGCATATGATAATCTCAATAGATGCAGAAAAAGCCTTTGACAAAATTCAGCACCGATTTATGATCAAAACTCTTCAAAAAATGGGCACAGAAGGCACCTACCTCAACATAGTAAAGGCCATATATGATAAGCCAAAGCAAACATTATTCTCAATGGTAAAAAACTGAAAGCATTCCCACTAAGATCAGAAACAAGACAAGGGTGTCCACTTTCACCACTATTATTCAACATAGTTCTGGAAGTCTTAGCTACAGCAATCAGAGAAGAAAAAGAAATAAAAGGAATCCAGATAGGAAAAGCAGAGAAGGCAATGGCCCCCCACTCCAGTACTCTTGCCTGGAAAATCCCATGGATGGAGGAGCCTGGTAGGCTGCAGTCCATGGGGTCACTAAGAGTTGGACACGACTGAGCAGCTTCACTTTCACTTTTCATTTTCATGCATTGGAGAAGGAAATGGCAACCCACTCCACTGTTCTTGCCTGGAGAATCCCGGGGCTGCCAGGAGAATCCCTGGTGGGCTGCCGTCTATGGAGTCACACAGAGTTGGACACAACTGAAGCAACTTAGCAGCAGCAGCAGCAGAGAGGAAAAGAAGAAGTAAAGCTCTCACTGTTTGCAGATGACATGATACAGTACATAGAAAAACCTAAAGATACTATCAGAAAATTACTAGAGCTAATCAGTAAATTTAGCAAAGTTTCAGGATACAAAATCAATACACAGAAATCACTTGCATTTCTATATACTGAAAATGAAAAATCAGAAAGAGAAATTAAGGAATCAATCCCATACCATTGCAACAAAAAGAATTAAATATCTAGGAATAAACTTACCTAAGAAGACAAAACAACTGTACACAGAAAATTATAAGACACTAACGAAAGAAATCAAAGACAACATAAATAGATGGAGAGATATGCCATGTTCCTGGGTAGGAAGAATCAATACTGTGAAAAGGTCTATACTATCAAATGCAATCTACAGATTCAATGCAACCCCTATCAAAGCACCGATGGCATTCTTCATAGAACTAGAACAAAAAATTTCACAATTCATATGGAAACACAAAAGATGCCAAATAATCAAAGCAGTCTTGAGAAAGAATAGAGCTGGAGGAATCAACCTTCCTGACTTCAGATTACACTACAAAGCTACAGTCATCAAGACAGTATGGTACTGGCACAAAAGCAGAAATATTGACAAATGGAACAAGATAGAAAACCCAGAAACAAACCCATGCATGTATGGGTACCTTATTTTTGACAAAGAGGCAAGAATATACAATGGGGCAAAGACAGCCTCTTCAATAAGTGGGGATGGGAAAACTGGACAGCTACATGTAAAAGAATTAAATTAGAACACTTCCTAACACCATACACAAAGATAAACTCAAAATGGAATAAAGACCTAAATGTAAGACCAGAAACTATAAAACTCTTAGAGGAAAACAGGCAGAACACTCAATGACATAAATCAAAGCAAGATCCTCTATGACCCACTTCCTAGAGTAATGGAAATAACAACAAAAGTAAACAAGTGAGACCTGATTAAACTTAAAAGCTTTTGCGCAGCAAAGGAAACTATAAGCAAGGTGAAAAGACAATCCTCAGAATGGAACAAAATAATAGCAAATGAAACAACTGACAAAGGATTAATTTCCAAAATATATAAGAAGTTCATATAACTCAATGCCAGAAAAACAAACAACCCAATCAAAAAGTGGGAAAAAGACTTAAACAGACAGTTCTCCAAAGAAAACATACAGATGGCTAACAAATACATGAAAAGATGCTCAACTTTGCTCATTATTAGAGAAATACAAATCAAAACTACAATGAGATATCACCTCACACTGGTCAGAATGGCCATCATAAAAAGTCTACAAACAATAAATGCTGGAGAGGATGTGGAGAAAATGGAACACTCTTGCACTGTTGGTGGGAATGTAAATTGATACAGCCACTATGATAGATGGTATGGAGATTCCTTAAAAAACTGAGAGTAAAACCACTATATGACCCAGCAATCCCACTTCTAGGCCTATACCCTGAGGAAACCAAAATTGAAAAAGAAACATGAATCCCATCGTTCATTGCAGCACTATTTGCAATAGCTAGAACATGGAAGCAACTTAGATGTCCATTGACAGATGAATGGATAAAGAACCTGTGGTACATATACACAATGGAATATTACTCAGTTATAAAAAGGAATGCATTTGGGTCAGTCCTAATGAGGTAGATGAGTCTAGAATCTATTATACAGAGTGAAGTAAGTCAGAAAAAGAAAGCTAAATATCACATTCTAACATATATATATGGAATCTAGAAAATGGTACTGAGGAATTTATTTACAAGGCAGCAAGGGAGAAACGGACAGAGAATAGACTTATGGGCATGTGGGGAGTGGAGGAGAGGGTGTGATGTATGGAAAGAGTCACATGGAAACTTACATTCTGTTCAGTTCAGTTCAGTCGTGTCCAACTCTTTGTGACCCCATGGATAGCCAACAGGAATTCGCTGTATGGCTCAGGAAACTCAAACAGGGCCTCTGTATCAATCTAGAGGGGTGGGATAGGGCAGGATGTGGGAGGGAGGTTCAAAAGGGAAGGGATATATGTATATGTATACCTATGGCTGATTCATGTTGATGTTTGACATAAAACAACAAAATTCTGTAAAGCAATTATCCTTCAATAAAAAATAAATTAAAAATATAAAGTGTTAATGTGTGTGTATATCTTGTATGTGTGAGACATATTTAGAATTTGACATTTAAGATGGATGGGTAGATGGATAGTGGCCAGCAGATAGTAACTAGATACTGAATACAAGGTTCATACTCATAGAAACTGGCAAAGATCTCTTGAATAGAGTCACTGTGGTGCAAATGAGAAAGGATTCTAGGAAAGCAATGATTGTTACTTGGACATAAAGTCATTAAAAGGAAAACATTCATAACCTGGAAAAACATACGTCATTTATTCATGCCAGTGATGGTATGAAATTTTTAAAGATTCATCTTAAAGACACCATATAGTATAAGTAAACACTCCTGACAGCTAGTGTTAACAAAAGTTTTTTTAGAAAAAGAACTTTTTGGCTCCAAACATGGAGCTGATGAAATGGTGATGCAATCTTTATATCCGAAGGCTTGCGTGGGCTGGGAGTCCAAGATGGCATACTCACAAAGCTCACAGTTGATGCTGGCTGTCACCTGGGAGCATGTGTGGGGTTGTTCACTGGGTCTATACATAGCTTCAGCGTGGTGGCTGACTCCTAGAGGCCAAGGCAGCAGGTGTCACTGCTCCTAAAGGCTAGGTCCAGGACTGCCTTAGCATCACTTTTGCAAGTCGCATTGGTCAAAGAAGCTTCAGGCCACCTCGTCATCACGTGGAGAAGCAATATGCCTGCCTCTTGATGGGGAGGTGCCAAAGAATGTGCACCATCTATTTTGCCTCACTCCAGTACATAGAAGGCACTACATATATAAATATCTTTTTAACAAGTGGATGATCAAGTAGTTGGCTGCCTTAACCTGTTTCTGTTATACGTATTTTCTCTTCCTTTACCTCTGAATATATCGATTTTCCATATGTTCCAAAATTTTAAATTCTTCCCTTCCTTTGTATCTTCCCTTTGTATCTTCCTTCCTTTTCCTCCTTATCAATTTCTCTCTAAATCATTCTTCCTTCATCTACCTCCCTGCCCTCCCTCCACCACACACACACACACACACTTCGCCCATGATGGGGACTACAGCAGTTATAAAAGATGGAGACTTATCCATGCAGTTGCTGTAGATGCTTCTGGAAGTCATATGTTTGCAAGTTGGCAATGCCCCCTTTGAAATTTGAAAGAGGAAAGAAGGAAAACAGCAGACACACATATTTCTTCATTGTACAAATTTGTGGTTGCAAGTCTACACTTTGCAAAATATGATTTTCCCTTTTTTTCAAATTAAAAAAAAAATGAAAGGATCTGTAAATCACAGAAGCATCGTTGAGCAACATCTTGATGATTTAAGTGTAAATGGATAAGAAACATATGGATTGCATTGCGCACAAGCACATACATTGGAAATGAGTGGGGAAAGCAGCTGGCAAAATGTGTTTCTGGTTTGGTAGAATCTGGACCACTCAGGAGGTGTGGTTCAGGACATCAGCAACCCAAATGCCAACTACAAGTTGAGTTCATTTCCTCCTGCTGCTAAGGCAGAGCAGGGGTTTCATTCATGTTCAAACGCACTTCACCTAGACCTTTTTTTTTTTTTTCTCCACATTATAAACTTGGCAAAATTTGAAGATTCCTTCCATTTTGGGTTACATGAGCTCTATGTCCTAGCATGAAGAAAGTAATCTAATACAAAATAACATAAAGTTTGGGAAAAGTGACAATTTGATCTCATGTTCACTTTAATATGGAAAGGTTGAATAACATTCTATTACCATTCATTCCAATTTTCATCTTCTCAATGAAGGGCAAGGGGCTGCCAAAGAGGGGTAAACTGGGACCATTTCAGCATCTGGTGTGAAGGGGGAGGAGTTGGGAAGGGGTTCTGCTGAGGGTATGCACAGTCCTGCAAAGATTTAAGGATGGAGCACCTTTCACGCTGACATGATCATCTGTTCCTTTGACGATAAGTTAATTCACAGCTTAAAAAAAAGCACGTTACTCTGACTTAGACATCAAACATTTGAGAAACGAAGATAGTATCTGATTCTAATCTCAAGAATTAAGGCTGGGGAGGGGAGCGGAAAGGCTGGTAGAAAGATAATCAGAGATGAGATGATAAACTACTTGTAAGGCTGTCAAATTCCATCCCCACATGAGATAACAAATTTGAAAGTATATTTCTGCCTGATGAGCCACCCCAGCCCCAACAGCAGTCTGTAAAGGTATCTGTAAATACAACGTCAACCACTGGTTGACTTGTCCTCTTGTCAGTACTTTGTGCTGTCCACCCCCTCTCATGCCCTAACTGGCCATTGTCACATCTCATTGGGATGCTTCAACCACCCAAACCCAGACCCCCACCTCCAATCCACTTGCACACAGCAGTCAGAGCTCTCTTCTCAAAGGGGATCTGATCACGCCAGCCCCCAGCTCAGCACCCTTCAGTGGCTCCTCAGTGCTCTGAAGCTAAGCCGTGACTTCTACAGCATTTCAGAGGAGGAGCAGAATGGTCGGTCCCCATGCTCACTCACCCCTGTAACCTCATCATATCTCCAGGACTATGAGTCTCACATTCTTTTCGTCTTAATGATTTTTTTTTCAGGTTCTCAAACTCCTCATGCTTTTCTTTCACTGTTTCATCTCTGCTTGTGTTTTCTCTCCTTCTTTTACCTTCCTCACCTCTCTTGACTCGCATCTATTGTCCTCCAAGTTAGGAGAAAATCTTCCCAGTCCCCACAGCTGTCAATCAAGACCCCTCAAGGTATTCTCGTGATGCCTCCAGATGTTATAACCCCTGCCCAGTTTGACCTAGATTGATGGGTCAATGGTAAACTCTGGCAGCAGAGGCCACAGCTGGCCTGGCTGCAATGCCTGACACTTACTAGGTGCTCAGGAGTACTGAAGAACATGTTGGAATCTCAGGTCCACATGCTCCAATGTGTAAATGTGATAGTTAATTTATGTGTCAACTTGACTAGGCTATAGTGCAATGTCATTGAGTCAAACACCAGTCGTTGTTCTGTTACTCAGTCATGTCAGACTCTTTATGACCCCATGGACTGTAGCATGCCAGGCTTCCCTGTCCTTCACCATCTCCAAGAGTTTGCTCAAACTCATGTCCATTCAATTGGTAATGCCAACCAACCATCTCATCCTCTATCACCCCCTTCTCCTCCTGCCCTCAATCTTTCCCAGAATCAGAGTCTTTTCCAAAGAGTCAGCTCTTCACATGAGGTGGCCAAAGTATTGGAGTTTTGGCTTCAGCATCAGTCCTTCCAGTGAATATTCAGAGTTGATTTCCTTTAGGATGGACTGGTTTGGTCTCCTTGTTGTGTCGAGAGTGTTCTCCTGTACCACAATTTGAAAGCATCAATTCTTTGGTAGATGTAGTTGGAGAGGTATTGTCTTAGAAGTGATTAACAAGCAGATTATCCTCTATAATGTACATGAGCCCCATTCAACAAGCTGATCTTAGGAGCTAAAACTGAGGTTCCCCAAAGACAAAGGAGCTCTTAAGACTACAGCATAGAAACACTGCCTGAGTTTCTGACCTGCTGACCTGGGGAATGAGAGGACTCAAGACAATCACCTCAACTTTGACCTGAATTTCCAGTCTGGTGGCCTGCCCTGATTCCAGACACACCAGGTTCACAATCCCATAAGTTAATTCCTTAAAATAAACCTTCCTTCTCTAACAGTTCTGTTTTTCTGAAGAACCATGACTAATACAGTAAGGAAAGTACAACTTCAATTTCTATTTTGACTCTCCATGCAGTTGCTGGGTCCAGACACTCATCTTCTCCAATTCAGTAGCATCCTGTTGGCCAAAGGCAAAGTTCTAGGCTCTGCTGTGTCCACTCAGGGCAGGAAAGTAGGCCTTGGGTCTTTGGTAATCTTCTGTCTCTAGGCTTGAATCTGATGAAGTGATCATCACCCCACCTGGTTAAACATTTCCTTTGCCACTCAGGTGGGTGGTGCCTTCAGGCATGGCTTCCTCTTTTTCAACTGTCTCCATACCTCCCTTGGGTGCACAGACGTGTTTTTACTGAATCTAGAACTTGGGAGCTGAGACAGCCAGAGATCTGTCTGCCTGGGTAACCCAAATAACTCTTCGGCTCTGAGCATTTCCTTCCTTGCCAGAGCTGTGTCCAGGGAAGAAGTCTCTATCGAGGGCTCAGCAGCTCTCTCTCAGGGACACATCAGCATTTAAGTTTTGGCACTGGAGAGGGATTAATGGTGGCTCCCAAAATGTACCTCCATGAGCTAACTCCCAGAATTGTGAACATAAGTTTATTTGGAAAAAACTATTTTCCCAGGTTGTGCTAGTGGTAAAGAACCCTCCTGCCAATGCAGGAGATGTAAAAGATGTGAGTTCAATCCCTGGGCTGGGAAGATTGCCTGGAGGAGGACATGGCAACCCACTCCAGTATTCTTGCCGAGAGAATCTCATAGACAGAGGAGCCTGGAGAGCTACAGTTCATAGTATTGCATAGAGCCAGATAAGACTGAAGTGACTTAGCACATACACAATAATTAAGGATCTCCAGATGAGATCATCCTGGATTATCCAGGCCCTGAATCCAATGACAAGTCTCCTTAAAAGAGCTCAAAGAGGAAAAGACATAGGGCAACTTCCCTGGTGGTCCAATGGTTAAGAATCTGCCTTGCAATGCAGCAAACATGGGTTAGATCCCTGGTTAGGGAACTAAGATCCCACATGCTTCAACCAAGACTCAACACCAGCCAAATAAATAATAATTTTTTAAAAAAGTGGAAAAGATACAGACGAGAAGAAGGCACAGACATGAGAAGGCCATGTAAGATGGAGGCAGAGACTAGAATGGATTAGCCATGAGCTGAGGGACACCTGGAGCTGCCAGAGGCTGGGAGAAGCACGATGCATCTTCCCCTAGGACTATCAGAGGGAATATGGCTCCATCAGTACCTTGATTTCAGATTCCCAGTCCCCAGAAGAGGAAGGAGAGGACATTTCTATTGTTATAACCCACTCTGTCTGTGGTACATGGTTATAGAAGACACAGGAAGCTTTACCCACTAATCTCCTTCACTTTGTGGAGAGACTTTTTAGTCAAGGCAAGGTGGGTAATAGACTCTTATTGTTTGTTGTTGCTTTTAGTCACTAAGTCTTGTCTGACTCTTTGCACCCCCTGGACTGTAGCCTGCGAGACTCCTCTGTCCATGGGATTTCCCAGGCAAGAATACTGGAGTGGGTTGCCATTTCCCACCACAGGCAATCTTCCCCACCCAGGGATCAAACTCGAGTTTGATCAGTTTCAACTGATTTTGATTACCCTGCATTGGCAGGCACATTCTTTACCACTGAGCCACCAGAGAAGCCCAGGCTATTCTTACTCATCATCAGGTTTTTTGGATCTCGTGTACGTGCTAAGAATCATTTCCATTCCCCACTGGGAGTAAGCTCCTGGAACTAAGAACGTCAGTGAGAAACTAGTTGACTAAGTCTGGCCGGGGTGGGGGCGAGTGAGACAGGCAAACAGTATTACATCAGGGAAATCACTTTCAAGTGATCTCTTCTGAGAACTTTTAGGAACACAATTTCTTTTTTTTTTTTTTTTTCTGAAATTGTCCTGAATTCTCACTTAGAGGGTAAACACCCAGTTCAACAGACACATGACTTGGGGATTAATTCTAAATGCCAATTTCTTAACATGGAAACCCACCGCCCCTATCTCTATTCCTAGTTTTGTTCTTCATGAGCATACAACCTTCATTGCTAGGCTCTCCTAGTGTGTAAACATGACTGCTTTTTAACCCCTAAAATTCCCATTAATCAGCAAATAATTTCTGCAGTGATAGGTCTTTAGCCCAGAGGTTGTTCCTGGTCATTATTTGTCAGTATCTCCATCTGGAGATACTCTCTGTTCCATGGACTTGTCTGGCTTCCTTTTCCAAATAGCAGAAAACCTGCCACACCTCAAGCATCTTCAGGGCTCTAAACTTGAATGTGTTGACCCAGGGACCTTTCGTGAGAATAGAATAATAAATTATGTATCACTGTTATTGCAGAATGATTTGAACATAGGCTTACCTTCAGGCAATCCTGGGTCCAAATTCCAACTTTGCCCTAATAAATGTGTGTGACTTGTAGCTAGTTATTTAAACTAGTACCTTGGTACCTTAGTTTATTTATCTGTGAATTACAGACAGTAACATCCAGCTTATGAGCCAACTGTGAAGTGTAATAGTCATAATGTGAAAAAGAATTGGCATTAATTGTGTCATCTTTTCTCTGTTTGCTATTTCTCATTCATTCCTAAATGGATTCTTTACCAACCATGATGGAAAACTATGTAGTTGTTAAAAATTATTCTTCCTAAGAGTGTTTAATAATGTGAGGAAGGCCTGGGTCATATTACTGACTCAAAAAGCTTATTAGGCCATAAAGATGATATGATCTCCACTTGTACTGGAAAATATATCAGAACCTCAAAAAAATCTGACATTAGAAATTATACAAAAATAGAAGCATACAACCCAGTGAACCACAGCACGCCAGGCCTCTCTGTCCATCACCAACTCCCAGACTCCACCCAAACCCATGTCCATTGAGTCAGTGATGCCATCCAACCATCTCATCCTCTGTCGTCCCCTTCTTCTCCTGC
Organism: Bubalus kerabau; assembly: GCF_029407905.1. Lineage (NCBI taxonomy): Eukaryota > Metazoa > Chordata > Mammalia > Artiodactyla > Bovidae > Bubalus > Bubalus kerabau. Next base: position 193,585,388 of record NC_073625.1, on the reverse strand, counting down.
CCCCAATCCCTCCCAGCATGAGGGTCTTTTCCAATGAGTCAGCTCTTCTCATCAGGTGGCCAAAGTATCGGAGTTTCAGCTTCAGCATCAGTCCTTCCAATGAATATTCAGGACTGATTTCCTTTAGGAGGGATTGGCTGGATCTCCTTGAAGTCCAAGGGACTCTCAAGAGTCTTCTCCAATATCACAGTTCAAAAGTATCAAATCTTCTGTGCCCAGCTTTCTTTATAGTCCAACTCTCACATCCATACAAGACCACTGGAAAAATCATAGCCTTGACTAGACGGACCTTTGTTGGCAAAGTAATGTCTCTGCTTTTGAATATGCTATCTGGGTTGATAATAACTTTCCTTCCAAGGAGTAAGCGTCTTTTAATTTCATGGCTGCAATCACCATCTGCAGTGATTTTGGAGCCCAGAAAAATAAAGTCAGCCACTGTTTCCACTGTTTCCCAATCTATTTGCCATTCTATTTGCCATGAAGTGATGGTAAATAGAGTAACAGGCAAATTTGGCCTTGGAATACAGAATGAAGCAGGGCAAAGACTAATAGAGTTTTGCCAAGAAAATGCACTGGTCATAGCAAACACCCTCTTCCAACAACACAAGAGAAGACTCTACACATGGACATCACCAGATGGTCAACACCGAAATCAGACTGATTATGTTCTTTGCAGCCAAATATGGAGAAGCTCTATACAGTCAGCAAAAACAAGACCAGGAGCTGACTGTGGCTCAGACCATGAACTCCTTATTGCCAAATTCAGACTTAAACTGAAGAAAGTAGGGAAAACCACTAACCATTCAGGTATGACCTAAATCAAATCCCTTATGATTATACAGTGGAAGTGAGAAATAGATTTAAGGGCCTAGATCTGATAGATAGAGTGCCTGATGAACTATAGAATGAGGTTCGTGACACTGTACAGGAGACAGGGATTAAGACCATCCACATGGAAAAGAAATGCAAAAAAGCAAAATGGCTGTCTGGGGAGGCCTTACAAATAGCTGTGAAAAGAAGAGAAGTGAAAAAAAAGGAGAAAAGGAAAGATATAAGCATCTGAATGCAGTCTTCCAAAGATAGCAAGAAGAGATAAGAAAGCCTTCCTCAGCGATCAATGCAAAGAAATAGAGGAAAACAACAGAATGGTAAAGACTAGAGATCTCTTCAAGAAAATTAGAGATACCAAGGGAATATTTCATGCAAAGATGGGCTCGATAAAGGACAGAAATGGTATGGACCTAACAGAAGCAGAAGATATCAAGAAGAGGTGGCAAGAATACACAGAAGAACTGTACAAAAAAGAGCTTCATGACCCAGATAATCACAATGGTGTGATCACTGACCTAGAGCCAGACATCCTGGAATGTGAAGTCAAGTGGGCCTTAGAAAGTATCACTACGAACAAAGCTAGTGGAGGTGATGGAATTCCAGTTGAGCTCTTTCAAATCCTGAAAGATGATGCTGTGAAAGTGCTACACTCAATATGCCAGCAAATTTGGAAAACTCAGCAGTGGCCACAGGACTGGAAAAGGTCAGTTTGCATTCCAATCCCAAAGAAAGGCAATGCCAAAGAATGCTCAAACTACCGCACAATTGCACTCATCTCACATACTAGTAAAGTAATGCTCAAAATTCTCCAAGCCAGGCTTCAGCAATAACAGAACCGTGAACTTCCAGATGTTCAAGCTGGTTTTAGAAAAGGCAGAGGAACCAGAGGTCAAATTGCCAACATCCGCTGGATCATGGAAAAAGCAAGAGAGTTCCAGAAAAACATCTATTTCTGCTTTACTGACTATGCCAAAGCCTTTGACTGTGTGGATCACAATAAACTGTGGGAAATTCTGAAAGAGATGGGAATACCAGACCACCTGACCTGCCTCTTGAGAAATCTGTATGCAGGTCAGGAAGCAACAGTTAGAACTGGACATGGAACAACAGACTGGTTCCAAATTGAAAAAGCAGTACGTCAAGGCTGAATATTGTCACCCTGCTTATTTAACTTCTATGCAGAGTACATCATGAGAAACACTGGACTGGAAGAAATACAAGCTGGAACCGAGATTGCTGGGAGAAATATCAATAACCTCAGATATGCAGATGACACCACCCTTATGGCAGAAAGCGAAGAGGAACTAAAAAGCCTCTTGATGAAAGTGAAAGTAGAGAGTGAAATAGTTGGCTTACAGCTCAACATTCAGAAAATGAAGATCATGGCATCCGGTCCCATCACTTCATGGGAAATAGATGGGGAAACAGTGGAAACAGTGTCAGACTTTATTTTGGGGGGCTCCAAAATCACTGCAGATGGTGACTGCAGCCATGAAATTAAAAGACGCTTACTCCTTGGAAGGAAAGTTATGACCAACCTAGATAGCATATTCAAAAGCAGAGACATTACTTTGCCAACAAAGGTCCATCTAGTCAAGGCTATGGTTTTTCCTGTGGTCATGTATGGATGTGAGAGTTGGACTGTGAAGAAGGCTGAGCGCCGAAGAGTTGATGCTTTTGAACTGTGGTATTGGAGAAGACTCTTGAGAGTCCCTTGGACTGCAAGGAGATCCAACTAGTCCATTCTGAAGGAAATCAGCCCTGGGATTTCTTTGGAAGGAATGATGCTAAAGCTGAAACTCCAGTACTTTGGCCACCTCATGCGAAGAGTTGACTCATTGGAAAAGACTCTGATGCTGGGAGGGATTGAGGGTAGGAGGAGAAGGGGACGACAGAGGATGAGATGGCTGGATGGCATCACTGACTCGATGGACATGAGTCTGAGTGAACTCTGGGAGTTGGTGATGGACAGGGAGGCCTGGCATGCTGCTATTCATGGGGTCACAAAGAGTCAGACACGACTGAGCGACTGAACTGAACTGAACTGATGGGACCGGATGCCATGATCTTAATTTTCTGAATGTTGAGCTGTAAGCCAACTTTTTCACTCTTTCACTTTCATCAAGAGGCTTTTTAGTTCCTCTTTACTTTCTGCCATAAGGTTGGTGTCTTCTGCATATCTCAGGTTATTGATATTTCTCCCGGCAATCTTGATTCCAGCTTGTGCTTCCTCCAGTCCAGTGTTTCTCATGATGTACTCTGCATAGAAGTTAATAAGCAGGGTGACAATATTCAGCCTTGACGTACTGCTTTTTCAATTTGGAACCAGTCTGTTGTTCCATGTCCAGTTCTAACTGTTGCTTCCTGACCTGCATATAGGTTTCTCAAGAGGCAGGTCAGGTGGTCTGGTATTCCCATCTCTTTCAGAATTTCCCACAGTTTATTGTGATCCACACAGTCAAAGGCTTTGGCATAGTCAGTAAAGCAGAAATAGATGTTTTTCTGGAACTCTCTTGCTTTTTCCATGATCCAGTAGATGTTAGCAATTTGATCTCTGGTTCCTCTGCCTTTTCTAAAACCAGCTTGAGCATCTGGAAGCTCATGGTTCACATAGTGCTGAAGCCTGGCTTGGAGAATTTTGAGCATTACTTTACTAGTGTGTGAGATGAGTGCAATTGTGCGGTAGTTTGAGCATTCTTCGGCATTGCCTTTCTTTGGGATTGGAATGAAAACTGACCTTTTCTAGTCCTGTGGTCACTGCTGAGTTTTCCAAATTTGCTGGCATATTGAGTGTAGCACTTTCACAGCATCATCTTTCAGGATTTGAAATAGCTCAACTGGAATTCCATCAAGTCCACTAGCTTTGTTTGTAGTGATGCTTCCTAAGGCCCACTTGACTTCACATTCCAGGATGTCTGGCTCTAGGTGAGTGATCACACCATCATGATTATCTGGGTAGTGAAGATCACCAAAACTTTAATAGTGGCTATCTCTAATTGACTGTACATTATGAGTTTTAAATCTACACAGTTTTAAAATCTTCTCTAGAATACACTTATAATCAGAAAAAAATATTGAGTGTGGCCTTGAGTAAGTGACTTTGCCTGTTTGCATATTGGCACATTGGGCTTAGTAACTCCTGAAGATGGAAGGGAAAAATAGAGATAAATGTCCTAGAAATCTTAATGTAAGAAATCAAAGTTTTTGTTCCTCAGATAACAACTGAGTTTTGGGTATTCAAGGCCATCTTGAAATTCTTATAACAAAGGACCCATATTTTCACTTTGAACTGGGCCTCACAAATCATATAGCCTCTCCTGAATATAAGTGACAGTGTGTATAAGGCCTTGTGTATATTTACAGAAATTGAGTCTTTTACATGATTGCTGGTGAATGGGAGAAGAAAGTACATTTGGCTAAACCTGGAAGAAGCTACAGGCAGAAATGAAGGGATTAGAACCCACTGGGAACTAACCAAGTGGGAGTGTTGGCAGCCAGTTTTCTTTGTGAAATGTGCAATCTGTTGGCAAACAAAACCAGTTAGTTAAACTCTGATTAAGGGGTTCTTTCCTCTCAGTTTGAGTAAAACATTTGAGGGTTTGTTCACACTTCAGATAAATTTCTAAGTAAAATGGAAAAAAAAATCTATAAAAATAGAAAATGCTTATTCTAGAATAAATCAGTGGGCTCTGTCCAGGAAGGAAACATATTACCTAAAAAAGACATCAAAGCTGTACATTCTATAGGATCCATTTCTGCCATAGAAATCCTTAACATGATCTATTCATCCAGAGATAAAGGCATCTCAGGGATTTGTTTAAGACTTGGCTGGATGCCCCTGGTTTTGCTCACTCTGATGCTTCCTGAAGGCTGAGGTCATGGGGCTGGACGATGAAGGATGAGCGATGGTGGTTGGCTGTGGACATTTCATCTCAGCCAATGTGATTGGCCATTTTGAAATTGTATTTAGCATACCCTCGGACCTTGGGGGTGATATCATTGCAACTCACTGGGAGGAAGTTGGTTGCTACCAGTTTCTGAATTAATCAGTTCCTCTCCTAGTGAAGTAACAGATTTCATATCAAGTAATTGAAGAGCTAAACATTTGAAATCAGGGTTGACGCCCTACGCATTTTTCAAACCACCTCTTTTTGAGCCAGAGTTTCCTCACACCTTCTTTTATAAGTATTACCAAGGTATTTTTTAACCATAGTGGTTAATTCTTAATTATGGAAAGATAAGATGAAAGAGAAAACCTTCTGCCACTCCTCTGTCTGTCTTTTTCAAACTGCTCCAAAATTCCAGAAGTAATTTTAAATATCTCCAATAATGCACTCTGTTATTTGAGATTTATGCTGGCTTACTTTTAGAAATTGGGCACCTCCAAAGTTTATACCTAAACATGGGAATGTATGAAAACAATAGGAAGGAATATTGGTTATTCAGTGGTCACTTTTCCCCTTGGTCCCCACAGAAAAGATGTCTGCATATCAGATAGAGGAATTTAAAAAAATATATTTTTGATGTGGACCTTTTTCAAAGTCTTAATTGACTTTGTTACAATATTGCTTCATTTTATGTTTTGGTTCTTTTGGCCTGGAGGCATATGGGATTTTAGCTCCCTGACCAGGGACTGAACCCATCCCCCATGCATTGGAAGGCAAATGCTTAACCACTGAACCCCCAGGGAAATTTTTAATTTTATAATTTTTATTCAGATTTCATATGTAAAAATGCCAACTTCATGCCCTGGCATGGCACAAAGGTCAAATCTTTGCTTCCTTATAGGTCAAGTTTATCAAGTAATTATCCTCTCTTAGATGAAGAATCTGGGAACTCGTCAGAATTTTAAAAGTCCTAGGAGAGGTCACTAATTTCCTGTAGCTAACGACTATAGAATAAATACAATCTGTTTATCTAGGACAGTGGTTTCTGCACTGTAACTGAAATAATATATTTTTTTAAACTAGATATAGGCTTCCCAGATGGGCCTAGTTTTAAAGAACTGGCCTGCCAATGCAGGAGAATCAAGTGGCTCAGGTTCAATCCCTGGGTCAGGAAGATCCCCTGGAGGAAGGCACGGCAACCCACTCCAGTATTCTTGCCTGGAAAATCCCCATGGACAGAAGAGCCTGGCAGGCTACAGTCCAAGGGTCGCAAAGAATCAAACATGACTGAAGCGACTTAGCACACACAGGTAAGTTCTGAAAAGACTCTCTCTAAATCCTTCTTCATCTTGTAACTTTGGAGCCAACACATTAAGAGTCATGTCTTTCTGAGCCTGCTTTGAAAGGATCACTCAGGACTCTGCCTGTTTTAATTTTATATATATATATATACATACACACACACACACACACACACACACATACTCTAAAGAGATTTTTTTTAATTCACTTTAAAAAATCCTCACATCTACTCAAGAAATTAAAGTCTCTTCCTTGCTCTAGTATTCAAATGATTTTCTTGAAAGGTGATGATGATTTGAGACCAGGGAAATAGTCTTTTCTTTACCCACTGAGGATCTTAGCCCTCCTGCTTCTCAACTGGCCTGTATCACAACCCATAAAGCAGAGAGAGAGCCAGAAGTTAGCAAAACCCTTCTGTGGTTTAGGCTGGATAAGCTCACCGAAACAGTGGCCTTTCCACAGGAACGTCGGTTTTGCAAAACAAAGAACCAAGTTCCTTAGCTGTCCAAGGAGCCCCATCCAAAGAAGGAATCAGGCCTCTGCTTCCTGTATTTTTTCTCCCTAGCAGGTCAACCCCACTTCCCCACCTAATCCCCCTTGCCTGTCTTTGCAGGATCATTGCGAGCTTAGAATAGAAATCGTTTTGTCTGCGTGTAGTGGAAAACACCAGTTTAAACAGGATGTCGGAGATCAGGATGGCTGACCCAGAACACAGGCCAGGGCAGACTTGAAAGCACGAGAGTTTCATTCACAAAGGTTTCCTGGGACTAGCTCTTTCTCAGCCTAAACAGAGTCACGCACAGGCTGGCCCTGGCGCTCCCACACGGCTCCCAGAGAGGAGCGACGGCTTTGAACGTCCTGCAGAGCCGCAGCCTCTGTGGATGGCAGCCCTGAATGCGACTGGGAGTAATTACCAGTCGGAGAGGGTGCTCCTTGCGAAGCCAGCGCTTCTGCCAGCTACTGCCCTTGCAGAGCAGGAGGCAAGGAGCATGGGCTGTCCCACGCCTCCTTGTTTTCTTTCCCTTCAGTGGGACAGTTTCAACTGATTTTGATTACCCTGGCGCCAAATAAATGAAAACATTTCATAGACATATAATCATCCATCACTGTGAAGAAAGGAAGAATGTTTCATGTTCGGTATGTTTATAAATACACTTAATGAAAAAAGGACAGTGCTGTCTTTCCTCCACAACTTCGCTGCTGCTGTTGGCCAGAGGGTCCAGCAGCTCCGGGATCCACCCCCAAGCACCCCCAGAGACCCTGCCACCCTCCCCTCCCACGGTTCGCCTTGACAGCACAGCACGATGGCGCTCAAAGGAAGTCAAGAGAATGACCTGTTCCTCCAAGGCCATCTTCTGAACTCTAGCCCCTCTGCTAAGACAGCACAGGGGACAGGGAGCCAGGAAAAGGAAAGTGTTGGCTTGTGTATTAGGAAGTCGAAAGCCAGTCGGCTTTTTTTCCCCATCTGCCTTCAGGCAGCCCCAGTGAAAGAAGCAGCTCCATTTCAAAGGAATTAACAATTGTCTGTGCAGAACTGGTACAGCCCTTGTCTTGGGTTTGGTTAATAAAAGAATGGCAGGTTGAACTTCCCGGAGTGTGAGGGTTGTGTCAATGCCAGGAAGACCAGAGGAAAAATAAAAGCATGTCGTGGGTTTGCATGTCCCACTGGTTTATGTACAATGTGTACTGCCATTTAAGGTAATTTGGGATCTAGGATTTTTACAGGCCATGGTAAATCTTTTGGGGAATCCAGAGCAACAAATTCTCTCTAGCCTCTCTCTCTTGCTGGCAAGGTCTTTTAATTTGGGGTCCCATAGACACTTGGGCTTCCCATGTGGCTGAGTGGTAAAGAACCTGCCTGCCAATGCAGGAGACATAAGAGACGTTGGATCGATCCCTGGGTTGGGAAGATCCCCTGGAGGAGAGCGTGGCAACCCACTCCAGTATCCTTGCCTGGAGAATCCTCCTGGACAGAAGAGCCTGGTGGGCTACTGTCCATAGGTTTGCAAAGAGTCGGACACGACTGAAGCAACTTAGCACACACGCACACGCACACACACACACACACGCTCTCGGAAGTTGGTGATGGACAAGGAAGCCTGGCATGCTACAGTCCATGGAGTTGCAGAGTCAGACACAACTGAGCAACTTAACTGAATTGACACATGCTCTCAGGCACCATAAACACCCCCGTAGAGCCTCTCAGAGGCCTCAGTTGCTGACTAGTGTTCTGAATGTGGGGAAAAAGCGGTGAGGGCAGTTCCCTACACATATGAAATCAGTGCTGGGCCTATTTCCCCTAAATGTCATTTCTAGCAATGTGTTAAATATTTGCATTCACACTTGGCTCATAAACAGGGTCAGATTCCCCAGGGCGGTGGTGGGGGGGGGGCGGGTATGTAAGAGACTCCCTAAGAGTCTTTCATGCAAAATGCATCTCGATTTTAATCACAAGGGTGTCACAAGAGGGGGAAATCCACCCATTCAAATCCAATCTAAATACAATTGACTCGCCCTCTGTATCTGTATCCTCAGATTTTGCATCCCGCATATGGATGGCTGAGTATATTCATTGAATTGGGCAATTAAATAAGAGACTTGAGCACCCATGGATTTTGGTATCTGTTGGAGGTTCTGACCCTGGGTCGGGAAGATCCCCTGGAGAAGGAAATGGCGATCCACTCCAGGATTCTTGCCTGGGAAATGCCATGGACAGAGGAGCCTGGCAGGCTACAGTCCATGGAGTCGACAGAGTATGAAACGACTTAGTGACTGAATACACGCACACGGGGGCTCCTGGAACTAATCCTCTATGGATACCAAGGGAGAACTGCTTTCAATATCACCAGAGACTATTTCTCACTTCAACAAGGGCCGTAAAAATCATCCTAGACAGCAGTAAAGAGGGATATGGCCTCACCAAATCTGGAAGAGGAGAAGCTGTGACTTTCTTTTTTTACAGAGCTTGTTAATCCTTCAAGCAAAAAGAAATAGAGAAGTCGGATGTTCTGCGTGCCTCTGTCCTTTGGTGTGGGAGTCACCCAGGGCAGGAGCATATGTCTGTGCTCTGAGAGGTGAGTGTGACGGTTTTCGGAAGGGGTCCTGTGACGCCCCCTACATGAGGCAGGACCATCCCTGATTCTCAGGAGGAAAGTGAAAAAAAGGCGGCTTAAGGAGATTTACATATTCTTTGCGGGTGCTATTCAGCATCTGTCAATAATGTGGTTCTTTCGGGTTGTTGAGAGGCTGCTCAACCTTAAATAAAATAACAACACTGATGATTCACACATGCATTGAGGTTTATAATTTACAAAGCAATTCAGGATGTTTTTCCGTTAGATTCCCCCAACAACCTTGAGGAGATGGGGGAATGACATGACATGGCATGGCAAGATATGACATGTTCATGATCCAGCATCTATGGAAAAGGCAAAGATCTTAACCAGCCTCTCCACCCTTTCCTTTTTTCCCCATTTCATGACACCATTCATTTTTATTTATTCTAGTGGTGGCAGATTGATTGTAAAGATGGCCACAGCTCTTCACCCCTCCTGGTGGATATGTCCTTTATAATGGGATTCTGCTGCTCTTCCCATTGAGATATGCAGCTTACTCCCCTACCCTTTCAACGGTGCGCGGCCTGCTCACTTGCTTCAGCCGATAGAATGTAGTAGAAATGATAACTTGTCAGTTCCCAGCTAGGTGTGTTTCTGCTGGCTCTCTATCACCTCCGTCTCCATGAGAACCTCCCTAGGTTGGTGGCCTGGTGGACAGGGGACCACGTGGAAGAGAGCCTGGCTATCCTAGCTGAGGCTCTCCTAGACTCCCAACTCCCAACCAGAAAGAGAGTCCCGCCAAGATGAGGAAAGCTGCCCACTCAACCTGCAGCTGATAGAAGATGCATGAGTGAGTGCCACTGACTCACAGACCCAAGAATAATGGTAAACATTCATTGCTAAAGGCACTCAGGATGGGAGGATATTTTTAATTCAGCCTGATTGTGGACATGCTGCTGCTGCTACTAAGTCACTTCAGTCGTGTCCGACCCTGTGTGACCCCAGAGACAGCAGCCCACCAGGCTCCTCTGTCCCTGGGATTCTCTAGGCAAGAACACTGGAGTGGGTTGCCATTTCCTTCTACAATGCGTGAAATTGAAAAGTGAAAGTGAAGTCGCTCAGTCGTGTCCGACTCTTCGCGACCCCATGGACTGTAGTCTGTCTGCCAGGCTCCTCCGTCCATGGGATTTGCCAGACAAGAGTACTGGAGTGGGTTGCCGTTTCCCATACTGGTCAACAAAAAAGTGAAGGGACCCTATGACTTTCTAAGACCTAAAAGTACTATAACAATGATTGAGACAGGCCCTTTGCAAGTCTCATATTACAGTCTGTCAGGGAAGATAAGGTGTGGGCATGGGTAGCCAGGGTGGTACACAATATTCATCGCATGAATGGTTAAAAAGTGCCCACATAATCTGGAGGAAGGAAAAATTTCATTTTGAATTACTTAACAGACAATCTAGTTAACTGCTAAATCATCCTCTTTCCTTGTTGAACAAGATCTAAAATGACCTGAATTCATCCTATGTTTTATAAAGACAAGGACGCATGCAGGCCTGGGCATGGTCAACCCATATTATCCCTGAAAAATGCTATTTAAATCTCCAAAGGGAACATATGACCCCTTTGTAGTATAATTGAACATCTTGTAAATAATGCATATTGTGGAGACAAGAAAGACAATAAAATTTGGGAACTACCTCCTACTAACCCTCTGAACTTGAGTGAAAATATTTCTATTAATCTCAAGCAAATGATCCCAGTGCTGATCCACAAAGCATGTGAAGTTTGAATTCCTGTTGAAACAAATCTTCTCTTTCCTAATCTTAGCTGATTCTTGGATTGAGAATAAAAACAGAGTAAGGATGAAGGCTTGGAATACTTTGAGCACTATTTTATAGTGAAGGCTTGCATGGAATTTGAAGCCAGACTACCTAGGTTTGCAACTCTGGCTCCCCAACTTTCTATCTGTGTGGTCCTATAGATTGCTTAGTCTCTTTATGCCTCAGTTTTCCCATCTATAAAATGGGGATAAATATGGGGTTGTGAGAATTAAATTAGTGTAAAGCACTTAGCAGGGGTCAAACAGTGATCGTTGCTATTATAGACTTCCCTGGTGGCTCAGATGGTAAAGAATCCACCTGCAATGCAGGACACCCCAGTTTGATCCCCGGGTCGGTTCTAGAAGATGCCCTGGAGAAGGTAATGGAAACCCACTGCAGTATTCTTGCCTAGAGAATTCCATGAACAGACCATGGTGTTCCAAAGAGTCAGACACGACTGAGCGACTTTCCCTCACTCACTCAGTCTAATTATTAAACACAATGGATTCCATTGTTGGTGAAATCAAGATGTCACCTGTCACATATCATATGTAATGATGTGTCAAAGACATGTCAAGTGCTTTCTTATCATTTCATTTTTAATTTTTTATAAAGGAAGAGTTTTTAAATTATCAAAGGTTATTAATTTGACAATGGAAATAAACATGATCATTCTTCTCCTTCTCCGTTCATAGAAGAAAATATTCCTGCTAAAAAAATGGCCACCAGAGGAAGAAAAATTACTTCTTGTTATCATCATCATATTTTTAGTCTAACTCCTTACTCTGATTGAGATGCAAACTTCATTTGCCCATATTTACATGAAATATTACATATATTTGTTTTAGAGTTTTGTGTTAAGTCACTTCAGTCGTGTCTGACTCTTTGTAACCTTATGGACTACATAGCCTGCCAGGCTCCTCTGTCCATGGCATTCTCAAGGCGAGAATACTGGAGTGGGTTGCCATTTCCTTCTCCAGTTTATGAGTTTAGACTTATTAAAGCATAGTCATTTGGCAATTAATATGTAATAATCCTGGAAATTTTACTTTAAAAGTGAAGGAATTTTACTCCACTACTTCTGGAACCCAATGTGTATAGCATCCCAAGTGCAAGTGGATGATGAGGGAAAAGAAATAGAAGACTGACCCTGTTATCTGGAAAGTTCTAGCCAGACATTAATGGCAATCAGAAATATGTCTTCAGTGTTTATTACTTGGATGTTTTTTGGAAGGAAAACAGCAGTAAAAAAAATTATCTTCTTTTCCAAAAAAAGTAATAGAGTGTCAAAACCTGGAAAAATTTTGGTTACTTTAGATATCTTCCCAGAAGAGAAAAGTTACTGAGGAGTGAATAGCCAATAAGAGGTAACTAACAGTATTGAGAAGATAGAGGGGACACTGGGGAAAGATTATTTTAATTAAAGGCACCTGATTATCATGGAAAGCTAAGGAGGGAGGGATGTGATTTAAGTTTTAGCCCTTATAAAGGTTACTAGTTAGGGTAACCACTAAGTCAATGAAAGTGAAAGTGAAGTCACTCAGTCTTGTCCAACTCTTTGCGACCCTTGTGGACTGTAGCCTACCAGGCTCTTTCATCCATGGGATTTTCCAGGTAAGAGTACTGGAGAGGGTTGCCATTTCCTTCTCCAGGGGACCTTCTCAACCCAGGGATTGAATCCAGATCTCCTGCATTGTATGCAGACATTTTACCCTCTGAGCGACCAGGGAAGTTAATATCACCTTATAAAATATTATAAGTCAATAGCACCTTATGAAATATTAAAACTAGGGGCCAGGGCTTGAAGTGGAGAGTAGATGGTAAAAGCTAAGCAAAATGCTACCTTACACAGCACATAATGAATGTCTAGAATTTTCTGTGTCTTAAAACAAATGTTTTCTGCTGTCTTGATAAGCTTTGGAAGACAGGAACCCTGACTTGTACGCATTTCTGAACTGCCTCTCTGCTTCCCCCAGCACTCAGCCCAGAAAGTACTATAGACTGGGTGTTATTTAAAGGTCTGTCCAGTGAATGAGCGAAAGAATGGTGAACTTAGATCAATGCATGAGTGTTGGATCCATAGTCATTTAGTAAGGGGACAAGTGGTGTTCTAGACACAACTCTTTTTAGTACATGAAACTTACACTCTGTATTATAACCAACTAACACAAAAGGAAGAGTTGACCTCAGAGAAAGAGAGAAAACCACGAGTTAGGTGGGTATTGGTTGTAGCCACTATATCAGACAGAATGGGCTAGGTTATGGCCACAAACTACCCAAATCTCAAGGTTTATGACCATAGCAATTGAGTTCTTCCCCACATTGCCAGCTACACATTGGCTGTGGTTCTGCTCCTTGTCTGCTGAAAAGCAGCCCCATTGCTGCCAAGCTCAGGGCAGACCAAGCAAAGAAGGATTTTACATGTGATTGTGAGGATCTCAGAGAGTATTCTGGACAAGAATCCAGTCTAACCACCCAATACAATAATTTTGATTCCTAGTTCAGGATGGTAAATGTGCTTTCTACAGATTGTGAAAGCTGGCTCATATCATTGATGTCATTCTGATAATTTTTAAAGAATTACTTAAAGGAAGAACTTCTTTTTATTGCATAGCCCAGAAAACTATCCTCAGTATCTTGTAATAACCTGTAGTGGAAAAGAATCGGAAAAATGTGTGTGTGTGTGTGTGCATGTGTGTGTGTGCACATGCGTGCTCAGTCATGTCTGACTCTGCAGCTCCATGGACTGGACCCCACCAGACTCTTCTGTCCATGGGATTTCCCAGGCAAGAATACTGGAGTGGGTTGCCATTTCCTTCACCAGGGAAACTTCTCGACCCCAGGATAGAACCCACATCTCTTGTATCTCCTGCATTGGCAGGTGGATTCTTTACCACTGAGCCACCTGGGAAACCATATGTACATATATACACACACATCTGTAACCTCTATTCTAGGCTGCCTTGCCCCCGGAACAGGCAGTTTTGTCTATCTTGCTCACTACAGCAGTGCCAGATATACAGAATATGCTGAATAAATGCTTGTTGAATGCGTGGAAGTTTCAGTCCCTGAGCTGTGAAAAGGAGGTGATGTTTTCAAGTGTGTCTCCCCATCCCCCCCCCCTCCACTTCCTAATGCCCCTTTGGGATTTTTCTGTCAAAGTCACATCTGGGGAGAAAAAAGAGATCTATTTTTCCTTTTAACAATTTCTCAAGGAAGCATTTCATAGATGACAAACTAGTTATGTCCTGCCTCTTTCCCTTTATTAAATCTTTTTCCCAGCACTGTGCATGATCTGTACCTGGTGTTTACCCAAAATAAATCAGGAGAGAAAGTTCCTAAATTCCGCATCTTTGGGCAGCACTGAAGTTAGCTGTCCCAGGACAGAAGTGGGAGGGAGCCCTAGACTCAGATCCGGAGCCTGGCCCCCAAGAGGGGCGCCCAAGGCCACGGGGCAGGTCAGAAGCCAGCAGCGGCCCATCCTCCGGTGCCTGGTGTCTTGTTGCTTGAGCGTTTGCCTCCTGCCCATAGTGGTTGGTAATTGCTGGGTTCATTGTGTGCCTTTGGTCTCTCAGGTGTATTTTCTAAACCAACATAAAAGGAAAATGATAAGGGCAAGCGCACGAGAGTGTTTATGTTTTCAGCGCTAGCCAATTGCTTGAGACCAAAAACAAAAGTTAGTGCAGATGGAGGGGTGCAAGATTATGACTTGACTACAATGGAAACCCAAACCTCTCCTTCTAGAACGTGTCTCACTCCCAGCTGTCGTCCACCTCCGTTCAGCGGAGCTGCCACCCGGCAATTACCACGCCTGGGTTCTCCTTTGGAAAAGGAGCACAGAAGAACAATGCCGCAGCCAGTCCTCCTGGACAAGAAGGCAGGTGAGTCCAGCATGGAAAAATAAATAAGGTAAATGATCCCTTTGGCCATTGTTTCTTTACTGATGGACAAATCGCTAGCAAGGTGAACCTGGTTTTAAGTGCTCCTCCCAGACCTTGAACAGGCTGCAAGAAAAAGGGTAAACAACAGCAACAACAAAATCCATGCCAGCCTGCTGAGATTGAAGTCCACTGGCGTATTCTGTTATCTTCTCCTCTATGCTAAGGGTGCTCCTTAGGTTATATGTGTATAGATCCGTATGTCACATCTTGACCATCAGTGAGAACTGCCAGGTGAAATACAGGTCACTCAGCTAAATCTGAATGTGGGTTAAACAGTGAAGAGCCCTTTACTAGACGCGTGTCCCATGCAGTGTTTGAGACAAATACTCATTTCTTGTCTACAATTCAAAGGTAACAATGCATCTTTTTTTCGTTTGTTTATTTTGTATTGCTATATCTATCAACCCTACCAGATTGCATGACAGAAGCAGAGAGGTAAACTTGAACTTGAAAATAAGTGATGTATTACTCCAGTATGGTTAGAGCTTTAAGAAAGTACAGTGAAATTATTAATAATTGTTCCAAATGTTTCCAGTCCATCCTAAAAGGGAGAATGATCTAGAATTTATTTACTCATTGGGTGAAGGATGTGAATAATGATGGAAATCTTGGAGTTAAAAGGTGTGTATTTCAATAGGTGAGAGTTTCTGAATCGAAAAGAAGTCATCTCCTCCTTCTCACCACCTTAATAACCAGGCCCTAGACAGTCCAGGGACAGCGCAGCACAGGGGACATAATAGTCAGCACAGAGTCATCCCTCCTTCCCTGATTGTCAGTTTCCATTGGCACCTCTGCAGAAGGTTCACTGGAGTCAGGTCAGTCCAAAGAGGATAAAACAATGTAATCAGCATGTTTTCATGGGTTCACCTGATTGACCTGAGAGCTGGAAACAAAGGAGGCTGATGGTGAATCCTTGACTAGATCCATGGAAAAAACAGGTATTGTTAGGATTCATCACAAGTGGAAATGTATTTACAGTTCAGGCATCAAACAAGAGACTGTCTGCATATTAAGATGATGCAGCAAGAGGATTAAGCATTGGCTTGTCATTAAAATGGCTCTCTCCTCCAGGTCTGCCCTCTGTGTGGTCTGCTAGCTACAGGAATGAGGAACACCGAAAGATAATGTTTGGGCTTGCTCCCACATTGATGGCCAAGCAAGGGTAGATCGTAAAGTGAAATCAGTATCCTGAATTCAGGGGTTGGTGTGTGTGTGTGTGTACTTGTATGCATCTGAGTGTGTGGCTCTCTCAATTTTATCTACCTAGTTTTTGAAGCAAAATTTAGTACAAACTACCATATTCTGGGAAAAATTTTAAATTTCATTGTTCTCAAGATAGAGCTCTAGATTCTTCTATAAGCAAGGGAAAAGTCTATACCATGTAAGATGCAGTCAAAGTCAGAAACTTTCTGAAGAAGCATTTTTCTGGGGAGTCTTCTGATTTCTTCCAGTTATCAGAGAAATAATAAAAATTCAGTAAGTGCCTAACAGATAATCAGTACTATCTCAATTGCGTTGCACATGGAGTTAAAAGAAACTTCTGAAGAGACTCAAGCCATAAGATATACTGCCCTGACAGACGCAACGACCTAAAGGCGCTATCTATACAGGCAGAACTCGGAGGTTCTGTGGATTCAGTTCCTGACCATCATGATAAATTAAATACCGAGTAAAGTGAGTCACATGACTTTTTTGGTTTCCCAGTGCATATATAAAAGCTATGCTTACACTATACTGTAGTCTATATGTCTAAAAAATAAACGTACATACACTCAATAAAAATACTTTATTCCTAAAAAATGGTAGCCATCATCTGAGCCTCAGAGCACAGTAACTCTTTGCAACAGTAACATCAAGATCCTAATCACAGATTCATATCACAAATATAGTAATAATGAAAGGGTTTGAAAGATGGGGATAACTTGGTAATAATAATTACCAAAATGCAACTCAGAGACACAGAGTGAGCAAATGCTTTTAGAAAGCTGGCACTGTTAGACTTGCTTGACACAGTCTCAAACCTTTGATTTTCAAAAAACTGAAATATCTGCTCAGTGCAATAAATGGAAGCACTGTAAAATGAGGTATGCCTGTTCCGATCTGGGCTTATCTGTTCTCCACTGGCTGACCCATCATTGCTAAGGGGAATAAACAATGATAAATAAAGAAATCTCACTGCTCCTTACCCTGGAGCTTTGTGAACAACTATACAAGAGTCCTGAGCTTTGCTGGTGGCTGAGTGGTAAAGAACCTGCCTGCCAATGCAGGAGGTACAAGAGACGAGGGTTCAATCCCTGGCCTGGGAAGATCTCCTTGAGAAGGAAATGGCCACCCACTTCAATGTTCTTGCCTGGAAAATCCCATGGACGGAGGAGCCTGGCAGGGTACAATCCGTAGGGTTGCAAAGAGTCAGACACAACTTAGTGCCTAAACAACAACAACCTTCCTCCTTAGGAAAAGTGATCACACCTCCCAGGCTTCCTTGCGATAAGCTGAGGCCAGATGACTAGCCAGGGACTAACCACCACACACATACAAATGTCCCACCATGAATATACAGTTGTTTTGGGCACAAGGAATTCATTGGGTCCAATCATAAAAACCACTGGATTTTTCTTTATTGAGACAAATTATATGATTTTGTTCTTTTCACTGAAGGATAGTTGATTTACTATATTGTGTTAGTTTCAGGTGTACAGCAAGGTGACTCGATTATACACCCGCATACATCTACATATTATTTTACCATTCTTTCCCTTTATAGTTGATTACAGGATATTGAATATAGTTCTCTATGCTATACGGGCTCCCTGATAGCTCAGCTGGTAAAGAATCCACCTGCATTCCTGGGTCGGGAAGATCCCCTGGAAAAGGGATAGGCTACCCACTCCAGTATTCTTGGGCTCCCTTGTGGCTCAGCTGGTAAAGAATCCGCCTGCAATGCAGGAGATCTAGGTTCAATCCCTGGGTTGGGTAGATTCTCTGGAGAAGGAAAGGCTACCCACTCCAGTATCCTGGCCTGGAGAATTCCAAGGACTATACAGTCCATGGGGTTGCAAAGAGTCAGACACAACTGAGCGACTTTCACTCTGCTATACAGTGATACCTTGCTGTTTATCTGTTTTATATGTGGTAGTGTGCATCTCTAACTCTCATACTCTCAATTTATACCTCTTACCCACTTCCCCTTTGGTAACCATAAGTTTGTTTTCTATGTCTGTGAGTTGTTCTGTTTTGTAAATAAGTTCATTTCTACTGTCTTTTAGATTCCACCTAAAAGTGGCATCACATAATATTTGTCTTTTTGTGTCTGACTTACTTCACTTAGTATGATAATCTCTATTTCCATCCATGTTGTTGCCACTGTATATTTATATATATATATATACACACACACACACACACACACACCACATGTTGTTTATCTGTTCATCCGTGAAGTATGCTTAGGTTGCTTTCATGCCTTGGCTATTGTGAAATGCTGCTTTGAACACTGGGATGTAGGTATCTTTTCAAATTAGAGTTTTTTGTCTTTTCAGGATCTATGTCCAGAAATAGGATTGCAGGATCATATGGTAACACTATTTTCAGTTTTTTAAGAAACCTCCGTATCTTTTCCATAGTGTCTGCACCAATTTACATTCTGACCAACAGTATAGGAGTATTCCCTTTCTCCATACCCTCTCTAGCATTTATTATTTGTAGACTTTTTGATGATGGCTCATGTGAGGTGGTACCGCATTGTAGTTTTTATTTGCACTTCTCTAATAGTTCGAATGTTGAACATTTTTCATGGGCCCGTTGTCCATGTATATGTCTTCTTTGGAGAAATGTCTCTTTAGTTCTATACATTCTTTGATGGGGTTGTTTGCTTTTTTGTCACTGAGTTGTGTGAGCTCTTTGTCTGTTCTGGAAATCAAGCCCTTGTCAGTTGCATCATTTGCAAACATTTTCTCCCACTCGGTGGGTCATCCTTTCATTTTGTTTACATAGTTATCATTTTAACCATAAGTGTATAATTTGGTGGCATTCACAATTACACTCATAATATTGTGCAATCATCACCACTGTCCATCTCCGGATTTTTCATTTTCCCAAACTGAAACTCTGTACCCATTAAACAATGACTCCCCAACCCCCGTTCCTCTCAGCACCCCTTAACTAGTATTCTATTTGATGTCTCTGAATTTGACTACTCCTAGTACTTCACATAAGTGAAATCACACAATGTATGTCTTTTTGTGTCTGGCTTATTTCAGTTAGCATGATATTTTCAAGGTCTGTACGTATCATAACATATATCAAAGGTCATTCCCTTTTATGGCAAAATAATATTCCATTGTCTGGATAGTCCACAGTTTATCCATTCATTCCTCAATGGACCCCTGGGATTGTTTCTACCTTTTAAAAAGCAACTTGAGTTTTGTCGTTCACTGTCCTTCTAAAGCTATTTAGTGTGACTCTTTCCCTGCCACTCCCCTTCACGTAGATAAGGAAAGTCACAGCAACATGCTTCATTGTACACAGAGTCCCAAGTAACCAAGACTGCAAACTTGATTGGATGCTCATGGCTGCAGGTGGAGACCTTTGGATTGGGGCTGACTGCTGGGGTGATTAACAGAGTGTGGTCCAGCAACTTTCTCGCTACAGCCTAGCCTTTGTCTGTCCACCCCCAGCCTTTGGTAACAGAGGCTCCTTACAGGTAAGTGCTGGAGAGGATGAAGGGAGAGAGGGAGAGCCATCAGGAGATGCTTATTTGTCGGTCGCTGTTGTAAGTGGCTTGGCTCTCTGGTCCTAGCAGATGTTCCATGAAGGTGTTCCATTGGTCTCTCCTGTGTACATTTGTGGGTTCTACATGGGCTGTCTCATCAGGTTCCTTAGGCTGTGCCCCTCTCTAGGCTCTTGGCCCCCAACCCCACCTCAATCCTTTGTCCTACGTGTGCACACCATAACCTCTTTGGGGTTGAAATCTTTTTACTTGGGCAGCCCACCCTCTTGTGCAGAATTCCTTTTTCTTTTTCTCTAGCCTCTTCCCCTTGCCACCTTCCTTGGCTCCTGGCTCCTCCAACTCCCTTCTTGTATGGATGTGTCCCACCTTCCATTTTCTTTCACTTTGAACACTTCCTGATTCTGCCTGATTGGCTCAGCCAGCAGCCCAGCACTGCTCTTTCTGCATTTCTCTCTCTTCTACAACAAAAACTATTGCCACAAGGATGCAATGTTACAAACCATCCCAAAACCATGGCTTCTAACAACCCCCATGCATTACTGCTCATGCATCAGTGGGGAGGTTGACCAGTTGTGCTGGTCGTGGCTGGGTTTGGTTGGTGTGTTCTTTGGCTTTAGGCTGGAGCTAATTAAGTGGCTGATGGTCAGCTGGCTACTGACTGACGTAGGAAGACCTCAACTGGGACAATGGCATTCTTCCATGTGTTTCGCCTTGCAGTACATGAGTTCAGGTGTATTCAAACAGGCAAGCACCTTCCCAAACTGTGCTTCCTTCAAGTTTGTTACTGTCCCATTGACCAAAGCATGTTATAAGGTTGAGCTCAGGGTTGGAGTGGGAGGGGACACGTCACGTGGCATACCCCAGCATCTTGTCTTAATATAGTCTCACCTATCCATCTGTCTGTCCGTCTGTCTATCCATCCATCCATTCAAAAAGTTTCCACATATCAAGCATAGCGATAGATACTGGAGATATAATAGTGATCAAAAATAGTCAAGACCCTACTCTCAAGAGTCAACAGATGAACTAAATAACCAGAGGTACCACCCCCAGATCAGTTTGCCAAAAGCGCCAACTGCTCTCCATCACTTTCATGGCCCAAAGCTTTTTACAGGGCCCCATTATTACAGAATAAAAGCAGTTTTCCTTATCCTGGCCTTGAGCTTTTCCTTTACGTGTCCCAGGAATTCTCTTTCAATATGAGTCCTTCTCTGGTCCCCGTCATTTTCCTCTCTCATTCACAGGCTGGGCTCCTCACTATCTCCTAAGCAGGCTGAGTTTACTTCTGATCTGCCTTCAGCCTCATAACTCTGCTTCATTTGTTCTTTTACCTATCAAAAATGGATGTAGCTAGTGAAACAGAATGAAACCCGTTATCTGCCAATGTCCAGCTCAGGACTCTGCTATTCCGTGGCTACAGGCTTTTTGGTCACACAGTTTCTTCCTGACTCAAACACCACCTTCACCCCAGCCCACGGTCCCTGCTCAGTTTTCTGAGCCAGACCCAGGGTCCTGGCTGGGGTAAGACAAATGAGGTGCCTAGGCGGCAATGTTTAAGGAAGCGCTCACTCACGGGGTCATGCACCATCAGTTCAGAGTTAGCGCCACCACAGTACAGTCAGTGCTTCCTTAAACATTGCATCCTGGGAGCCTCACTCACCTCTCCCAAGTCCCCACATTGGCCATACCTGTCATTTTAATATCTTCTATTCATTTCCTTTCTTAAGGTCAATGGTTCATAAGACTATCAATCTTCTAACAGTACCAAGTCTGCCTCACCCAAGGTCAGGAAATACCCAGTGGAATATTATAACTAAAGTTTCGGGGAAAGTATAGTGTTCCTGATATTTGGTAAGGGCTTCCCTGGTGGTTCAGACAGTAAAGAATCTGCCTGTAATGCATAAAGCTCAGGAAAAAGACTGGAAGAGACAAAGAATGAAGGGATAAAGGGGGGGTTGGATAATTCCGCCAAAGACAAAGACAGTCAATTCATTTTGTCATATGAATTAAAGGAAAGCAACCTTGAGAGGTGTGATGCTCGCTGGATGAAGAGAAGCATAAAAATCGTGAGCCTGAGCAGGGGAGAGGGAGGGCCCAGATGTAAATTCATATAGATGGGAAAACCCACAGACATAGGGAGACCTGAGTTTTTGAATGAGTAGTAGTAGCATTAGTTGCTCGGTTATGCCCAACTCTGTGACCCCATGGACTGCAGCCCACCAGGCCCCTCTGTCCATAGGATTCTCCAGGCATGAAGTGGGTTGCCATTCCCTTCTCCAGAGGATAAAGCTAAATACATTCATGACTATGGCCATAGCCAAGACGGGGGGTCAAGAGAAGGGAAGTCCACGACATCATGGAAATGTGATTCAGAAAGGACCAATCAGAAGGGCAATGATGGGTTCCTGTTTAACAAAGACAAAGGCAGAGCAGGAAAACATCCGCAAAATTTGGTAAAGTGCATGTTTCCTGTCAGGCTTTTCATTGACAATGACACCAATGTAGACATAAGAACCAATATTCTTAAGGAACTCAGGATTTTTTAGGAGCCCCAGATGATTTAGGTACAATTCCAGGCCTTTCCTTTGTGGCTCAGCTGGTAAAGAATCCCCCTGCCATGTGGGAGACCTGGGTTCGATCCCTGGGTTGGGAAGATCCCCTGGAGAAGGGAATGGCTACCCACTCCAGTATTCTGGCCTGGAGAATTCCATGGACTATATAGTCCATGGAGTCGCAAAGAGTTGGACATGACTGGGCAACTTTCACTTCACTTCCAGGCCTTCCAACATTAGATTGACTTTCTGAAACCCCTTAACGTCCATTGGACAGCTACTTCAGTAAGTCCTGGAGTTACAGTTCATACCATACAGACCACATGGGCAAAAGCTAATGTCTTGAGTCTTCATTTTCAATGTTAATTTGACAATTGTAAACAAACATTAGTAAAATCTGGAAAAGCACAGGGAAACCAACCAAGGATAATACCTCCCTGATAATTGAAAGTCATTAAAGCTCTGATGTGTCCTGCAAGGAAAGATCATTGATTGCCCTCATGATGGAAACCCAGATGAACGTGCCTCTGTTTTACCTCTCTGTAATCCTTTAGTTCTGCTAACGCTCGCCAGTCCTGGAAATATCCTTATCCTGCAAGGAATATTATCCCAGATATAAATCCTATGTGAGAAACAGTATCTTCAATAAAATCTCTGTGTGTATATGTATCTGTAAAGACCCCAGGTTCCAGTAATGATGTAATATGACCCCGCCTTTCACAGGCAGCCCCAGAGGCTGAGGGAGTCATGGTCTGTTAGTTGGATGTAGCTGGAGTAGCATAAAGTGATACCTTGGTTTCTTCTTTCTGCTTTTGAATAAACTCAAAACTTAAGAAGAAGATGAAATGAGAACCAGAACATGAACAAGATTTTGCTTCCTGCCCTCCTCCCAGAAATCTAGCCAGTGTCTGAACTGGCAGCAGGAGGGGAAGGGAATTTAAGGAGGAGGAAATTAAAGCACACACCACAAATTGTAAGTGTGATATTCTGTTTTCTCAGTAAAGTTAATATTTTTTCATTTTGAGGTTCTGTAAGAATTTGCAGCCTGCCTCTGTAAGTCTGAATGATACTCTTCCAAAAGAACATTGAATTCAATAATTAAGTGATGAACACCAAGGGTTTCTTTCTGCAGAGGAGATTTGCGATTCATTCTTCCCCAGACCTCTAATTTAGGGGCCCAAGGCCATGTCTTTGGGACACTGGCAAGTTCAAGTATTAAAATTCACATATTGCATTTTTCCATATTGAAGCATCAACCACAGATCTCGCTTATTCCATTCAAAACCACTTTGCATAGTCCAGAAATTAGTGATCCTCACAGCACCCTAGTGAAAAAGGCAGTATTATGCTTCATGCTTCTAAAGAGTCATGTGGAAGTTTGTTAATTTGCCTATCACCAGGAAAACGAGTAGCAATTACAATAAAAGTCCAAAGTTCCTGGAGCCAGGTGCTCTGCTCAGGCCGGGCATATGCATCATTCTTTGCCAGCCAAACTGAATCATTGAATCCTCCACCATCTCACCAATGTGAATTCTGGCATCTCTCACTCAGAATAATTTTATTTTGCTCATTCCCCTTAGCTTTCTCTGCCTGGATCTCATGCTAAAATTAACCTCAAGGTTGGAGGAGCTGGAAAGTTCAGGACCAACCCAAAATGTTTTCCATCTTTTGACCAAACCTCGAATACTGAACATTTCTAACATTCAAAGAGGGTTTGTTGAAGTTTCCCAACTTTACCCCTCCTGGTTTCAAATGGCACCCGAAGCAGAAGAGCCAAAATGCTGTAAGGAGAAGCTATTCCAAACAAGATTCTTGGCCCAAGGCAGGCCTGAAAGGCTCCAGATGGATCTGATTGAAGTCGCCAAACTCCTGGGTGCCTGTGTAAAAGGGGCCTCTGGATTCTGGAAGGTCTGGCTGTTACGAGAGGGTACAGTATAAGGCTGGGTCCCTTTCTCTGGAACAGAGCGTTGGGTGTGACATTGGCAAGGCTGTGACTGGACGGCAGAGGCAGGTAACCAGTGGGGAGGGGGACAGCCCCTCCTGGGACCCCTGAAGCCACCTGCAGTGCTGTGGCTCCATGAACTTGTGCTGCGCGGCTGTGGGGTCACAGGCAAGGCTTCCCTTGGAGCAGGAATGTGCTTCCAAAGTGTGAACAAGGTGGAAACTGACACTCTGATGTCCTACACCTTCTGTTTACATGCGAGTGACTACCAGTCTGACAGAGGGAGCACATGGGAGTCTCCTACGCTGTGGGTCAAGCCTCAGAAACGTGACCCAAATAGCACTTGAGAAGTTCGAGTAGCCATTCAAGAAAGCTCCACCTTGGAGGACACAAGCCATGCCTCTTGGGGGTTTCTGCTGTCTAGAAACATCCGGGGCTTACCAAATTACGCCAAGGTTGATGCTTTCGAATTGTGGTGCTGGAGAAGACTCTTGAGAGTCCTTTGGCAGCAAGGAGATGCAACCAGTCCATCTTAAAGGAAATCAACCCTGAATATTCACTGGAAGGACTGAGGCTGAAGCTGAAGTTCCAATACTTTGGCCACCTGATGTGAAGAGCCAACTCACTGAAAAAGACCCTGATGCTGAGAAAGTTGAGGGCAGGAGGAGAAGGGAATGACAGAGGATGAGATGGTTTGATAGCATCATCAACTCAATGGATATGAGTTTGAGCAAGCCCTGGGAGATGGGGAAGAACAGGAGAGCCTGGTATGTTGCAGTCCGTGGGGTAGCAAAGAGTCGGACACGACTGAGCAACTCAGCAACAAGAATCAAGGAAGAAAAAGACCTTTCGGAAAGTGCTAAGGAAAAAACTGATCTCAACGTATGTGAGAAATTAAAACATTCTTTCTTTACTGAATTCCTACGCAGGCAAGGCTTCCCTCTGAGCCACGCTTCTCCAACTTGACTGGGTGGAGGAATTCCCCATGGGATCTTATGAAACTCTGGACTCTGGCTTTGTCGGCCTGGGGGGTGAGGGAAACACGAGATTCTGAATCCTAACAAATTCCTATGTGATGTTAGTGCTCCTGGTCCACGGGCCACTCTGAGTAGCTCAGTAGCTTAATGTCTTGTATTTGAAACAAGGGTCATTAAATAGCTCTTTATACCATTAGACAGCTTTCATTTGATGGGTTAGTTTCAATGCCTTTAAAAAAAAAATTCCTATTTCCCCATTGAGCAATATGTCTTCATCTCAGGAAGGTTAAGAAATAAACACTGAAACTCTTGCCTGTCTATAAAACTAAGTTTTGGGACTTCCCTGGTGGTCCAATAGCTGGGATGCTGTGCTCCAGATGTGGGGGACCTGGGTTCAGTCCCTGGTTGGGGAACTAGATCCCACACGCCACAGTGAGGATCCAGTGCAGCCAAATAAATAATTAAAAAAAAACTATCCTCTTAAATTTGAATTGTACACTTACCCTGAGGGCCTTGTGTGCAAGACAGATGTCTCCACTCTGGACCCCACCACGAGAGTCCAGGAGACAAAACCATTAATGTTCAGGCCTGCAGAACTCTCCAGTTGTTTTAAATTTTTGGATTTGCCAAAGAGCAGGTTATAATCCTTCCATGAAGCTCTGTCATCCATGTCCCAGTTTAAAAATCATCACTCATCCCTTATATGTGGAATCTAAAAAAAAAAAAATGATAAAAATGAACTTACAAAACAAAAAGAGACTCACAGACTTAGAAAATGAACTCAAGCTTGCTGAGGGAGGGGAAGGGACAGTTAGGGACTTTGGGAAGGTCATGTACACACTGCTATATTTTGAATGGATAACCAACAAAAACCTACTGTATAGCACAGGGAACTCTGCTCAGTGTTATGTGCCAGCATGGTTAGGAGCGGGGTTTAAGAGAGAATGGATACATGCAGGCTTAGTCCCGTCACTGTTCAACTGAAACTTTTACAACATTGTTAATCAGCTATACCACAACACAAAATTCTTTTGGTGTTAAAATAATATTTAATTTAATTTTTTAAAAATCATCACTGAGGTCTTTGTCAGCATGGCATGGAAGTTTTTGGATAGTACCTCTGTTGGAACACAAAGACTTAGAAAATAATGGAAAATGTGTGCTAGGGAGAGCTCATTTGTCCTCCTGAGATTTTAGACTATATACAGACTACATATAGACTATATGGAGACTATATACAGACTATACACAGACTACATAAAGACTATAGAAAGACTATACATAGACTTTATACAGACTATACACAGACTATATAAAGACCAGATACAGACTATATACCGACTACATAGAGGCTATATACAGACTATACACAGTCTATATATATAAACTATATACAGACTATGTAGAGACTATATACAGACTATGCACAGACCATATAAAGACTATATATAAACTATATAAAGACTCTATACAGTTTTGGGGGATCTTCTTTGCCTCCATTTTCTGGCCAGAGAATCTTCTTAACAATAAGCAGGTTCAGAGACAATGTACAGTAATTATGAAACGAAAAAGTCTCACAGGATGTTTGGATTGCATTGAACTGCACACAGAAGTATGTACGTTAATTATAGGATTATGCAAATACACATCTTTCCACCTTTGCTGTTATTTTTAGAGAGCCACTAAAAATAACACCTAAGCGTATCTGTCCCCCAGTAGAAGCTGTAGCCAATCTGAGCAAGGATGAAAACTGCCATCCAATTACTTGGCAAAGCCCCATTCACTGCAGCCACTTGGGTACAAGTCCCGAGCCGGCAGCCCAGAGCCTGAGTCACTTGGAGGAAGCAGGACAGACTTAAAGAATCCTGAACAGTGCTAGCTGAAAGATGGTCAAAGGTGTCCCCCTAGGCTCTTCATGGATGGCACACGTGTCCTTTGGTCTCGGACTCCAAAGGGAGTGGTAAGGCCAAGTTCACCAGCAGCCAGCTGAGTCTTTATTATTGTCATGACTTGGAGGATACCCGGAAACACTCCAAGTGTGGCCTCGGGGAGTTATCTGCTATTACGGCAGATAACCTGGAGCAAGGCAGCTCCAGGCCAGCGTGCAGGCCTTCAGACTGCCCGCTGCTGCTCCGTGGCATCTCCAGCCCCAAGGGTCACAGATGACTACAACAAACCGTGTGTGCTCAGCCATGTCTGACTCTTTGAGACCCCATGGACTGTAGCACACTAGGCTCCTCTAGCAGAATTCTCCAGGCAAGAATACTGGAGTGGCTTTGCCATTTCCTTCTCCAGGGGATCTTGATGGATTCTTTACCACTGAGCCAACTGGGAACCCCACAACAAACCATGAGACCTCTGCAAATTCCAGCCTTACTTTCATCTTTAAACATGACCTGCCCTAGGAAGATCCCACTGGGAAAGATCCATACTCGGCTCCAACTAGGCCCACAGAGAAAAGCCAAGAAATTGGGCATTTAACGGGCATATCCAAACTCTCCCATTGAGCATCTGGACACTTCAGGCTAAAATTTTCTGGGAAGTTTCTGGAATAGAATACCCAAAGGACTAGTTGCATCACCACTTGAATTTCTAAGTCATTATGAAGTCTCAACCGACTCTGATGTGGCAGCTGCATGTTCCAGTGTTGACCTTGTAGGGTCCGTCCGGGGAGTATTCAGTGTAGCAGAGAGAAAAGACCCTGGTATGGGGTTTAACCAGCCTCAACTTTATCAGGGAGCCCAGAAACACACTGGTAATTATCTTAACAGAGGATTTCCATGGAGAGCTCTAGGCAACTTGCATGACATTGAGATCTTCATAAATTTGAAGAAATGCACACATTGTTATCCTTCTAAGTACTAATAAGGTGTCAAGCTTTGGCAAGCTAACTTCACACCCGTCTGGGAGAAAGCAGTCTCTCTCTGGAGTTTCAATTCCTGCTTTAGTCAAAACAGGAGTAAGAAAGAATCATGTCTATTGCTTTTAAAAGCCCTGTGCCCTGATCTCTTACTGTGTTATCCCTGGTGTGTGGGGTGAAATTGAGAGAATGGGAGGGGAAAACCCGGGGGGTTATTCTAATAGTACAGACTTTATTACAAAGTGTCTTTGCTGGCTATCACTGGCCAGCTTGGAATCCACAGTTAGCAGTTCAAAACCCCTTGTCTCAGGCTTCCCTGGTGGCTCAGTGGTAAAGAATCTGCCTACTAAGGCAGCAGACTTGGGTTTGAGCCCCGATCCGGGAGGATCCCACATGCAGCAGAGCAACTTAACTCATGCACCATAACTGCTGAGCCTGTGCTCTAGAGAGTAGCCCTTGCTGTCCCCAACTAGAGAAAAACCCGAGCAGCAACCAAGACCCAGCAGAGCACCCCCCACCTCACAAAAAAAAAACAAACCTTTATCTCATAGTGTCTCTTAACCATGTGCACTGAAGTTATGAACAGAGTGCCCTGGAACAGCAGTCCCCAAACATTTTGGCACCAGGGACCAGTTTTGTGGAAGACAATTTTTCCAAGGACTGGGGGGCAGGGGATGGTTCAGGTGGTAATGTGAGTGATGGGGAGCAGTGGGAAGTGGGGGGCAGCAGGGGAAGCTTTTCTTGCTCACCTCCTGCTGTGCGGCCCAGGGAAGGGGGTTGGCAATCCTGCCCTGGAGGATGTATACAGAACAGAGCAAAAGAAATAAAGTTATTAATGGGGAAAGGAGATGTTTACTTTGGAACTTCAAAATGAGCAGCATTTGATTAGTGAGCTGGTAAAGCCAGTGGGCTGGGGCTTCCCAGGTGGCTCAGTGGTGAAGAATCTACCTGCCAATGCAAGAGATGTGGGTTCAATCCCTGGGTTGGGACGACCCCCTGGAGGAGGGAATGGCAACCCACTCCAGTTTTCTTGCCTGGGAGAATCCCATAGACAGAGGAACCTGAGGGGCCACAGTTCATGGGGTCGCAAAGAGGAGGACAGAACAACAACAACAAAACCAATGGGCAGGAAAAATAAATAAATATGCACGCCCCAAATGGCTGGCCCATGTGCAAGATTAGCCGGTTTTCAGCACTTCCAAGTAGGCGTGCTTCTTCCTAAGCTACAGAATGAGCTGTCTAGTATTCTTTTGTCAGTTCTTGTTCTGGAGGACCATCCCCTCTGCCCTCCCTGTATTTTGGGAAGTCTTCTTAATGCTCTCAAAGCGCAATTGCCACAGTGCTGGGCTGAGTTCTACCTACAGGTGTGAATTAGCCTACTAATTTGAATTGTACTTGAAAAAGGCAATACAGGGATCGTTCATGGGTGAAAGCAAAAAGTGAACAGTGTTAAGGCAGCCACTGCTTCGACCCCAAGTACAGAATTTCGCTTTTCTTTGTTTTCCTTTAGCTTCCTGAGTTCAGTGTGTAGTATGTGTGTAAGAGATAAACATAATTTTATCCCTTTACTGAAAAGATGTCCACTTAGGAGGAAGAAAACCACATACTTTTGGTTTTATTAAAATGGTCTTTTAGTCACAAAATTAAAATGTTTTCTTCTTTGCAGGCTTTAAAATACCAGTAAGTTGCTAGACCCTCTTAGGGGTCAGATTCTCATCCAAATATTTCCTTTTATTATTTTTTCCTTTTATAGTTTCACTTATGCTGTGATCATCTTTACCAGGGGCTGAGTTCTGCTGATCTGATGCCCAGCATCTGAAATGATGGGCTCCATATCCTGTCTGCACAGCAGCCCGATGCCAGGGTTGAATTACTATTGAATAAGCAGCAGTGAAATCTTTATCAAAATAATCAGGGGTTCCCAAAACCACAAATAACAACAACCGGACTCAAGTTGTACTAAATCAGCAAAGATCATTGATATAATAAGATTCTGAGTCACTTTTTTTCTGCAGTCTCTCTCTCTCTCTTTCTCTTGCAAAGTCTCCTCGGCTATTTTCTTGCACCGCCTGGGGGAGGGCAGGTGGAGGGAAGGAAGGGCATTGCTCAGAAAGTAAAAAAAAAAAAAAAAAAAAAATTGACATCACTGAAGTCACATGATTGGCAAGAACCAATTAAGATGGGCTGTGGAAAGGGGAACAGTTAAATTTGTAATTTGGGTTGTGTGAAAACTTCTTTGGGCCTCATAAACAACCACAGAACCACAAGTTGGGTAGCCTGGCAGTGTCAGAAGTCTGAGCCCAGCATAGTGGTCAGCAGGCAAGACGGATCACTCTGACTGGAAAC
This sequence comes from Bubalus kerabau, assembly GCF_029407905.1. Taxonomy (NCBI): domain Eukaryota; kingdom Metazoa; phylum Chordata; class Mammalia; order Artiodactyla; family Bovidae; genus Bubalus; species Bubalus kerabau. Next base: position 193,555,142 of record NC_073625.1, on the reverse strand, counting down.
CACAGGGCTTTGCAGAGTTCTGAACATCATCAACCCACAGCCAAGACGCCGCTTTTTTTTTTTTTTTAATCTTTACCAATTTGAATATTTGTCTTTGCAAAGGTACATTTCTTTTTTTTTTCCTTAGGGCTCAGGGAGCCCCAGAGGTGTCGAGGGAAAAACAAAAAACAAAAAACAAAAAGGACCTGTAGGGAACCATGGTTGGGGGTGAGGTTAAAACGGTGACCTTTCTTGGTTTCTCGCTCTTAAGGTAAAAGAACTCATTGAATCCCCCGCCTTTAGAAGAGGGTGCCTTTTCAGGAGGAAGCGATGGCTTCAGACAGCATGTTTGAGTCATTTCCTTCATATCCACAGTGCTTCATGAGAGGTGAGTACACTCTGAGATTTTAATATCTACTTTTGCTGGGCTCTGTAGATAATAAAGTGGCTGCCTGTTGTAACTGGGTACAGAGAGCCCCTGCCGCTCTCCCGTCTGTGTGGGGGGAGGAATTCAAACACCTCTTCGGGTGTAAGATTTCAAGGCTATTGGATTACTTATTCATCAGATGGACGCTCTTGAGAAATGTTTTCATAAATACTTAGTTAAGCTGTCGAGGGGTTCCGTCGGTGGGTGAGAACTTTGTCCGGGGCAAGTCAGTTGGGCTGTTCCTGATTAAAATCCTAGAGATCATAAAGCTTGCAGGAAGCTCTCTGGGTTTTCTCTGGTTGCCCCCCCGGCCCGAGATGGCTGTGGCTGAGTTGTCCCGCGCTGGGCAGGCAGTGTGGCCCACATGCCAGCCTGCCCTGGGCTTTAGCGGACTCCAGCATCGCCGGCCAAGAAGGCTGGTGCCAGTGTGGGGCGGAGGCAGAGGTCTGCTCACCGCCCAGGCGGGGACACCTCAGTGACAAAGTAGCAAGTCAGTTGTCTCCGAAAGGCGGATAGTAGAGGAGCCGGGCAGACTGGTCTAGGTTGAAAGCCCCAGAATGGGGCCTTGCTGGGTTATTCCTTGCAGCCTCAATGCAAAAGAGGCTGCCGGCATCTTCTGAGAGAGAATGAAAGCGAAGCATACACAAGTCTCTCCCGCCAAGAGCAACGAAGAAGTTGCCTAAGTCAAGCGTCTGAAGTGGCAGCTGAAGTCATTGAGATTGTGTGCTTCCTAATAGAAGCAGCTAGTGCGGGGTACCTGCCTGCATGTTGGCAACCAGCCTCTTGAAACGCGCCGAGCTGTGGTTGAGCTCTGAGTGTGTGAGTATGTGTGTGCTGTGCATGGGCGTCTGGGGTTATCTTTGCTGGGAAAAAAGAGGGCCGTGCCTAAACAAACACAAAGAGGAACGCAGAAATGTCACCGAGACATTGCCGTGTGCGTCGGGGCGAGCCCTTTGACCAGCGCCTGCACAGCCTGTGGCTTAATGGCTTGGCAGAGCTGGGATGGAGTGGGATGGATGGGGGGTGGGGGGTGGGGATCATTCATTTTCTAGCTACAAACGCTCGCGCGCACCCAAATAGTGTCTGTGACTCATTATTTATTCATCGAGCCAAGTGAGCCGAAGAATGCAGAGGGCTGCCAGCCACTTTGTCACAACAAACGCTATTGTGGATGCTACAGAGCCTCTGTGTTTCCGGGTCCCTGAAATTTAAACGCTTGACAAAGATGTGTGTGTGTGTGTGTGTCTGTGTGTGTGTGTGTGTGTGTGTGTGTGTGTGTTGTAGGGAAAGCAGGATTTCAGGAGAAGGGGAAGAAAGCAAGTCATTAACCGATTCAAAGCTTCAAATTAAAGGGTTTTAAAGTGCTTCTTTACTGGCAGCTGAGGACATTTTAGTGAAGTTGAGTCATGCGCTGGGTATGAGTCACACATCCTCACGGCACTGAGCTCCTGCGGCAGAAACGCCGGCCGCTGGGGGTGAGAAGCTGTGAAGGGCCTTCTCGCTGCATTTCCTCTGGGCCTCTGACAAGCAAAGGAAGCAATATTTGTAGAATAACAGAAAGGAAAAAAAGAATCTTCCTGCCTCGACTCTGCTTTCAATACTCTCTCCAAACGATGATTGTTTCCTATTCTATCAACTCAGGAAGGCAGATTCAGGAAATTTTTCAACATCACACTGGGTAATAAATGGGATTTCGGTGTGCAGTGCTGGCCTGCCTTCCTGTCCTTACTGGTGAGACAGCAGAGCTAAGTGAGGGGGGACCTGGTGACCTGCTCAGACACCAGCAAAGACAAGGAGCTCAGCCCCTAAACCAGCCCACAGTCCCTGTGTCCCCAGGACGGAAACCGACTGGACCTGCCCCCCAGGTTTAGGAACTGGTGGCAGCCTAGCTTTCAAGAGGAACTGTGTGCAGGGGACCCTAGCACCCCAACCAAGACTCAGAAGGGCTCATGGGAAAAGGTCTTTTCATTCCTTCCGGTCATTAAAAGGAACTCAGGGATGATTACAATCACTCACTCAAGAATATAATATGGAGACTGAATTTCAGAGAATCAAAGTGAAATCTGGGCCATTTTTCATGGCTCAGTTTATCAAGGTGATTCGTCAGGCCGAGGGTTTGCATCGTCTGGGTTCGCGGTCCACACCACTCATTTGAGTCTGGAGAGGTAGCAAAACAAACACTGCATTTGGTACGATGTGGGCCCTGCCTTAGAGCGCGACACTAGAAGAATTGCCCTACTCTCTATTGAAGTCCGTATTCTCCTCGCAGCCGGTACCCTGTTCCCCGAGCCTGGCCATGAGCAGCGCCCCGCACTGTGGTCATTTATTGTCGCCTGTAATTTATAGCATGTGTGCCCTCCCCAACTGCAGCTCCAAGCGAGCAGGGAAACTATCTTGTTTTCTTCCTGGGATGGCCCTTTATCAGTGCGTGCAATTCTCACAGGAGGAAACCCATAACTCATTTTTCGAGCAAGATACCCATGTGGAAATGGAGGCGAAAGAGAGGTGTGGGACCAAGCCAACCATTGTTCCCTTCTGTGTGACAGGCAAGCGAGAGTCTGAGAGCCTGGCATGCAAAACAAATGTGGTCTACCACAGAGAAGGCTGCTGCTGCGCCTTCTCACTGAATGTGCTCAGGCAAGAAGATGAGGCGTGATTGAAATTCCCTGGCATGATCCCCCGTGGTTCATGGCATGCCGTCCCTGCAGGACCCAAACTCGGGTCCCCTGGCGGGGCACCACGTGCAGGCCCGCAGAGTGGGGAAGGAATGCGGAGGAAGAACGTCAGCACGTATGTGTTTTTGCAAAATGCTTCAGGTAGCCGTGTTCTTAGAAGTGGCTTAGTGGTCTATGCAAAGCCTGAATGCTAATATGCCTCCGAGTTCCTAGAACCACAGGTAAAAATCTCGGCGGGGCTGACGCACCGCTGTCTTCTTGAGGTTATCTCTCAAAGGGAATTGCAGGAGCGGAGGCTGAACGTGTGAAACGTGCCTCTCCATGGGCCTCAGTTTGCCACTTCTTTGCAGAGAAATATTTATGAAGACATCTCTGGCTCTGCTGGAGGTTTAAGATCACACAAAGCCGTTGATTCAACTGGGTATCGACACCGTGTGAATTCCGTGTCCGTTTGCCAAGGCTGCCATAACAAACAAGCATAGACTGAGTAGCTTAAACAACGGAAATGGATTGTCTCGTGATTCTGGAGGCCAGAATCTCACGGAGAATCCTGGTGTAGCTTTGGTCTTGGGAAGGCTTCAAGGCATCAGGAGGTTGGTTTCTTCTGAGGCCTCTTTCTTTGTCTTGTAGACAGCTGTCTTCTCCCTGTGGCCTCACGTAGTCTTCCTTCATAATTATCTATGTCATAATTTCCTCATCTTACAAGGATACTAGTCATATTGCATTAGATCCCACCATGAGGACCTCATTTACTCTTAATGATCTCTGCAAAAACCCACTCTCCAAATACAGTCACCTTCTGAAGCACTGGGAGTTAGCACTTCAATGTATGAACTTGGGGAGGACACGCTTCAGTCCCTGACAGTGTGTCTTAGCCAGTCTGACTCCCCCGGACCCACACGGAACCTGTACTTTTCCTAAGTACCCTCCTGGATGTGGAGGAATCAGATCCCAGCTCCCCCCATGTGAGATGCAACTCTTGCGTTCTGAAACTGCCCACACATTTTGAAACCGAGAAAAAAAAAAAAAGGTGTTAAAATCTATCTAAACTCACAATCAGACCCTTTGCTATTTAGTTCCTTTGCATGCTGAGAGACCTGTGAAAATGACAAGGCAATTTTGAAATGTTTAAGCTTTAAAAGAGCAAAGAGCAGTCCCCCAAGAGATGCCACCTCCTTGGCTCTGCCTCCTCTCCAGGGATCGTCCCTGTAATTCCAGACCTTCCCAAGGCACACCCCACCCCTGGGGGTGGGAGACAGGCCACAGGAGGCCCCACACCTGCTCAGACTCCAAGGGCTGGCCCAGTGAGCTGCCAGGAGCAGAAGCAACTTTAGAAGGAACAGCTGAGCCAGGGGCTAACTGGCAAGCAAACAGCCTGGGAGAGCTTTTGGAGGCCAGGAGGTTTCTCTCTTCTCTTGAAACAGGTCTGAATTGTGGACTTTGAAAAAATCTGCCCTTTTCCTGAGAAAGCGAGTGATGTTGGGCCATTGCACACACAGAATCTAAGAGAGACAGGCTTGGGGATGTTGGTCTAAAGCACAGAGCCCAGGAGCTTGTAAGAGCAACCAGGATGAAAAAAGAGAAGGGGCCAGGGCTGAAGAAGGACCAGGCAGACTTAGTACGGTGATGCCCTTTTCTTTTCTTTTCGGTTTTTCCGGCTTTTTGCCAAAATAGCATGAGATAGCTTCTTTCTTGATCTTTGGTTTCCTCATCTCTAAAGTGAGGACGGTATCAGATTAGCCAAAAAGCTCATTCGGGTTTTTCTGTATGGTAAAACCCGAATGAACTCTCTGGCCAACCCGATAGTAGGGCCTGTTGTTCAAGTGGCTGCAAGGACTAAATTAAACAACCCAAGTACAGTGCTTGGTAGAGTCATGAAAACCAGGCAGTTAATGTCGGCCACGGTAACTGTGGTTCAGCTTTCCAGATGATGCTTAGTCAAGGCCGTCTACTCTCGAAAGGAGAGGTCACGGGGGACCCCGGGAGAGGCCTCCAGAAGACAAAGACTCAGGGTGGGGAGGAGACAATGTGGAGGGTCAGAACCAAGACGTAAGGGAAGGGGGTCTGCCGTGGGGGTCCAGCCTAGGCCGAGGTAGGGTAGCAGGAGCCCAGTGGGGTATGGAATTTGGTGAGTAAATTAGCCATCCCTTCAACACCATGTCTCTCTTGCTCTATGAGAAAGAGGACAGAGAAAGGGTGAGGGCACTTTGTGTCACTTGGTGGGCTTAGCTTTTCAATGTCGTAGCTAGTTGGGACATGTTGAGACAGGAATCCCAATGGAAGTTTCTCCTCTTTGAGGTCCTGGTATCACTTTATTTTCCTGAAGTCTCTTCTTAATGGAACAGCCACCTCCTTGCCTGGTGACCCTCCACAGGTCCCCCCGGCTCCATGCTTCTGGGGATATTTCTGTGTATTTGTCAAGGTCCTGGAGAATCTAGTGGATAGAGGAGCCTGGCAGGCTATATATGGGGTCGCAAGAGTTGGACATGGCTTAGTGACTTCACCACCACCACCACCAGTGAAGGCACCTTGGTTGCTTGGCAGGTTGGGGGTGGGAGTGAGTGAAGGCCGCACAGGAAACTCAAGTGAATTTTCTGTTTCTCAGGTAACTTCCTAGTGACCTAGATGAGTCATTAGATGTCTCCGTGTCTCATCTGAGTTCTGCAAAAGGGACTAATAATGTTCTAGATGAGCTTGCCTCCAAATGGCCGAGTTCCTGTTCAAAATCTTTGAACATGTCAGAGAGAGGTAGCATAAAATGCATCACAAAGTGTCTCAGTGTAACAACATGAAGCAATTTAAAAAAAAAAAATTATTTTATTTCCTAGTGGAAAACAATGATCCTACCATTTCAGATATGGCAAGCATTTTTCCCAAATTCTCTTAAAAATTTTTTTTTCCAACTCCCATTCTTAAGAGAGCTCCCCAGAAGCTACTCTGGTACCTGAAAAGTGTTAGTCTCTCAGTCCTGTCTGACTCTTTGCAACCCCATGGACTGTAGCCTGCCAGACTCTGTCCGTGGAATTCTCCAGGCAAGAATACTGCAGTGGGTTGCCATTTCCTTTACCTAGTCCTTAAAGTTCGCAAAATAATCTTTTTCCAAATATTTTGTTCCTTGAACTCCCCTATTGCTTCTCCTCGAGGCCACCAATCCCGTCCTTCAGCCTCTTTGCTGAGTAAAAAAAGCCTCAAGTAATATGTCGTACTTGGCCTACTTATCCCTGCCCCAAAATATCTATATGATGCCCCAGGGTGGTAGAAAGGGAGGGAGCGTCTCCTTCAAGAGCTTTGCAGACCATGCACATAATCAGGGAGTGCTTTCAGAGAACTATGGGTGGTTCCTGGACATGAGTTCAGTTCAGTTTAGTCCCTCAGTCATGTCCAACTCTTTGCAACCCCATGGACTGCAGCACGCCAGGCTTCCTTGTCCATCACCAACTCCCAGAGTTTACTCAAACTCATGTCCATCAAGTCAGTGATGCCATCCAACCATTTCATCCTCTGTTATCCCCTTCTCCTCCACCTTCAATCTTCCCCAGCATCGGGGTCTTTTCCAATGAGTCAGTTCTTCGCATCAGGAGTTTCAGCTTCAGCATCAGTCCTTCCAGTGAATATTCAGGACTGATTTCCTTTAGGATAGACTGGTTGGACCTCCTTGCAGTCCAAGGGACTCTCAAGAGTCTTCTCCAACACCACAGTTCAAAAGCATCAATTCTTCGGCACTCAACTTTCTTTATAGTCCAACTCTCACATTGATACATGACTACTGGAAAAACCATAGCTTTGACTAGATGGACCTTTGTTGGCAAAGTAATGTCTCTGTTTTGTAGTATACTGTCTAGGTTGGTCATAGCTTTTCTTTCAAGGAGCAAGTGTCTTTTAATTTCATGGCTGCAATCACCATCTGCAGTGATTTTGGAACCCAGAAAAATAAAATATCTCACTCTTTCCATTGTTTGCCCATCTATTTGCCATGAAGTGATGGGACAAGATGACATGATCTTAGTTTTCTGAATGTTGAGCTTTAAGCCAACTTTTTCACTCTCCTCTTTCACTTTCATCAAAAGGCTCTTTAGTTCTTATTCACTTTCTGCCATTAAGGGTGGTGTCATCTGCATCTGAGGTTATTGATATTTCTCCCAGCAATCTTGATTCCAGCTTGAACTTCACCTAGCTCGGCATTTCACAAGATGTACTCTGCATATAAATTAAATAAGCAGGGTGACAATATACAGCCTTGACATACTCCTTTCCTGATTTGGAACCAGGACACGAAACAGAGTCTGAAGCCTCATGTAAGCTTTTGCCTGCTGGACAAGTAAGCTGGACACTCCCCTGGATCACACAACCTTCTCCTTTCATCAAAGGGACATCCGTTCATCCTCTCTTAGCTCCTTGAATCTCTTCCTTCCTCCTCCCCTTTACTGTCCTGACAACACTGAATGATGCCAGAGAAAGAAAAGAACAATTCAGGTAGAAAAACCATGTATCCCAAAGACGACTGAAATGATGCATTTTCTTACAGTGACATAAAGAGCTTGAAACTCTTGCTAGGGTTTACCGGTGAGAAGTATGTTAATCTGTACATTAAGGGGAACTTGACTACAGTGGCTAAAGCAGCCAGGCCTTGGTCCAGCATGGGCGACATGTGGTTCAGGAGTAAGTGGTCCATGGCTGGTACAGCAGGATGCTCTTGTGTTCTGGTTCCACCATGACATGCCTGCACCTCAGATCTGTCCAGGCAGGAAGGAGATGGGGGCCTTAAACCCTTCTTCTTGGAGCTATGTCTTTTTACTCAAGAAAGGAAGCCCCTCTCTGCCAGCTCCCTCTTATGTATCTCATAGGCCAGAACCGTGTCACAGGGTCTCTGGCTGCAAGGTGCCCAGGGCAGCAGACGTGGCACTTATCAGCTCACAGAGCAGAGGAAAGCAGAGGGGAAGGTGGGTGGGAATGATGTCAGGGAGCCCAGGGCAACATCTGCCAGGCCACATTGTTCCCTGGCAGGTACCCTGGCATTCCTTGTGGTATTTCTTCTCCTATGTCCTCCATGTGGGCTGTGCTTTGAAAATACACACAGAGGCGGAGTGAACTGGGAGACTGGGATTGAAATACACACACTATTGATACATGTCTGCTTTCTCAGTCATCTCTGACTCTGAGACCCCATGGACTGTAGCCCACCAGGCTCCTCTGTCCATGGGATTCTCCAGGCAAGAATACTGGAGTGGGTTGCCATTTCCTCCTCCAGGGAATCTTCCTGACCCAGGGAATGAACCCATATCTCCTGAGTTTCCTGCACTGGCAGGCAGATTCTTTACCACTGAGCCACCTATGTAGCCCGGATACTATGTCTGAAATAGATACCTAATGAGAACCTCCTATAATAGCTTAGGGAACTCCAGTCAGTGCTCTGTGGTGACCTAAATGGGAAGGAATCCATAAAAGAGGGGATAGATGTACACATATAGCTGATTCACTTTGCTGTACAGTAGAAATCACCAACATTGTAAAGAAACTGTACTCCAATAAAACTTTTTTAAAAAGAAGAAGAAAATACACTCAGAGAAGCTCTGAGTTATTCCTTCAGTCCTGGGAAGTTGCCAGTGGATCCTGGGGGTGGGGAGGATGGTATTTTTTCTTTTTTTGCTTTACGAAAGAAAATGAAAGCACCTTTAAGTAAAGGTCTTGAATTTTTTTTTACTAAAGTATAATTGACTTACAATGTGTTGATTCCAGGTATCCAACAAAGTGATTCAGTTATATACACACACATATATATATATATATATCAGATATATAGAGAATATATATATATATACATCCTTTTCAGATTTTTTCCATCATAGGTTGTTATAAGGTATTGAATACAGTTCCCAGGGCTATACAGTAGACACTCATTGTTTATCTGTTTCATATATAGTGCTGTCAGCCTGTTAATCCAAGCTCCTAATTTATCCCTCCCCACTTTTTGTATTTTTTATTGGAATATAATTTCTTTACAACGTTGTGTTCATTTCTGCTATACAACAAAGTGAATCAGCTATATGTATACATGTATCCTTAGCCCTCTCTCTTGAGGCTCTCTCCCACCATCCCATCCCACTCCTCTAGGTCATCATAGAGCACAGAGCTGAGCTCCCTGGGGTATAGAGCAGCTTCCCACTAGCTAGCTATTTTACACATGATTGTGTACCTATGTAGTGCTGCTCTTCCAATTCGTCCCACATTCTCCTTCCCCTCCATGTCCACAAGGCCATTCGCTACATCTGCATTTAGAGCCTGTAATACAGAGTGACGTAAGTCAGAGAGAAAAACAAATATTGTGCATTAATGCATATACACGGAACCTAGAAAAATGGTACTGGCGAATGCTCTTTCATTTTTTGATTTACTGAAAGCAAAATAGGCAGGAGATGGGATGGAGTGGGACGGGGGCCTGTCAAAAGGGGGTCAGGGTCACACCTACCTTCAGGGTCGAAACCCAGAAGCACACTCAACTCTCACAGTGTTACAAAAACAATCAGCTTTGTATAGACCGGGGTGTTGCTTATATAAAAGCCGCCACACCTGGCCCCTGGGTTGATGTATCTACTAGTAACTGGAAATAGTTTCCTTTTTTCTCTTCCTCGCTCTTTTGAATTCTCAAAACCCCACGACCTAACCCTCTACACATTTTTTTTTTTTTTTTAAGAGAATTCTTTTCTGCAGAATTTCTGGAGGGAAATTTTCTTTTAAGTCACTCTCCTTAAATTTACCCAAGGATGTTTTATCTCTGATTGAAAGACAACAACCAGATAATACCCCTCTATCTGGGAGATAGAACACTTATTCATACCTCGTATTTCCGCAAGTTACAGATTATTTTTGCTTCGTAATTACCGGCCTGTCTACTTCCTGAGTCTGGATGCAAATCTACTTCCCTGAAAGTCAATGCCTTAAAAAAAAAAAAAAAAAAGCCTTTATTCAGTTTTTCCCTGAAATAAGAAATAGTGTAAATCTTTCATCCTGCTTTGCTGCAAGATGAGTGAACATGGAGAATCGTTGATTTTGTGGGAGACACTGCCCTCCCTGCCCTTGGCCCTTCTGTGTCTACTCTCAGATGGACGGCTCTTTAAAGAGTGGGCTCTCCCAGACAGTTTGGGGGCCCCAAGGTAAAAGGTCACCCAAAATAGAAATCACAATTGGCTAGTTGGGCTTGTTCAATGGCTCTGCTGCTTGCAAGACTGATGCTTCTTTGTGTAAATTTGCCACCTGTGCTAAACTGATTCAAAGCTAAGGACTCAACTTGTTAAGTCTTGAAGCCATGTCTATTGGAAGAAATATGTCACTGACATTTTGCAAAACTTCTGCCCACCTTCCTTGCCAACCATCTGATTTTTACTCCTGGTCTTTTGGATGTCCTCTGGGAAGACTAAGGCTCCTAAAAATAAACCCTTTCTGATAGAGAACAAAATTATAAGATATGAGCCATTAATCAAATATAGCCTTGGACCTCAAAGCAAGCCTCTATTTCCTCTTCTCTTTGAGAGCCATATTGGTCCTGAACAGCACGTAGGTTTTTCTGAAAATGTATAAGAATTCAGATTTTTTTTATTAGTAGGATATCTTAAAGAAAGACCTAGAAAATATTCCAGTGGTCAATTTGCCAGATAAGGATATATTAAAAAGAGCAAACAAAAGTCAGAACCCTGGGATTAACAGATATACACTACTGAATATAACATAGACAAACAATAAGGACGTACTGTATAGCACAGGAAACTGCCTTCACTATCTCGTAATAAGCTATGATGAAGGGTCTGAAAGACCTGTGATGGGAAAGAGTCTATGTATACACACACACACACACAAACACACATATACACACATATAGCTGAACCACTTTGCTGTACACTTGAAACTACACAACATTGTAAAACAACTATACTTCAATAAAAATAAAGTTAGAACCCTGAGTACATGGCTCACTGTTGGGTGGTCACAGGCTGTTGTGAGTGGAGTGTTTTCAAGGAAGCTAAGCACAGTGTCAGAAAATCTTTCATTGCTCAGTGAAGGAACAATTTCCATCTTCTACACACACACACACACGAAGAGATCACATATAACCTTTGATGTTAATTTTTATTACAGCTTCAAAATGTGCAAAAGAGAATATAGACAAAAATACATTAGTTTGGGTGCCATTTTTCCAGGAGCAGTTTCAACGCCAACCACAGTTTGCTGTTTTATTACACAGCTTCTGTTTGCACTTTGAACTACGTGCTTGAGGCCGCTCACTCCACACCATCTGCAAGCTGCATCTGTGCAGCCCCATCCACCTCGCTAACAGTCACAGCTGAACTTGACATTAACCCACTTTGAAAGTATGCAATCTGTAAACTCTGAAACTGCATATAGATGTGTACCCACACGCACACGTGCATGTGCACACACACACACACACACAGCCCATGCAAAAGTCTGGAGGAATTAGGAGGAAGGGGAACATTAGCCATATCTTTTATGAGTTTGCTGTTGTGTCTTTGCCTTTTGCAGCCTGGGGTTAGTAACATAGAGGGACTGAGTGATGATGAAGTGATCTAGGCACTGATGGGTATGAACAGAAACTCCTACCTCTGTTTTATTATTATTGACTGACTCCACCGTTCAGAAAAATCAGGATAGCTATGACTCCCAAAGTCCAAGAGGAAAGGACAATTACCGAACAATTTTAAACAAATATTAGGGCTGCGAAAGGGGTGGGGTTGTATAAAGAAGTACAAAAACCAACAATGGAAATTCTGTTCAACTGGCAATCATCCTGCATCATTCAGTTCAGTTCAGTCGCTCAGTTGTGTCCGACTCTTCGTTATCCCATGAATCTCAGCACACCAGGCCTCCCTGTCCATCACCAACTCCCGGAGTTCACCCAAACTCATGTACATCGAGTTGGTGATGCCATCCAGCCATCTCATCCTCTGTCGTCCCCTTCTCCTCCTGCCCCCAATCCCTCCCAGCATCAGAGTCTTTTCCAATGAGTCAACTCTTCGCATGAGGTAGCCAAAGTATTGGAGATCAGTCCTTCCAAAGAACACCCAGGACTGATCTCCTTCAGAATGGACTGGTTGGATCTCCTTGCAGTCCAAGGGACTCTCAAGAGTCTTCTCCAACACCACAGTTCAAAAGCATCAATTCTTTGGTGCTCAGCTTTCTTCACACTCCAACTCTCACATCCATACATGACCACTGGAAAAACCATAGCCTTGCCTGCATCATTACTTCATATTAAAAAAAAAATTACACCTCCAACATGCTTCCCACTAGATTGTGTTCAAAACAAAGAAGTAATTGTATCCTAGAGGTGGATGAATCTGTTTAAAAACAAATGAACTATGAGACATATAAACTATGAGATATTATCACATGTGATACATTCTAAGGTATGTGTGTGTGTTTTCTATATATAGTTCTATGTAGTTTCGACTGGCATCTGAAATTATATAACTGTTATATATAAAACTACATAACTATAAAAATATTTTAAAAACTATATTTTTTGGTTGGAATCATGTTAGACACCTCTGCGCTTTACGGCACCGGAGACATTCCCTTGTTGGAGGTCCTACAGTGGGCTCAGTGCCTGAGTCAGAACTGGAAATTGGCTCGGCTCTGCTCCTGACCCTAGAGTTTTGCAGACACTGGACTTCAGGGGCTGATTCCACTCGGGGGCCTAAATACTCAGCAGACTCTTCTCCTTATCACCCTTCATTCCATCACCTCGGTCAGACGCCACAGCTCTTGTCAGGCTAAACCCCTTGCTCTGTGTGGAAACATCGAGTATACAATTTCTGTGGAGCCCACAGGCCCAAAGATCCACCGCAGGTGCGTACAGGAGGTGGAGCCACCCCACCAGTGCAGCCTGGATGCTCTCTCCTGCCCAGGGGTTCTGGGTCTCATCCCTTACCCAGAAACCCAGCACCACCCAAGCCAAGCATCCAACTGTGCCCAACCACCCCCACCCCCGAGGCAATTTTACAGTCAACCAGGTTGGTTCTGATGAGCATCTCTTGTGAAATCTGGACAACAAACAGAAGGGCAAATGCCTGTGTTCACACAGAGGGACAGAAGGTGTAGGGTGGTGTCCTGCTGAGGCTGCCAGCCTCCAGTTCTCAAAGGGCCCCCTGGGAAGTGGGGGATGCTCTCTTCTGACCAAATTTGAACCCAACTATGAGTCCCATCAAGGATATATGTTCTCATGGCACTCTGCATTCAAAGCTCTTACTCTCCAAGGTGGTCTCCCTCAGGAGAAACATCAATCTGTCTCTCTGTCTCTCTCTCTCTCTGTCTCTCTCTGTCTCCCTCTCTCTCTGTCTCTGTCTCTCTCCCTCTCTCTTTGTCTCTGTCTCTCTGTCTGCCTCTGTCTCTCACTCTCACTATCTCTTTCTCTGTCTCTATCTCTCTGTCTGTCTCTTGTGCACACACACACACACACACACAGGCAGGTATTCAAGTCCCATGCTTTCAGGATTCTAGTAGCTCCTCTTCATCTGAAGCACTCAATTCGGCAAAGCTGCTTCTGAGTGGACCAATAACCACTGAACAGCAAGGCAGTCACTTCCAAACACTTTTGATCACATCAAATAGAAGTAAAGCTTATTTTAGCATGCCCCCTAAACCTATGCATATTTATTTATTTAGAAACTACAGGCCTATGCTACTGTACTCATACTACTGTACTGCATAATTATAGTACGCTCAGTGTACAACACACCCCCCAAAATAGAAATTAAAATAAGATGAAAACTCAAAAGGCAAATTATGATGGTTTTCCTTCCCCTCACTTGCTCCTGCATGAATACCTCAGTTTAAATCAGGAGGTCCCCAGGTAATATATATTTCATGACCACTGAGACTCAGTTTATATCAGCATCTTTGAGTCCATCAGCTGGAAGTTCCAATAGGTGTGTTTGGCTTGGTTTGGGGTTTTTTTTTTTTGGTTTGGTTTTTTATTGACATACAGTTGGTTTGCAATGCTAATTTCTGATGTACAGCAAAGTGATTCAGTTATACACACACATACACACACACACACATATATATTCTTTTTGTCTTCTTTTCCATTATGTTTCATCATAGGATAATCAATATATATAGGTCCCTGTTCTCTACATTCGGACTTTGTTGTTTATCCCTTCCACAGATAATAGCTTATATCTGTTAACCCCAATCTCCCGCTCCATCCCTCCCCCAACCTCCCACTGGTGTTGAAGTATCAACTGTACCCCAGAAGGAACTGTGTATTCTTGAGCCCCAGGCTCTTGTCTATGAAATGTCATTGGTGTAGAAGCCACGAGGTGGACAGACCTGACGAGCCAGTAGATCAGGGAGCAGGGATCCCAGAGCTTGGGGCCAGGAGATTGGTTTCTATCCCCTGTGTGAACTTGACCTGCTTCCCCAACCTTGCAGAGCCTGGGTTTCTCATCTGTAAGTGGGTGCAATGATCCAGATGATTGTCTAAAGGATAGGAGATAATATATAAAAAGTAATGGACACAGAGAAGTCAATAAGGAAAGGTAATCGTAGGAAATGCCACTGAAGGTATCTATAATGGAGGCAGGGAAGGAGCTCTGCTGAGCCCAGAACATGGCCTGGCAGCTGTGTCAGGAAGAGCACCACGTTGCAGAATGGAGAATTGGGTCTCTTCCTCTCTCTCCATGCAGCCTTGCAGAAGTGGTCTTAGTGCTCCATGGCAGAGGGCTGAGCTTACAAATATTAAAGCTGACCACGTGCTTGCTAAGTCGCCTCAGTCATGTCTGACTCTTTGCAACCCTATAGACTGTAGCCCACTCGGCTCCTTTGTCTGTGGGATTTCCCCCACAAGAATACCGGAGTGGGTAAAACCATAACTAAGCCTTTCTTCCCAACCAGATAGTTGTCAGTTTACCAGCCTGGCCATTGGTCTGGAATAAGACTAGTTTGATTCAATGAGGCACTTCCAGAAAAAAAACCTTTAGGAGGCGCTTTTTCTGAGAATCATGTAAAGCTGACCCTGAACTGGGAAGACTTGGAGAGAGAGCACCTTTTTTAAATGCCGTGTCTTGCCCCATCCTAGTCCACATCCTGGGACCCACGTATGGAAGAACCCACCAAACGATGCTCCCCCACCCACAATCAGGGACCTCAGACCCCAGTCCATCCTTCAGGAAGCCAGGGAGCTTCTGGGAGTCCGCCTGTCAAAACCCTCACCCTGGCCAGGGTTTTCAGTGATGCTCCCAGTAAGCATTCACATCCAGCTATTCCCATGGTTGGGATAAAAACTCCACCCAGAAGCAGGTGATTAGCAGAAATGGCCTCACACCATCCTGACAACAGACCTCCCCCACCCCGCCCCCCCAACAACCCTCGTTACAAAGCCAGAGACCCACTCCCTAATGGGCCTTTGGGAATCATCTCTCTGTCCTTCTGCAAATATCTGCCATTTCAAAAGCCCACATCTCCAGCCCTCTGACATCATACAAATCCTTCTCTCAAGCAGGTGGGTTTGAGGTTTTCTTTTTTTTTTCCCTCTCTGACCTTATTTGTACAAAAGGCACGTCTCATCTGATTATTCTCCAGCGAGTTACCACAGGGTCGCACAAAGTTCCTTCCCTTTCTCCTTGGGCTCAATGTGGCAAAGGACACAATAATTAATTACATGCCCCCCCCCCCCGCCACCTCTTCACACAAGCCAGCTCCCAGCCAGCCAGCGAGAGTCGCCTGCTTGCCTAGAAGCAGGGAGCCTGGCCAGCTTCTAATTGTTGTTATTGCAAACATCGTAATGGGAACAAATTAAAAGGCACTCAGGCTAATTATTCTTCACAATAAAAAAATAATAATAAACTAATAAAGCTCCTTTGGAAAGTTGACTCTGTGTTACACTCGATTTCCTTATACAGAGTAGGAAGGGAAATAAAAATTTCATGGTGTGAACTGAAAGATTATCACTGAGGAATTCTTGTGACTCGGAAAACGCCCTGCCATGCTTAGAGCCAGCTGCCTACACCCCAGGGCCTGGCCTGACCCCCAGCTCCACTTCCCTTCCTCCTTCTTCTTCCATCTTCCCTCCGTGAGTTCCACTTGACCTTTTTTGAGGGTGAGTTCTTTCTGGGGAGTCCTGGCCTCAGGTCCAAGCTGACCCCCTCTCCCCACAGTGGTCTCCCTCTGAGGCCGAGTGCCCCCCTGCCCCCGCACCACTGCCATTTCGTGTGACAGATTTTACCCCCCTCCCACATCAGTTTCCAGATGGCTCAGCTGGTAAAGAATCTGCCTGCCCAATCCAGGAGACATGGGTTCGATCCCTGGGTTGGGAAGATCCCTTGGAGGAGGAAATGGCAACCCACTCCAGTAGTCTTGCTGGGAAAACCCCATGGACAGAGAAGCCTGGTGGGCTATAGTCCATGGGGTCGCAAAGAATTGGACACGACTGTGCGACTGAGCATGCAAGCACACACGGACGTCTGGTTAGAAGCCAACAGGTCATCGACGCAGAAGCAGTTGTTTCAACACAGCCTCTTCCCTCTAAGTCAGCTTTTCTATAAGAACCTCACAACCTGAAGGAGTGAAAAACTGAGGGACCTTGACCCCACAGCTTCACGTCAGCCTGGACCACCCCTGTGGCCTGGGC
This sequence comes from Bubalus kerabau, assembly GCF_029407905.1. Classification (NCBI taxonomy): domain Eukaryota; kingdom Metazoa; phylum Chordata; class Mammalia; order Artiodactyla; family Bovidae; genus Bubalus; species Bubalus kerabau. Next base: position 193,538,419 of record NC_073625.1, on the reverse strand, counting down.
CTGAGGACAGGTTCTGGAAAAGTCCGCCATGGGGGAGTGAAGAGAGGAGTCCTCCGTCTCCTCAGGGAACCTGTCCCACTCTCCCACCTCCCTACCTCCCCACGCCCCCAGCCCCGACTCCCCACGGCCCCCAGACTCAGTTACATCCTGCTTCCGTCACACTCCTGTTGGGAAAGCTTCCGGTCTTCACATGGGATAATTAAGTGACACTGTTGCTTATAAATGATGACAAGCACAGCTAACATTCACCAATAGTTTATAATGTGTCAGGCACGATCCCTCCTTCATCTCTTTTAATCAAAAAACTTGTATGTAAGTACAACTCTTTTTTTTTGAAAGTGACTGTTGTGGGCTTTTTAATTAATTGGTGTTGGAATCCAGAAAAATAATATAGAAGATCTTATTTGCAAAACAGAAATAGAGACACAGATGTAGAGATAAGCACAGCTCTTAATCCCCAGTTGATTAAGATTTTAAAAGGAGGATGTAGCAGAGATGGGTGAAGAAAGCCGCCCCACACAGCTAGTAGGAGGCCGAGCTGGGCGGGGAGCACGGACCCTGTGCCTTACTCACTCACTCCCACCTTTCAACATGGGGCAGAGCCTCTGTGTGTAAAGCCAGCTCTGTTTCCTGCTGTGCTGCCTTGGGCGGACAGCCTCACCTCTCTGGGCCCCCGTTTGCTTCATCTGCACAGAGTAATGGCGATGATGCTCACCTCCTAGACAGTCATGAGACCTGTGTTAGGAATGGCACGGGATACCTCGAGTTGATCTTACCGCTTGTAAAGTGCTTTTTCTTTCTATCTGATTTGCCCTTGTGCATTAGATGCCATTCAGTTTGATGTTCCCCTTTCCCTCTTTACACAGCAAGGCCCCCCAAAGTCCCCAAAGTGAACCGTGATCCCATCATTCATGTGACCGTGTGTGGGTATCTGATGCCTCCTGGCTGCTGGCCGCGAAGGACTGACGTGTGGGGTGAGGCGTGCAGAGCAGTGACAGAGGAGCCTGGGGCTGACACGGGGTCTCTCCTGGGGCAATGTGCGCCCTTGCACCCTGGTCAACCCCTCCCTGGAAAACTAAGAGCAGCTGCCTGCGATCTCTCAGTCCTGGTATTCTTTTTTTTTTTTGAGGTCTTTGTTTCATTTTTGGTTTTTGGTTTTTTTTTTTTGCAGCATAGTTGTTTTATAGTATTGTGTTAGTTTCTGCTGTACAGCAAAGTGAATCAGCTCTGCATATATATATATATATATCTATATCTCCAGTCTTTGTCACCATAGAGCACTGAGTTGAGTTCCCTATGCTACACATTAGCTTCTCATTAGTTATCTATTTTATATATAATATCTATAGTGTATATATGTCAATCCCATTTCCCAATTCATCCCACCTAGCCCCCTTCCTCCCTTGGTGTCCATACAGTTGTTCCCTATATATGTCTCTATTTCCGCTTTGCCAACAGGTTCATCTCTACAATTTTTCTAGATTCCACATATACGCATTAATATACAATATTGGTTTTTCTCATTCTGACTTATTTCACTCTGGATGACAGTCTCTAGGTTCATCCACATCTCTGCAAAGGACACAGTCCCTTTTCTTGGCTGCATATTATTCCATGGTACATATGTGTCACATCTTCTTTATCCATCCCTCTGTTGATGGACCTTTAGGTTGCTTCCATGTCCTGACTATAGTAAATAGTACAAAAGAAACATGCCCGCACTGCAGCTCTGGTTTTCTAAGGAAGGCATCTGGCATCATGCAGCCTGACACTTTGCCCTCTGTTAACTTCACCAGTGTTGACATGGGCGTGGGCTCTTTCTTTGTTGAGGGGACCTGTGTGTCCCAAGAAGTGTAGCTGTGATCTGGGTCCACACCCACTAGATGCCAGTAACCCCACCTCTCCAAAATGTGACAGCAAAGCTGCACACACGGCCCAGTGTCCCTGAGGCTACACTTACCCTGTGTGAGAACTATTGGTCCAGAGATCTCTTAGGAACCAGTGTACTATGGTCACTTCCTATTTATTTATGGGCCAAAGAAATAAACAATGTAGAGGAGACTGAGCATGTTTTAACTCAACATTCAGAAAACTAAGATCATGGCATCCGGTCACATCACTTCATGGCAAATAGAGGAGGAAACAATGGAAACAGTAGCAGACTTTATTTTCTTGGGCTTCAATATCACTGAGGATGGTGACCGCAGCCATGAAATTAAAAGACATGTTTTCCTCAGAAGAAAAGCAATCACAAACTTAGACAGAGTATTAAAAAGCAAAGACATTACTTTGCCTACAAAGGTCTGTCTAGTCAAAGCTATGGTTTTTCCAGTAGTCATGTATGGATGTGAAAGTTGGACCATAAAGAAAGCTGAACATTGAATAACTGATGCTATTGAACTGTGGTGTTGGAGAAGACCCTTGAGTGTTCCTTGGACTTCAAGGAGGTCAAACCAGTCAACCATAGAGGAAATCAATCCTGAATATTCATTGTAAGGACTGATGCTGAAGTTGAAGCTCCAATACTTTGGCCACCTGCTGCCAAGAACTGACTCACCGGAAAAGACCCTGATGCTGGGAAAGATTGAAGGCAGGAGGAGAAGGGGATGACAGAGGATGAGATGGTTGGATCACCGACTCAATGGACATGAGTTTGACCAAGCTCTGGGAGATGGTGAAGGACAGGGAAGCCTGGCGTGCTGCATTCCATGGGGTCGTAAAGAGTCAAATATGACTGAGTGACTGAATAATGAACCACAACAGTGATTTGATCCTCCACAGCATGGTTGTGCTCCTACACCAAGCTTGAACCCTGGTCCCACCCCATCCCTTCTTATTGATTCAAGCTGTCTGTAACAGCTAGCAGTCTATGAGCAGGAAGCTTGAGAGCAGAGTGATCCATATTCCCCATAATTAAAAGCAGAAACTGAAACCATCCATGATCCCAGTCTACTGAAGACAAACCAAAAAGAACTAATATGCTAGGATTACTTTCCAGCGGAAGCTGGACCTGTTAACTCAATCTTTAATAGTGTTTCTACTGAAAAAACTAGGGCAAGGGAGAGGAAATTAGGTCCTCCTAGAACAACGCCTCTAGTTTGCTTTGGTTAATGTGCAAGTGTGTGTGTTCAGTCGCATCCAACTCTTTGATGCTATGGACTATAACCCACCAGGCTCCTCTGTCCATGGGATTCTCCAGGCAAGAATACTGGAGTGGGTTGCCATTTCCTCCTCCAGGGGACCTTCCAAACCTAGTGATGAAACTCAAGTCTCCTGAGCCTCCTGTATTGGCAGGCAGATTCTTTACAACTGAGCCACCTGGGTTAATGTACATAATGATTAAATTCAGAAAACAGAAGTAAGCTGATAAGAAGTGCTAAGAAAGCACTGTTGGAACCTCAAGTTTTATTGAACAAGCATTATTATGTAGCATTTTCCATGGGCTGGGCCCTGCTGTAAGTGCCTTACACACAGAAACTCATGTCATCATCGTCATGTAGACACCAGAGACAATTAGCCTCCTTTTTGACACACGAGTGGCTAGGGCACAGAGTGGTCAAGCGATTTGTCCAAGGCCACACAGCTGAGAAGTGGCAAGGCTGATTTCACCTGTAGTCTGGTTTTAGATCTTGAGCACTTAACTATTGAACTGTGCCTCTTTCCATGAGATAGGCTTCTAGAGAGGGTATAACCTGGACACTCATATCATCTGGAATAAATTCAAAATGAGTAATCTGAGTCTCTAATTACAGACATCGCGGGATGGTAGACTAGGTTTGATGATGAAAGAGCTCTTAACTGTTGATGCTCCTAACAGTATGTAAAGAGTTTGAAGCACATGGTACTGTCAGTCTGAATCTTTCCAGTGCCTGATTTTGAATAATTCATTTTCCTTCCTTTTTGTAAAGGGATTGTTAGCAGGTCTTTGATGAGGCTCTTGAAATCTAGAAAATAGATAATCAAAAAGACCAGTTAATAACTGATCCAAGGACCTACAAATCACTGACGATTTGGTCAAACGTTTCAAAACTCCCAAAGCACATTCAGTTTCACTTTTCTACACGTGATTTTCAAATCCCTTCTAGAAGGCTATTTCTTCATGCTGCTCTACACAATTTCCATCACACCCCAAATTTCTGGTAGCAGGATCATTAACCTAACTGGGCTGTTGATCAGTGGAGGGAAATCATTGTGCATGTTATGAGTGCTGGGACATGTACCCACGGTGGGTGCTGGGTATTAGAGCAGGTCTCCCCATATCTCCACACAGACATGAACGGACATGATCTGTGTTTGCTCCCTGAAGCAACAGGGATACCAGAGTGATGCTCTGATGACCAAGTCTTCTAGAATACCCATTGGAGGATCATGCAAAAGACCACATTCTATTTCTGGCTGGTGTTTATTCAGTCCATGAAGCTACTGTAGCACCCACTGAAATGTTATCAATAATTCAAAATTTTCTGTTCATGGAAGCATTCTCCTAGAGACTCTAAATTCTTGGAGAGAGAAGCTTTTCTCATTCTCATTTTTCTCTTTATTCCCAATACATGGCAGTGTGCAGGCACTCAACAAATGTTGGATGGATGGATAGATGAACTGAGGGGTGGACTGATGGGTGAATAGATGGATGGACAGATGAGTAGATAGAACTTTGGTGCTCCATCAGCCTTGTACTTACTGCTGAGCTGTAGAAACCCCAGTGGGTATGAGCAAAAGAGTCCACAAGTGACAATTTAACCCTCCACAGCATATTTGTACTCCTACACCTGATTTTGTACCCTGGTCACATGCTCTGTACAACCACGGCAGGGAGCAAGTAACTAGGACCTCCACCCAGACTTGGTTCCCCCTTAAGACTTGTACTCAGCTAAGAACAGGAAGGAGTGTGTGGGCATGTTGTAGCAAAGAAGAGCAGGTGGCAGGGGCTGGTTCCACTTTTATCCAAAGAGTATCGAGCTAGAAGTCCTATGGATGTTCCTCGTGGGAGGCTAGGCAAGTGTAAGAAGAAGCATTAAAAAATGCTATGTAGTCAAGGAGTTTCTTTCTGTTCCTGTGCTTTAAATAGGATACATATGTGTAAAGAGGAAAGCCCATGACCAAGAGAGTCATAATCACAGGACTGAAAATGAGGTCCAGTCCATTTCCCACTGGGTTACCTCTACAACAGCAAAGATCAGAAAAGATGTTCTGTATTCCTGTCATCTGCTCAAAGAAACTTTTTTAAATGGGAAGTCTTAACTATCTCTTTTCCTGTTCAGAAGAGGGAAGTATTGGAACATCAGAAACAGCTGGTGAATAACACACAGTAGATTTTGTCTGAAGTTCTAGGGCTTGGCTGTCTTGGTGAAGTCAGGGATTGGGCATGCATGTGGACTGTCCTGCTGGACCTCAGACCCGTTGTGCCCAGCACCACGTCTTATATCCTTCAACTGATTATTGTTGTGTAGTTGCTCAGTCATGTCAATTCTTTGCAACCCACCAGGACTGTAGCCAGTCAGGCTCCTCTGTCTATGGGATTTTCCAGGCAATAATATGGAGTAGGTTGCCATTTCCTTCTCCAGGGGATCCTCCTGACCAAGGGATCAGACCAGAATCTCCTGCATTAGCAGGTGGATTTTTACCATCTGAGCCACCAGGGAAACCCATCTGTCAATTTAGGGGAGCATTATCTTCAGGGAAATGTTGGGCAGCTGATGTTGTATTATGTGGCTTCCCCTTCCATTCCAAGACTTTGGGCATCTGTTGAATTGTAGGGCCTGGTACTGCAAATCACCCCTAACCATTCCCCAAAAGTCCCTCTGTACATAAATCCCCTTTAGCCAAGCCTGAACTTTGGGCACGTGGAAACACCCAACTTTGTCCATATGCCATGTCTGTGCAGGAGAGGAATTCCCTGAAGGTTAGACCTCATTCTTTGTGCCATTCAAGAATGTTCCTTAGTGGATCTTCTGTTCAAATAAATGCCTTCTTATCTTTGTAATTGGCATATTTTTCTTTAACATTTGGTCTCCTGGTTCCTTCCTCATGGGTTTGTTTGCTCAGATCCTTTCTTTTATTGAGATCATATGTAGGGAACTTCTTGGCAGAGTAGTCCCTCCTCCTTGCTTTTCCTATTTTCTTCTCTATGCCTGTCATCTTTGAATATCTTAACTCAGTGGTTCTTAACTGGAGAGAGAGGGTGAGAGGTGTGGGGGTAGTTTAGTCCCCAGGACACATTTGGCAATGTCTAGAGACATTTTGGGGCTTCCCTATTTGCTCAGCTGGTAAAGAATCTGCCTGCAATGCAGGAGACCTAAGTTCCATCCCTGCGTGGTCACGGCTGGTGGGGAGTAGCAGAAGTGGAATCCATGGGGTAGAGACCAGAGGAGCTACTGAACATCCTTGACGGCACAGAACATCCTCGCCATCAACAAAGAATTTGCTTCTGTTGTTTAGTCACTAAGCTAAGTTGTGTCCAACTCCTTAGTGACCCCATGGACTACAACATGCCAGGCTCCTCTATCTTCCAGTATCTCCCAAAGTTTGCTCAAATTTATGTCCATTGAGTTCATGATGCTATTGAATCATTTCATCCTCTATTGCCCCCTTCTCCTCTTGCCTTCAATCTTTCCCAGCATCAGGGTCTTTTTCATTGAGTCAGCTCTTCATATCAGGTGGCCCAAGTATTGGATAATCAGGTCCCACATATGAATAGTTGAGAAATCCAACCACCAAAATGATGGTTGTAAAGACATATTTCTGCCCTTTATTCCCTTTTAGCATTTTACTTTCTAAAAAGTGCAACCCTCCTTGCTTTTTGAAATTGGGAAAATGACTGTGCCTTTAGAACAGGTATGTGTCAAAGGGTAAATGGGGAACCTGTGAGGCCTTAGAAATTATGTCACTTTGGGATCTCCAAGGACTTCCATGGTTCAGGATCCACTGTAGGCATCTTAATATTATAAAAAGGAATTCTAATCTGTTTTCTATGTGGAGGGAGGAGTTATTACTCTAAAGAGATGATCTGGAGACTATCATAAGGACTTTGAGTATCCAAGGAAAAGGAAGAAGACAGAAGAGAACTGAGTAGGAAGAGTCAAGACTGAAGGGACATTGAACGTGAAAGTGTTAGTTGCTCAGTCATGCCCGACTCTTCGCGACCCCATGGCCTGTAGCCCACCAAGCTCCTCTGTCCATGGGATTCTCCAGGCAAGAATACTGGAGTCAGTAGTTACTCCCTTCACTGGGAGATCTTTCTAACCCAGGAATTGAACTCAGGTCTCCCGCATAGAAGGCAGATTCTTTGCCATCCGAGCCACCAGGGAAGAACCCCCAAAAATATAAGCTGCTATTTGTGACAGCATAACTGTTAGTCACTTAGACATGTCTGACTCTTTAAGACCCCATGGACGACAGCCCAACAGGCTCCTCTGTCCATGGGATTCTCCAGGTAAGAATACTGGAGTGGGTAGCCATTCCCCTTTCCAGGGCTTCCCAACCCAGGGATCAAACCCAGGTCTCCAGCACTGCAGGCAGATTCTTAACCATCCAAGCCACCACAGAAGCACTGAGAGACCCCAGAGCAGAGGCTGGAAAGAGGAAACCAGGAGAAGGAGTTCTCGGAGCAGAGTCAGGGGCACTATCACCCTGAGGTTGACCAGATGCTCACAGGGCTTGTCTGAAGCCTGAGAAGCAAGGTTTTCCTACAGAGGTTAGAAGATTCCCTTAAGAAAGAAGCTATGGACTGGAAGGCAGCAGCAAGGGTGGGCCAGGAAAAGCAGTGGGTCTGAGGCTAAGATGATGGTAAAGGTGTGGGAAGCAAGGAATGGCCTAGAACATGAGGAGACATTCACTCACACTTGGACTAGGGAGCAGGGAACCAGGGGTTACTGGAAGCTGCTGGGGGCTAGAACCTCTCAGCAGTCTCTGCACATTGTTGCAGTGCCTTGTGAACTATTATTGTTAGGCTGACTTTGAAGATGAAAACACAGAGGCTCAGGATTTAGATAACGAAAACCAGCATTACGAAGCTTAGAAAGGTTAAGAAAGAAAAACCAGATTTCATGACCAGGAATAACCCTGGCCGTGTCAGGATTAAAACAGAGGTATGCTTACAGCTTTCAGCTAAATCATTAAATTACTACCATTCTCTCAATCTATATGTCATACACTGCAATCTCTTCCAGCTTGAGCTTGGAGTTGGGCTATTGGCCACCACCAACAGGACAAAATAAAAAGATCAAGAGACAGTGGGGAGAGGCCACCCAAGAAATCTAGCAATGGGGAGTGGGAGTGAAAAGCAAACAGCCGCCCCTTGGATCATAGATTTAATAGTCTAGATTTCAAGTAGAATGGAAACTATATTAACAAAAGGAAATTCCTTCCCCAAGTCATACAGCAGACACATGAGCAAGGGTCCACACTCCCTTTTTCTCACTTCCTCTGTGTCTTTTGTGACCATAGAACCAGATTCTCGATGCTCTCATCACCCTTTCCCTTCCCAGCTCCTTCTGATCCTGGGTCCTAGGGTGCCAGGTTTATCACACACGATAAAACCTGTCAGTAATGCCCCATCAGTAAATTTACTGAACACGTGAGGGGTGTGGGTGACCATGTTGACAAAATGGCCTGGAATGCAAAGATCGCATGGCATGAAACATCTCTCCAGAAGCTTAGTGTCCAGAGAGAGGTGCAAAGCCAAGCATCAGAAATAGGCAGTGAACAAAAGGAGGAGAGAACAAACCAGCCCAACCCAAGAGTCGTCACAGAGCAGGAAAAGAACTGATTGCTGAATGAGAAATCGAGATCTGAGGAGGGCTCAGAGAGGAAGAATTTTCTTCTCATTTTATACAGAGCTGGGAAGATGGAGGAGATGAAAAGAAGGAGACAGCCGTTCAGAGAGGGTCAAGGAGCGCTCACGGGCAACGAAGAGGCCACTTCAGTGCACAGGTGAACAGGGAAACTGAAGGCAGAACTTTGAATGCTGCCGTAAGAATGTTGGACTTGAACTTGCAGACCAGGCAGTACATCAGAATCCCCTGGAATGTCTGTTAAAATGCAGATTCCTGGATGCCGTGAGAAATAAGATTCAAGGACCCAAGAGTCTGCATTTTAACCGCCCTGTAATCTTAGTTGTACTTTGAAAAATACTCGGCAACAGGGAGCCCTTGACTGGTTTTGATGAAGTCAAAATGGAATCTTCATGAAATTTCAGGGCTTAGCAAAATTTAGCAGAAATTTTTTTCCACATCTGACAGCACCGCCTTTGGCAGGACCTACACATTCTAGATTGTGAGCCCTCTCTTGCCATCTTATTCACATGCTGTGGATTTCCTAGTCCAGTCTCTCAAAATCTAAGTCTTAGTGCTAATTCAACATGACTCAAAAATATATACTTTATAGAGCATACCGCAAGATCCTAAAGGAAGTCTGAGATCAAGTTGGGTCTAGAATATTCAAATATGGGCTCCAAATTCTTACTACTACCCAAAAGTGCACAGCTTCTGGAAAATGTAGACATTCGTGGAATTCCAACTGTGACATGTAAATGTTTCCATCAATAGGAATCCTTGACTAAGTTGGGTTTGGGAGGTTGTGTTTTTACATCTCACCCTCGGGCTTTCTTGATAGCTCAGTTGGTAAAGAATCTGCCCGCAATGCAGGAGACCCTGGTTCAATTCCTGGGTTGGGAAGATCCACTGGAGAAGGTATAGGCTACACACTCCCGTATTCTTGGGCTTCCCTTGTGTCTCAGCTGGTAAAGAATCCGCCTGCAATGTGGGAGGCCTGGGTTTGATCCTCTGGAGAAGGGAAAGGCTACCCACTCCAGTATTCTGGCCTGGAGAATTCCACAGACTGTATAGTCCATGGTGTCGCAGAGTCGGACACGACTGAGCAACTTTCACTTCACTTTCATCCCCCCTCTAACTCTAGGCTCAGAACATCATCTTTCCTAAATCCCTGAAGGTGTTGCCTATTAGGACTGAAGAAATCTCTTGGCTCATTCAAGCTTCCCTTCCCTCTGGAACACAAAGGAAGTTTCTTCTCCATTAGCAGGATGGCCAGTGTTAAACCCAAGCCACAGTAGTAAATACAGCTGGGCTGAAACTGGATGACCTGCATTAGGGTTCTTTCTAAATGCGGGCTCCTCTGCATGTAACTTGTAGCCTATACAGAGACTGGCGACAAGAAATGCACGGAGAGTGACAAGATAGCAATCTCCCAGAGCCTGGCCATTCGAAGTGTGGTCTTTGGACCAGCATCACTGGGAGCGGGGTTTAAAAGTGCAGACTCTCAGATGGGGGCCCCAGACCCACAGCCACCAGAGTCTGCAGGTTTCACAAGAGCTGCAGGTGACTGGCGTACACTTTCCAGTTAGCTTGCAAATGAAAATTTTCCTGCAGATTACAGTTTAAGAAACACCAGCTTCTGTCCCCAACCTATGCCCCGCCCCCATTTGGGCTTCTCTGCCTCGGGGTGCTTGCAGAGCAAGACTGGACAGTGGAATCAGTTGCAGGGAGGGGCGGGGTGGCGGAGGGAAGGCGGGTTGCACTCGCTCCAGCCTCCTGGTCCTCCTTGAAGTCCTCCCAGCCGCTGCACCTGCAGGGCTGTCGCCTCTCTGGGAAGCCCCTTGAAGCAGACACTCCACCCCCACCCCCCACCCCGCCCCAGGCCTTGCCTGTAGGGTGGGGTTGGACTACCTCTTTTCTCTCAAAGAGCCTGGGATGCTGACAGCCTCAGATGGAGGCATCCTGTTTGTCGAAAAATAAACCGGCAGTTAAAGCAGGGTTGCGAGAGCGAGAAAACCACAGGCCTGCGCGCCGCTGATAACGCGCGGGCGGGCAGCTTTTGCAGAAGTTCCGTCGCAGCAGCGCGCAGCGCGCCAGGGCCCGCGCCACCGCCTCCTTTCCTGTCTCTGCCGCTCGCGTCCTCGCCGTTTCTGGCTGTTACCTCTGCTCCCGCTCTTTCAGTTACTTCACTCGTTGTTTTTTTTTTTTTTTCTAAAGGATCCCCTCCCTGCCGCGCGACGAGGGATGGAGGGACTACTCTCCCGGCGGAGGGGTGTGCAGATTCACACGGGGGCCCGAAATGTACAAGCTGTCGTGCAAAAGACAATTTTAGGAGAGACGGAAGTTTCTCTTTCCCCTGCAGTGTGGCATGCTTTGACCTGGCTTTTAAAAAGCAGGACAAAGAAAAGGCGATCCAGATAAGACCCGAAGACCTAAATCTTGTATAAAAGAGGAATAACAGAAGCAAATTTGAAAATATCACCCAAGTCCAACATCCAGATTGTTCTCTTGCTTGGAGCAGGCTAACCTGGCCTGATTCCCTGCGGTGAATAGCTAATTACCAATCTTCCCCTTTTGGGGGATATTAAAAGCTCTTTCCCCCTTCGCCTGTTATCAGATAAGCAAAGCAGATGAGAAGTCGGTGGGTAACCACAGGTACAACCACAGGATTCGCTGGAAACCAAACGACTTGACCCTCCAAGGCAAGGGTGTAATTGAGAAGTAACCTGAAAAGAGGTTCGCACAAGCTGTAAAACTCACTGTTCTCAAGTCAGTCACTGGGACTTCTCTGAGCTTCAAAAGGACAACCCCTCCCCGCACACACACACACACACACACACACACACAGAAGAACATTACCAGCCACAGAAGACAGCTCCTACTGGGGCTAACTGAGAATCCAGCAGAAGGAGACCACAGTGCTTTCAAGGGGTCCTGATTATCCACTGGGGCGGCTAGCTACCATGAAGTTTCAAATTTACTTCTGCTATTCCTCTTTGTCCCAAAAGGCAGGCTAGAAGCAGACCACACCCGTTCATTCATCTTGCAGTGTTCCTGATGAGTAACTATGCTGGGTGAATAAGAATCTACCTATTTTTAAGGATTTCCAGAGAGTTCTGTCATTTTCCATTTCCTCCCCTAGAAGCTTCTTCCAATTTTCTTCTGTTGAGCAGTTCTCCACAGGAAATCACTCCTCTGACCTCTTATTAGGGAGCTCCTGTTCCCATTTCTGTGACCTTTGTTCTTTAATCTCAGGTGTGGCCTCCTGTGGTTGAAGTTCTTTTTTTGTGTTGTTTTTTGGTTTTCCTTTATTTATTTAGTTATTGACTATCAAAGAAGAAAACAAATTTTTTTTGAGTACCATTTACTTTTATTTTTGGTTTTTTTTTGGGGGGGACTCACTCTTAATATATCTTTTTTAAAAATTGATAAAGTTTTAATTGGAGTATAATTGCTTTACAGTGCTGTGTTAATTTCTGCTGTACAACAGTGTAGATCAGCTATATGTATAATATATCCCCTCCCTCTTGAGCCTGCCTCCCGCCCCACTAGGTCCTCACAGAGCAGAGCTAAGTTCTTTGTGCTATACAGCCAGCTTCCACTAGCTGTTTCATCTTTTATTTGATCCAGATAAATAGAAGGCCCTATTCATTCCGGCCGATCTAGGTATAGATAATTAACTCAACTGGTACAATGAAATAAAGGAGTGAAAACTCAAGTCAAAGGATGGTTGATTCTTAGGGATAAAGCAGAGGTAGAGATGGGCTGATGTGAGCCAGGTAAGACTGATGAGATACAGTCTGATGGGGAACATTGGATGTCTCCTAAGACTGATTTAGGTCATAGGAGGAGCTGGGGGGAGGGGGTAATACTGCTGCTCACGTGGGAATGGCCAATGGAGAGCTCTGAATACACTTAAGGAAGAACTATCTTTTGTGGGCAATTGCCCAAACTGATGCGTGATTACTTTTGTTACTTACTCTGCAGACCTCAGTGATGCCCTAAATGAGCTTTCTATCTCTTTTTAAAATGATCATAAACAGATGAATACAAAGATGGTGACTAGAAAATAATAGATCTGATTTTAAATATGTATTCTGGAATTTGCACATCTATAATTGCAATGTCCTTCAAAGTAGTCCCCTGGGGGAAGTATACCATCATTCCAACAGCTGCCTTATTATTTTAAGCCTTTTGGAAGCTACTTTTATGAAATGATTTTCAGGGCAGTTTATTGGTAAAAGCAAGTAAGATAATCTCATGACTTTTAGATCCACCTCATTTTTGACCCAGACAAGCATTACCAGGCTTCATTAGCTACCTGATTTATCACTAGTTTCTGGATTAAATGGCTTCTGGATGTTTCTAAAGATCAAATCCATTGCTGATGTTCCAGACATTGTGGTCAATCCAGAAAGTATGCTCCATTCTCCTCTGAAAAAAAGAGTTCTACTGGTTGCTGAGAATTTCAGCATCACCAAAATATAATGTAAAATTGAACGAGGCAATATTAAAAAGTCAGCTTTAACTTACAGCCACACCTAATTAAAAAAGAAAACAGAAACCAAAAAATAACCACTCTGATGCACTAATGTCATGATATGGTTCCTTTACTCTTAGGTTTCTTTCACTGGTAAGGAACTTTACCGTATAAGTGATCATCCCTATTTAAAAAGTTAAAAGAACAAGATGCAGAAAGTGCATTGAAATTCTGTAGTCTTTGGGGGAATGCTAAGCAATCAACTATTACCCAAGACATGCTCTACTTATTAATAGCAGGCTGATGACTACATTGTGCTGTATCAGGGTATTGGTTTGGCTGCTGTAACAGAGATATTCCAAATTACTGGGCTTCAACAAGATAGAAGTGTGCTTCTCTCTCCATTATAGAAGTCTCGGTAGATTGGTATGGGATCTTCATAATCACAAGAAACCAGGTCTCTTCCCCTCTAACATGTGGTTCTTAACTTATGGCTCAAAATGGCTTCTCTAGTCCCCAATATCACATCCACATCCCAGCCAGAAGGAAGAAAGAATATGGAAGGAAAAGATCTATCCTTTCCCTTTAAGACCAGGTTCAGAAATTTGCCACAACACTCCCGCTCACAATCCACCGTCTAAACAAACACCTAGGGGCCACCTAGCTGTAAGGGAAGCTGGGAAATGTGGTCTTTTGCTGGGCAGCTATATGCCAAGCTAAATATATGTTTGTATCTATTCACATTTAGTATATTAATGCATATTTATATTATGTAAAACACACAGTTAATATAAGTATATAATATATAATAACATAATAAAATATTTAATATGTAGCTATATTACTATATTATTATATAAAATATAATTGTTTGTTGTTGTTTAGTCACTAAGTTATGTCGCCTGTTATGTGACCCCGTGGACAGTTTCCTCTGTCCATGGGATTTCCCAGGCAAGAATTCTGGAGTGGGTTGCCATTTCCTTCTCCAGGGGATCTTCCCGACCCAGGGATTGCACCCATGTCTCCTGCATTGGCAGAAGGATTTTTTAGACTTCAGGAGCCACCACGGAAGCTGTATAACTGTATTAACTTGACCCCATGAACTATACAGTCCATGGAATTCTCTAGACCAGAATACTGGAGTGGGTGGCCTTTCCCTTCTCCAGGGGATCTTCCCAATCCAGGGATCGAACCCAGGTCTCCCGCATTGCAGGTGGATTCTTTACCAGCTGAACCACAAGGGAAGCCTAATAATATAATAGAAATAGTTTAATGCATAGATTTTAAATATGTTAATATATGATTTTAATATGATCATTGTAATAATGTATCTTATTAATATAACATATTAACATAATAATATAATACATATCAGCATCTACTATATAAAGATGTAGCTAGTATATTTATATTTTGGATGTCATCTATGTATTATCTATATGTACAAAAGGAGCAGTCTGACATCCCAGAGCTTCTGACACCCATGGGTGCTCCCCGAGTTCTCTCTCCAGCACTCTCAGGAGTCCCCCACTGTGGACCAAGTGATTCTGGCCTGATTCCGGAGCATCACCCCCTCTACCTGTTTGCCATCCGCAAGCTTCTGTCCCATTGACATCTAGATGAGTTTGCGTGAGTTTATCACCTAAGAGATAAAGTAGCAGTGCTCAACCAGGACACAAAGTTCAGGAAAAGCCTGTCTGGCCCCCAGGACCCTCGGCCTCGCTATGGGAAGGCAAGCCAGGTCACTGGCAGCCCCCTACTTACCATGTAGCGTTAGGTTCAGCCCATCTGTCCGCCATGCTGGGCGGGCAGGACCAAGAATCCCAGAAGGAGAAGGGAAAACTCTGTGGGTGAAGACGGGCCTCGTCTTCCTACAGCAAGGACGGATGGGTTTCAAACCTGTCACGCCTGACTCATCTCACAAGAGTAGCTTGCAAATAATCAGGAATTTTGCCTGCTGGGAGTGTAAACACAGCCCTCATTCAAAATGAACTTACATAAGCTTGGAGTTCAACCACTTCTAGGACAACATATATAATACAATGCTCAAAATTTGTGGCTGCCAGATTATTTTACTATGGTTTACGGTCGTCTGCATTTGAGGTCATTCACACCTGTGATCTCTGAATGGTGGAAGCCTGATATCGCAGATACTGCTATAGTAGGGAGATGGTACTGATGGGTGATGGCTGACATCTACAAAAACCCTACAGGCATTTTGTCCTGGGGAGCTGCTGTTGTATGTAAAATGTAAATAATTTACCTATTGTATATGCATATGTTTTCTATTTATAGTAAACCAGCTGCAGGCTGTCCTTGACATCAAGTGCGTTTCAGGCCATTCTGGGTGGGTCTGAGAGGACCACAGACTCCATCAAAAGCAAGGCCAAGAAGGAATCTCTTTGTTCCTAATTCTCTAATTCTCAACCATCTAATTTACAACCCCAATTCTCACCATCCCTTGATTGCACACACCCAGTACACACCCCTCCACTCCATTTATCCTGTTCAAAGACCAGCCACGCTTCTCTCTTCAGTGCTGTGCACAAACCACAGGACTGCCAAGCAGCTCCCTCAGGAAAGTTGCTAATACCCACAGGTCACCTCAGCCACCCCTGAATCTGTGCCCAGCACAAATTAGACAAATGATGATCCCTCAGCAAATTGCTTTTGATACTTAAGTTGTTGTTCAGTTGCTCAGTTGTGTCTGACTCTTTGCAACCCTGTGGACTGCAGCACCCCAGGCTTCCCTGTCCTTCTGTATCTCCCAGAGTTTGCTCAAACTCATGGCCTTGGAATTGGTGATGCCATCCAACCATCTCCTAGCATCAGGGTCTTTTCCAATGAGTTGGCTCTTCTATACTATGGTAGAAGACATCCAAAAATAAAAACATGCATTTTTCACTGAGTCCCATGTTAGTGTTAGGGTTTTGTTGCTGCTGTTCAATCGCTAAGTCATGTCCCACTCTTTGTGACTCCCATGGACTGCAGCAGGCCAGGCTCCTCTGTCCTCCACTATCTCTTGAAATTTGTTCAAATTCATGTCCACTGAGCTGATGATGCCATCTAACCATCTCATCCTCTGCCACCACTTTCTCCTTTTGCCTTCAACCTTTCCCAGCATCAGGGTCTTTTCCAGGGAAAAGGGGTTAGGAGACCATTTTTCACCTGCTCCTGGAGCTCTTTGGGCTTCCCAGGTGGCTCAGATGGTAAAGTGTCTGCCTGCAATGTGGGAGACCCGGGTTTGATCCCTGGGTCGGGAAGATCCCCTGGAGAAGGAAATGGCAATCCACTCCAGTACTCTTGTCTGGAAAATTCTATGGATGGAGGAGCCTAGTAGGCTACAGTCCATGGGGTCGCAAAGAGTTGGACATGACTGAGCAATTTCACTTTCTTTTCTTTCTGGAGCTCTTGCCAGCCTGTAACATGAACACTTCCATCCTCTTGGAAACATGGAGATAATGGCTCTGACCTTCCTATTCCCTCCATTCCCCCTCCCCTGTGGGAGGAGAGGTGCACTGGATGAGAGCCTTTGGGACCAGGCTGCCTGGAATGGGTACTTGTCCTTTGGCTTTGGTCTCCTGGGATGCTGCCTTAAGCGGGCCAGCCTTCCAGAACACCTACTCCTTGTCTAACTACCGCTCACTTCAGGGCTCAGCAGGGATGAGGAATTCAGGCCCCCATGGCTGGCTTCCTGGGTCCTTAGGGGTGCTTTCCCATGATCCATACTCGGGCATAGACCACAGGAAAGCCCGCTGGACTCCTGGTCTCAGCAACAAGCCCCATCCTCCAACCCATCTCCACAAGCCAAATGATAACACCCCTGATGTTTCCACTGGATTTTACGGTCTATTTCTCAGAGACTTTAGAGTTTGAAGTGGGGAGGGCAGTACTGATTGAGTTGGCATATTTCTATCATTCTGTGTGCTCAGTCACTTCAGTCGTGTCTGACTCTTTGCAACACACTGGACCGTAGCCCACCAAGCTCCTCTCTTCAAGGGATTTCTCCAGGCAAAAATACTGGAGTGGGTTGCCATGCCCTCCTCCAGGGGATCTTTCTGACCTAGGGATCAAACCCTTGTCTCTTGCATCTCCTGCATTGAAGGTGGATTCTTTACTACTGAGCCACAGGGAGGTACACCCACAAATACACAGAATACCCCTTAGTGCTCCATTTACATGACTATGTTTTTGGGATTCTGTGGTTGTTGCTTACCTCACAAATAGCAAACAAACAAAATTTCCCCAATATTACTGCCTAGAAGGTTAGGACCATCTCATTTAGTTACTTCAGTTCCTAAATGTTATGTAGTGCTTGTAATATGCCAGGCCTTGTTCTAATGACTACAAATGAGAACTCATGTCATCCTCAGAGCAATCTACATGGTAGATACTGTTGTGAACCCTGTTTTACAGATGAGGAAATTGAGGCACCGATTAGTGCCCAGGGTTTTGAGTTTCAACTCAGACAGGCTGTCCCCTGGGTTTGAGTTCACCTGCCTAAGTGTAGCCCTAACCCCAAGGACAAGGTACCCAGGGGGTTCTGCCAGCCATGGAGTTGTCTCTCAAGAAAAGCCACATACGTTCCCAACTCCCCCACGGTTGTTCCCCAGGTGACAGGGTCAGCCGGCACGGAGGTAAGCTGGGAATACATGAGACCTCAAAGTCCTCTGTGCACCTCATTCCCCACCTCCATCTGGATCTAGGGAGGGTTTCTGATGAGTCACAAACCAGCTGGAGTCCCTTCATATGGGGAAGAAATAATGGCCTTCCCATCACCTTCTCAAAGGCCATGACAGACCCTTTTGTGAGACTCCATAGAAGCAAAGTCCTCTTTTAAAAGTTGTAGATTACACTACTATATATAAAATGTTAGATGACTAATAAGGACTTGCTCTATATCACAAGGAACTCTACTCAGTATTCTGTAATGGTCTATATGAGAAGAGAATCTAAAGAGTCAACAGATGTATGTGTAGAACTGATTCGCTTTGCTGTTCATCTGAAACTAACACAACATCGTAAATCAACCATACTCCAATACAAATTATAAAAAATAGAAGTGAAAGTGGTAGTTTAATTGTATTTCTGCTACTATTTAAGGGCAGGTTCAAGGCATCCTCAGTCTCAATTAATTTAGTCACTTATTTTTTTCAAATCAAGATTTCTACCTACACCTTGGCCTAGCCCACAGAGAATGAGTCCTGGCTTAATTCTAAAACAGGGATGGACATTTGCTTCCTCTTCTTCATCATCAAGATGACAGTGAGACTAAGAAGGCATTTTGCTGGGGTACATGGGAATGCTCTTGCATAACCAAACCCATTCAAGTCTCGTTGCATTTAACGTTCTCTTCCCAGTCCTCAACTCTGCGAAGAACTCAGCAAAGCCCTTCGGGAACATCCCTCAGAAATCTAAATGAGGGCAAACCCAACCCAACCATGAAATCACTGTGTTTTCTACCAGGCACTGCCACGGCTCAGGATTCCTGGGTGCTGGTGAATGGATACTTCTGTGATGACTCGTGAACAAGAGACTGTTCTGTGTAATTCCAGGCTCTCTGGAGAATAAGGTCTAGGAGAAAATGACAAAAGCTTTCTATAGAGAGTTTGAAATAAAAATCACACTATTTCTGTTTCAAAACCACCTATGAATGCAAAGGATTTAGGGAGTGATACTTTTTCAGTTCTTTCTTTGCCATATGTATGGGATTGAATCATTGAGGGGGAGGGCATGACTGTGTTGATGTTTTGTATGTTTGGAAAATCTAAGATTGGGAAACCCCAGGACCCTGGGACGGCCCAAAGTGTGCAAACGGCCCATTGTCTGCTTACAGGGGCCTTGCCATGAAAATGGCATCCAAGTGATAAGCAGCCCTCTGCTAGAACATTTCAGGGGCAGGAGAAAGTTGGTGCTCTGTGTCAATCAAGCAGTAAATGGGTTTCCCAGTGAGTCCAAAGGCAATATTAACTGTCCTTTGTTCTGGTGATGATCTTGGCATCTGTAGGTTTGGGCTTATGATTAACCAGGCGAGAGGCTGGCTGGGCAGGTTGTCTATCAATCCCGTTTCCTGGATGGTTGCTGAGAACAGCATCTCACTCATCTTTCTGGGGCAGGGGTGTGCCATATGACTCCACATGACCTACAAAACCCTGGGATCTCAAGGAATTTTACCTCATTCACTGGCTGCGATTCCAGAACATTTTGCCCAAGTGTAGGTGATCTCAATAATTTCCCAAAGAACTTTAGGACTTTTAAAAACACATGCTAGATTACTTTTATTGCTCTGCATGAGCATTTTATCTCAGTCTGTGGCTAACTTGCTGTGCACGTTGACAATAGTGTACCAAGCTTCTTGTAAACACACAGGAGGCCTGTGCAGCTTCAGCCTCCAGCAGTTACCACGTCGTTGGGGATGAAAGACACAGGCATGTGGAATAGCTGGGTGACGTCATAAAACTGCAAGGGGTTGAACGGTACCTGCAGTGATGCAATGGCAGCTCAAAGAACTGGCAGGTCACAGTGTGGCTGGCACCATCACAGAGGCCTCCAGCCAAGTCAGGATTTAAACATTAAGAGGAGAGTAGGGAAAGGTTATCCAGGAAAGTGGACCAGCATAGGCAAGGCAGGAATTGCTGAGTCGATCACTTTGACTCAAGGGCAATGTGGTGTAGAGAGGTCAGAACAGGTTGGTGGGACCAGGCTAAACTAGTTCAGGTCGGTCCAAGCCAGGGGATAGGACTTCATCCCCAAGACAGTGGAGAGAGCTATGGAAACGTGAGTTGAAGGTATCCAGGCAAAATTAGTCCCTGTGTTCCTCCAAACCTGAAAGCCATTCAAATTGCTTTTTAATTTATTTTTTAATTGAAATATAGTTGATTTTACAATGTTTCAGGTATACAGCAAAGCGACTCAGCTCTGTGTGTGTGTGTGTGTGTGTGTGTGTGTGTGTGTGTATGCAATTCAGCTGTATATATAGAATAAAGAATATGTATCTATATAGAATGAAGAATCTGGAAAATAATATATTCATATGCATAATATAATAATATTTCTTTTAAAATAAAATATTTATTGTGTGATGTATAAACATTTAAATAAGTATATGTAAATATGTACATAAGTAAATATATATGTATATGTATATATTCTTTTCTGGGTTGTTTTCTATTATCAGTTCAGTTCAGTCACTCAGTCGTGTCTGACTCTTTGCGACCCCATGAATTGCAGCACGCCAGGCCTCCCTGTCCATCACCAACTCCCGGAGTTCATTCAAACTCATGTCCATCAAGTTGGTGATGCCATCCAGCCATCTCATCCTCTGTCGTCCCCTTCTTCTCCTGCCCCCAATCCCTCCCAGCATCAGAGTCTTTTCCAATGAGTCAACTCTTCGTATGAGGTGGCCAAAGTACTGGAGTTTCAGCTTTAGCATCAGTCCTTCCAATGAACACCCAGGACTGATCTCCTTTAGAAAGGACTGTTTGGATCTCCTTGCAGTCCAAAGGACTCTCAAGAGTCTTCTCCAATACCACAGTT
Organism: Bubalus kerabau; assembly: GCF_029407905.1. Taxonomy (NCBI): domain Eukaryota; kingdom Metazoa; phylum Chordata; class Mammalia; order Artiodactyla; family Bovidae; genus Bubalus; species Bubalus kerabau. The sequence goes on along the minus strand of NC_073625.1, from coordinate 193,517,632 downwards.
CAAAAACATCCATTTTTTGGTGCTCAGCTTTCTTCACAGTCCAACTCTCACATTCATACATGACCACAGGAAAAACCACAGCCTTGACTAGATGGACCTTTGTTGGCAAAGTAATGTCTCTGCTTTTTAATATGCTATCTAGGTTTTAATATGCTATCCTTCCAAGGAATAAGCGTCTTTTAATTTCATGGCTGCAGTCACCATCTACAGTAATTTTGGAGCCCAGAAAAATAAAGTCTGATACTGTTTCCCCATCTATTTGTCGTGAGGTGATGGGACCAGATGCCATGATCTTACTTTTCTGAATGTTGAGCTTTAAGCCAGCTTCTTCACTCTCCTCTTTCACTTTCATCAAGAGGCTCTTTAGTTCCTCTTCACTTTCTGCCATAAGGGTGGTGTCATCTGCATATTCGAGGTTATTGATATTTCTCCCGGCAATCTTGATTCCAGCTTGTGCTTCCTCCAGCCCAGCGTTTCTCATGATGTACTCTGCATAAAAGTTAAATAAGCAGGGTGACAATATACAGCCTTGACGTACTCCTTTTCCTTTTTGGAACCAGTCTGTTTTTCCATGTCCAGTTCTAACTGTTGCTTCCTGACCTGCATATAGGTTTCTTAAGAGGCAGGTCAGGTGGTCTGGTATTTCCATCTCTTTCAGAATTTTCCAGTTTCTTGTGATCCACACAGTCAAAGGCTTTGGCATAGTCAATAAAGCAGAAATAGATGTTTTTCTGGAACTCTCTTGCTTTTTCGATGATCCAGCGGATGTTGGCAATTTGATCTCTGGTTCCTCTGCCTTTTCTAAAACCAGCTTGAATATCTGGAAGTTCATGGTTTGCAAATTGCTGAAGCCTGGCTTGGAGAATTTTAAGCATTACTGTACTAGCGTGTGAGAATTGTGCGGTAGTTTGAGCATTCTTTGGCATTGCTCAAATGTAGACAAAAATGGAGCCTAGTTACCTACCCAAGGGTGATGCCCCGACCATTGCAAAGTGGTGATTTCTAGATCCTGAAATCCATCCTCCCCTCCTTTCGCCTGCTCTGTCACTCAGCCTTTTCTGAGCTTCTCTGCTCCCCACTCTGTCTCAAGGCCACAGAGATGCTGCATCCACCACCATCCCCCCAACCCCAGGCACACAGAGAGACCATCCACATGGCTTAAGCCCCAGAGATCCTGTGGTAAGAGCCCTGTAGGCTGCTCACTCACAGCCCTTGGGGTGGGGGTACAAGAAAGTGATCTGGATGCATGGGCGCTCTGGGATTGGGGGGCACTGGGAGGCCCTCGGGCTCCTATTTTGGGCTTTTGATTGCTGGATCCTCCTGGCCCCAGAAATGAAGTTCTGAAGTGACCACCCTGGCCCTTGATTCATGGGCCTGGAAGGACTAGGGCTGCTTTATTAAGACTCTCCACCCCACCCTAGGTAGAAAGAACTTGACCATCTAACTGGTAATGAGATACACAGAGGCTAATGGAGGCAGTGGTAGCCCAGGTTTGAATGTCAAATATTGTCCTCATAACAAGTGTGAGAAAACTGATGGCAGGGTTTACCTAGACAGATGTCGATGGCCTACCAGGTGTGCCTGATGGCCATACAGGGAGGAGGAAGCATAGCAGCATCTCTTGGGCCTCTCCTGTACTCTAAGCCCTGCATGACAGGAGTGTTCCACTTGTATTATCTTCCATTCGTCTCACCAGAACCTGATGGGGTGCGTGTTGTCCTCATTTTAGGGATGATGAAACCAAGGTTCAGAGAGGTGAAGAGATCACCCAAGGTTGAGAGCTATTTCATGACCCAGCAGAGAGTTAAGCTTGGGTCTTTATGACTCCAGCCCATTAGCTGCTTCCCTCCACACCACGCAACCCAGGAGCAATTACAGAAACCATTGTATGTGTGTTCAGCTGACTTTGTTGTGAGTTTTATTTGATGACTGAGGGTAACCTCGATGGTGGTTCAGGCTTCAGAACAGCTCAAGTAGCCTGATCCCCAAATGACAGCATCAGCAGCCTGCAAAGAGCCATTCAGTGGGAAGGAGACAGAACTGGGGGGCTAGGCAAGTGGAAACAATGTCTGTTTGGCGAGTTTGCAAGGGCAGGCCTGGCTGTAGTTAACTGTATCCTGCTTGCTCTCAATGTGGCATTGTCTTCCAAGACCCCATCCTCTTCATGCGGGGGATGGCCACAAGATGAAGGGCTGATCTGGAGCAAAGGCTGCGGGATGTCCACCTCTTCTTGTAAACAGTTTCTTCTCTCCTAAAGAGCAGTGATGAGTCAGTCATTCGGAGCCTGAGTCAGGTTTTCTATTAAAATAAATAAGGTTATACATTTTTATTAAAATAAGATTATACATGGGAATCAGGTTTATGGAATGGTCCCCAACATATACCAAGTGCAGAAATCCCTGAAGATCTGGGTCCTAAGATAAAGTTTCCATGTGCTGGAGGAGGAAGGGGTGGCAACATCCCCTTTCTAGAACAGCAAAGTGTATGATAGGGTGGTTTGCTTCTCTCCTCTTCTTTCTTCTCCTGTACTAGCCTCTCTGGCTCTCCTCCCTGGGGCCTTCTGAGTGTCCCAATACCCATCCTGAGACAAACTTCTCAGATCAAACGAAGGACGCCACCTCTCAAATGTCCTACCGCCTTCTCTGTTGTCCAATCAAGAGGCTGCTTGTAGCCCAAATAAACAGACAGGTAGGGACAAGCCTCCATAAACACAGGGATATTTTCTCACTCAAAGTGGGCCCTTAGAAAAGGTACGCTTTCCTCCCAGGGACAAAATCTTTAGGGCAATGGGAAACACACCTCACAGTGGTTTTGCATCAGTCGAGGTTCTGCAACTCACTTGCTCTGTGAGTCCAGCCAAGTCACCTTGCCTTCTTGGGCACGTTCCTCATGTAGAGGATGAAAGGGGCATCACCAAAGGGACATTTCCCAAAGAAGTGTGCTCAGAACCTTGTTCCTAAAGATGCTTATGGCAGACATGTTTCTGTGGCCTGCAAAGCCCCCTCTGAAAGAGTCACAAGACCTATTGGTATTGGGTTGGCCAAAAAGTTCATTCAGATTTTCTGCACAATGTTATGTAAAAACTTAATGAAATTTTTGGTCAGTCGAATATATTACAGGCTCTCAGAAGGTCTGTAGGAATGAACGCTTTCTCTGTTTTAACTCTGTTCCCCAAACCAATGTAACAAGAAGCCCTCCTTTTATTAGTACTCCAGGACACACACACACACATGTTGGGATTAGCTGAACAGATCTTACGTAAGGAGATCTGTTTTGTGACCCTCTCATTTGAAAATGAATTCATGGTGAACATCTCCAGAGAAATGGGGAAGAAAATCTTCTTCCTTCGAGTGGTGAACGACTTCTAAACGGTATCACAATTTATGGGGATCTGTGCGTCCATGCATGCTAAGTCACATCAGTAGTGTTGGGCCCTTTGCAACCCCATGGACTGTAGACCACCAGGCTCCTCTGTCCAGGGGATTCTCCAGGCAGGAATACTGGAGTGGGTTGCCATTTCTGACTCCAGGGAATCTTCTCCACCCAAGGATCAAACCCGAATCTCCTGCATCTCCTGCAGTGGCAGGTGGGTTCTTTACCACTAGCACCACCTGGGAAGCCCTTATGGGGATCCGTGAATGGATAAGAAAATGTATTTTGTTTAAAAATGGAGAAATACCATTAATGATGCTGATTCCCATGTAACAAACAAGCTGCCTCTAAGAGAGGGAAGTGTCTCAAAAGGTTTGAGTGGCAGTGACAAGGCTAGTCACAAGTGGAGCCTCACTCTATAACACCCCCCCTCCCCACCTACACACATGCAGGACTTCCCTGAAGGGAAACCATTCAGATGCTGGTGTGTTGGAGCAGATCCAAGCTCACATCAGTCAGCGGGTTTCAGAATCCACCCCAGAAGGAAACATGAGGGGCAATGAGGCAAATGAGACCCTGACCTCACATGGTCATCTGTTCAGAAAGAAGTAGAGGATGGAAGGCAAGGTCACTGGGGAAGGTCAAGGTCAGCTTGGGGGTCCTCAATTGAGTCTCTGCTCTGACCCACGCTCCCCCATTAGTTTTCTCTCCTTCTCCAAGGCTGTGATGAGTTGTGTCCTCTCTCACCCTCACTGTTCCCACAGGTAGGTCAGCTGTGTGGGTTGTCCAGTATTGCCTCTCCCACCCAGACCTGGAGAGAAGCTTGTAGGAAATCTCAAGGTGGGGGGTCAGCCCAGCTCTGAGCAGAGGCAGCCCCGTGTAGCTGTGGAGACACACACAGTTGTTGCTGCTCAGTCTCTCAGTCATGTCTGACTCTTTGCAACCCCATGGACTGCAGCACGCCAGGCCTTCCTGTCCATCACCATCTCCCGGAGCTTCCTCAGACTCATGTCCGTAGAGTCAGTGATGCCCTCCAACCATCTCATCCTCTACACACAGTATCCAAGACAATGCAACATCCCAGGTGCTCTGAGGGTCCACAGAAGCAGCCAAGGGCCTTGCAGGTCATGGCAGAGTGTTTCTTCCCCTCTGCACAGAGGTCTTGAGCCCACCCGTGGGTGGTGGGCAGAGTCCCAGGGATGCACCAACCCACAGGGAGGCTCTGGCTGGCTACAATGGATTGCTATTCACCAAAGCAGGGATCCTCAAAACTGCTAGACGTGTGGTTTCCTTCCCCGATTCTGGAGGAAACCTTGACAAACTATGGTTCTGGGCCTTCCACACCCTGATGAACCTGGCTTGTCTTCAGTGTCTCTGGGATCATGAATATTGTTGGGCTGGGGGAGCACGCATGCACACACGCAATCTAGCAGACAGGTTAGGAAGTCGGTCAGGAACCGTGAGGTGACAACACAAAAGGACACACCCAGAGACCTGACTCCCTCAGACGTGTTTCGGAGAGCGGCGAGCTAGGCTGACCACGATCCATCCCTTCCTCGCCACGGCCAAGGCTCTCAGCCTGCAGGGTCTCCCCTCCCGCCCTCCCACTTGTCTTCGTGTTCTCTTGTGGTGAAATTTTAGACAGGTTCTAATTAGTGAGGCTGGAATCTGACCATGAGATGGAGTTAAACATTTTCACCTTTGCAGATGGGTTTGAAGACAATATAATGTCGGTTCCTGGAAGGGAGCTCTGGTTTCCCATTTTCCTTCCTCCACAGTAGAAACTGCAGGAAAAGAAGGCAAATTGGATTGTATGGTTGACTTGAACTTGACCAGAAAACTTTTGTTTCTACCTGTTCCTACCATCATTCTAAAATCTTTAACTTCAATTTCCTGCCTAAATGCTACCTATAGTATTGAGTAGCTATTGATTGAGGTAGAGGATGCTGTTTTTTTTTCCATTCTATGTCTTTTTTTCATGTTTACATACCGACTCTTTGGAGGTAAACTGAGCAAAGCTGATCAGCTCCTCTTTATAGGTGTAGAAGCTGAGATAATCTATGAAATGTGCTTAAAGCTAAGACTTGATCCTGGACCAGAAGGAAAGCTGTCTGATTCCTAATCCAGTCTGTATGGCATCAGTGGAACAAGACTCACCACGATGTAATTCAGTAGCTGCAGAGGATTGGAACATTAGACTGATTCTGTGTGGTCCTCAATGTGAAAACTGTACTTTTAAATGCCTGAAAAGGTGGTCCATTACTTTTTAAAAAACATCCAGTTAATTAGAATTCAGTAGAATCTTGTTTTTAAATAAAGTTTATTTTCTTTTTTATTTCAAAAGCTGATTGGAATCTAAAAAGACTGGATATATGTATACGTGTAACTGATTCACTTTGCTGTATACCTGAAACTAACACAACACGGTAAATCAACCATACTTCAATAAATTTTTTTAAGAGTTAATTGGAGAAATTGTGAAAAATCAGAAAAGTATAAAGGAGAAGTTTGCTTTGTCCGTAAACCTAATAATTATTTGTGCCCCTTGTTGACATTTTGGTGTCCTTTAAAGTGTATTTTAGCTGACATCACATTTGAAGTATTACTTTATAAACTACCTTCTTTAAAATATATTTATTTTATATTGGAGTTTACTTGGTTTACAATATTGTGTTAGTTTCAGGTGTACAGCAAAGTGATATATATACACGCAGTCTTTTTAAGATCCTTTTCCCATATAGGTTACAGTAAGTTCCCTACATGTGAACCTTCAAGCTGCAGACTTTCAAAGATGCGAGTGTGCATCCGATTCCAACGAGGAGCCAGAACCTGTGCCATCGATGTCAGACATGAGTGACGCTGCAGCTTGCCCTCCATCTCCTATTGCTGACGACCCTTCAGCTCTGCCATCTCCCACCTCCTCTCCCTCCTCCAGTCCGTAACTCTTCTTGTCTGTTCACTCCATGCCAGCTCCTGTGTACCAGCTGTTGTACTATCAGTTCAGTTCAGTCGCTCAGTCATGTCCGACTCTTTGCGACCCCGTGCACTGCAGCAGGCCAGGCCTCCCTGTCCATCACCAACTCCTGGAGTTTCTCAAACTCATGTCCATCGAGTCAGTGATGCCATCCAACCATCTCATCCTCTGTCATCCCCTTCTCCGCCTGCCTTGAATCTTTCCCAGCATCAGGGTCTTTTCCAATGAGTCAGTTCTTCACATCAGGTGGCCAAAGTATTGGAGTTTCAGCTATAGCATCAGTCCTTCCAGTGAATATTCAGGACTGATTTCCTTTAGGATGGACTGGTTGGATCTTCTTGCAGTCCAAGGGACTCTCAAGAGTCTTCTCCAACACCACAGTTCAAAAGCATCAATTCTTTGATGCTCAGCTTTCTTTATAGTCCAACTCTCACATCCATACATGACCACTGGAAAAACCATAGCTTTAACTAGACACACTTTTGTTGGCAACGTCTCTGCTTTTTAATATACTTTAATGTATTTTTCAAGATACTGTAAGATTGAAGTGTCTTCTTAATTTTTATATTTGTTATGTATTATTTGTGTTAAAACTATTATAAACCTATTACAGTATAGTACTATGTAGCCAATTATGTTAGTTGGGTGCCTAAGCTAACTTTGTTAGATTTATGAACAAATTGGACCTCTGAACGTGCTCTTGGAATGGAATTCATTTGAATGTAGGGCCCTTACTCTATTAATAGAATATTAAGTAGCTTTCTCTTTGCTATGCAGTGGGACCTTGTTATAAACTAACTTTTATATCTTTAACAGTAGTATGAGCTTTTCTGTGCCATTAAAGATGACTCAAAAAGTTATTTTGTTTATTGCCTGACACATAATCTATCTAACCAGCCTTAAATCTTTGGTAATTCAGATTTTTTCCAGTATGTCACTATAATGACTGATGCTAGAGTGAACATTTCTGAACATAATCTTTGGGTACATTTCTGATTATTTCTTAGGATAAATTCCTAGAAATGGACATTGTTTCAGAGGCTCCAAGTACTTTTTAAGGGTTTTGATACTGACATGTTACCCTCTGGAAAGAGTGCACCAATGAACATTCCAACCCATAGTGCATTCCAATCCATTTCCCATCACTGGACACCAGCTTCACTTTGTTTTATTCTTTTTGATTATAGCCCGCCTCCAGCTTGAGGGTGAGGCCCTTTAATAACTCAGCTCTGATACTCTTTCCCTCTCATTTCAGCTTCTCAGAGTTGCTCTTTTACGTGGCAGCCTTTCCTTCCTCTTTACGGATCCATGAATAAGTATCTAATGAACAAAATAGTTGATATTCAGTTAGAAGTTAGATTTATAGGAATATTTAAAGATGTCTATGAATTAGTTGTCTCTAGATAAGACTTCATAACATGCAAGTATCAGCTCTCAAATGCTTTGCCTCAGCCTAGCTTTCTGCCCTGGAGCACCAAGGTGAAAATTCAACTGTACCTGTAGACTTCCATTCAATTTCATTTACTTACAAACACAGGTGGACAGGAAAAGGACAGGACATCTTTAATGAGCAGAAATGATGCTGAAATGTACATTATGATTGGGATAATCCATTTGCAGACATGCTATACTGTGGACACTTATGTTGTACAGTCGCAATAAGAATTATGATTTATATCAGGGATCGGCAAACTATAACCCGTGGGGCACGCATGACCACCACTTGATTTTGTGAATAGGTGTTTATCGGCACGTTGTCTGTGGCTGCTCCCTTGCTAAAATTTCACAGTTGAGTCATTTTGGTAGAGACCTCATCCACAAAGCCTAGAATATTTGTTGTCTGGCACTTAACCAAAAGAAAGTGTCCCACGCCTGATTTATATTCTACTTAAAAGCATACAAAGGGTTTCACTCTTCATTCCTCACTGTTTCAGGACAGAGAGCTGGCATTATTACTCATCTCAGTGTATGGATGTGTAAATGGATCTCTTCAAGGTTAGATTTTTGTTCAAGGTCAGGCTTAGTTTCTGTGAGGAGGAACTTAAGTTTGAATTTAGAACTTTAGATCTGCAATCTGATGCTTTCAACTTTCTAGAGGGAAGAAGCTTCTCTATTTTGCCCCTTCTCTTGTGCCTCTTTACCAACCACTGTGCGTCAATTCCTTCCCAGATTCTCTTTATAAGATCCTTCCCTTGGGAAATTGAATGATGTGTTGTTGGTGGTGACATATACAAGCAGATTCTAGCCTGTATCTTATATATATATGCATATAAAATAAGCAGATATAAAATCGGAGTCCTAAGTATTTTGACAGAGTTGGCATGTAAGTTAATCTTTCTTCCATGACTCAGAAACCTGAGCCACCTTCAGAAATACCTGAGAGTTATCATATGAAAATTTATTAGTTTATCATGGCCCAGAATTATAGATGTGGGTGACTGAATCTCCACAGACCTTATCATATCCCTTAAAAGTGACTTTAGCCTTCCTGCCGCCTCACTGTAAATTCATTCATATTCCAGCTGGTTTTCTCTCATTATAGCAGAAAAGGAAAAAGTATGTGGATATTTGAGCTTTGGGGATGCTTGGATCCTGATAAATAGAAATGTACTACATATTTCATCATTAACACTTGAACTCTTAGAGAAAAGCACAGAGATCTATAAACAAATAATAGATGCACACAGCAACCAATGTTTTTAAGCCTCACTATTAAATGTGAACCTCATGTTCGGTATGTTAGATATGGGAGATTAAGCTAATGATCGTATTTACTTTAGTAAACTCTTAAAAAAAAACCAAAAACCTAATTCAGAGTTTGTTTCTGAGCAACTACCTCCTTAATCCCATAGCACCTGCCAGAAGACATCCAATAACCCACTCTTTAGGTTAAAGAGAAACATACAAAAAAGAAAGCCTTGGCTGGAATGACTCATGTTACAAGCCAGCTGCTTTCCAGAATTCGTTAAGCTGTAGGGTCCAGATCTCCTTTTGTGGCTTTCTACAGACTTTATTTGAACAGAGAAATTACAGCAACCCTGCCCACATAAAAGCCAAGGAAAGAAACTAGCTGGGGTAGCGAGAGTGCCCAAAATTTTACTATACTTTGAAACAAAATGGCAGAGGTGTTAGCAAGCCTACTCTTTGCTTTCTGGTAATAAATGCTCCTTTGCTTTCGTTCACTATTAAAACAATTAAAATGTGAACATGCTAGATTCCATTTGACAATCAGCAGAAATTTTTTTGACAGTCACTGAGGCAGTGACTGTCAGAGGCACTAAAACCTCCTCTGGCATTTTTGTTAATGTAGGTTTATCACCAACCATCCTTTGCTTCCTTTGACCAATATCAAGTTGTTCTGAGTTCTTTTCCATTTCAACTCATTGAGCGATCTACCTTAACCCAACACATGAACATATCCTGGGCCAGTGAGAAGCAATGTCTGGTTTATATATTTATTTTCTCCCAAGTGACAACTCATGAATGAGTAGTGGTCTTCCCTGTGCCTCAGAGCTGAGGAAGGAGACAGATTTTCAGCAGAGTTGCCAAGATCAATTGTTTCTTGTGTAGAGCTCCGTGTGTGTGTGTATGTATTTTCTACTCAGGATGGTACATTCATCTACTGATTCCTTTAACAAACTTTTGTTGACCATCCTTCTTTACCAGGAAGTATTCCAGAGACTAGGAATGGGAGGAACTCCAAGATACAAACAGATAAAGACATTCTCATAAACAAAGACTGTGCCTTTATATGATAAGTAGAGTAGGAATGTTCTAAGTACAGGAATTGTTAGTGCTTTGGGCCTCTGCTTATTCAAACATTATGATGGAAAAGATAATGAAAAGGAGATGAATGAACAGATTACATTTCCAGCAGTAGTTATCAGTCTTCCCAAATCTATGGTATGGGGTGTTTTTAAAAAGTATTTTCCTGAAGTTTATGGAGCAATAATCCCTTGCTATTGGCCTAAATGTAGAGGGGAAAATAAAACCCTGAAACCAGACCATGCAATATAGTTTTCATATGCCCTAAAGCCAGAGTTGAAAGAGACTTCAACTTCATATCACCAAGCAATATTTCGGCTATTACAGACTAAAATGCTTTCCCTGAACTATTCTAATGTAGACTCTCATTCTCAAAATCAGCTCTTTATGAAACTCTGTGTGGACACTCAGGGGAGATTTTCATCTAGAATATTTATACATGGGTGTGGTTTGTCTAACAAACCACTGATAGTTCTTCAGTATCCACGGATAGAACTTTTACGTTTGGGAACAGAATACACTCAGATGCTCATTTTTTTGCATAGGAGGAAATGAAACATAGAAATGTTAAACTATTTGGCCACGGTTTGCATTTATTTAGTGTCAAGATTTTAATCCAACCTGGAAAATAGGAGCCTAGAAACAGCCATTCTTGAAGCATTTATCTTCCATTTTCTTCCTCAATAAGCTTCATTTCATCTACTTCAGCAGAAGTTGATTCAGGCTGGAAACAGAGTTGAACAAAGCCATCTCTAATCAGCTCAGGTGGCTCTGCATTAACTGAATGTCCATTACCCTCCAGCTGGCCTGGTTCAAGGAAGGGTTTGAACCACCCTGGTATCCCTTATTTTTCAAAGATGTCTGTTCATTGCCTTGTGTGCTTGTAGGTCAATGTACCATTTCCCAGAAATATAATAGTATGATGAAGTATGCTCTTGCTGTTTAGTTTTAAGCCGTGTTGGACTCTTTGCGAACCCACAGACTATAGCCTGCCAGGCTCCTCTGTCCATGGGATTCTCCAGGCAAGATAATGTATAATTAATACTAAAGCTGCATTGACCAGAGTGTAATTTTCTTTGAAGCATCAGACCAAACTGCATGGTCTTTCATCCCAACTTCATGGTGGTGAGCAACACACAGTTAATTTATGCAAAAACGTTACTTCCTCCCTTGTGGATTGACTGCCGGATGGCAGAAAGCACACCAAGCTGGATTAATTTCAGAATCACTCAGCAATGTCACAGACCCAGTTTGTATTGTTCAAACACATGGTCTATGAGAGATATTTATCCTCACATTGCCTTTCACTAGCAACTATTTGTGAGACTTCAAGAACAAAACATAGCATGGAAATAAAATGCATCATCAAAAATAAAATACATCATCAATTCAGCAGAGCTGGCCCAGGGTTAAAAGATGCAGTAGGATTTCCCTTCTGGTCGATCATGTTTCCCTTTGACACTGTTCAAAATTCTTTAGTGACCACCGATAACTGCCTGTAATTCAACACACACAGGACCAGTTCTCCTGAAAGTCAAGCATCAGCTTCTCTATTACAGTGTGGGGAGGGGCCTCAAGTTTGCATTTGTTTTTGGTTTTCTTTATTTTTTTTCCCTTTAGATCCATAGCTCTTTTTAAGCAAAGTCCCGTTTGGCATTCTAATATAAGTGTAATTTCATCTTTCTCCAGAAGCCTTCCTTTTTCACACCCATCATCAGTGCAGTTAGAACTGAGTCCACCTCTAGGCACCTGTCATACCTGTAATGAAGGAAAAGAAGGTGTAAGTGGTGGAATAAACAGTGTTTGAAGCACATCCTTGGCTCACTACTCCTGAAGATTGACCCTGATAGTCTTGAAGTTCACATTCAGCAAATATTTAGGTATAGCATAATTAGAAAATCTGCTTAGAAAGATGTGCACAATCTAGTTTTTTCCCTTTTTCTCCTTAAATGTTTCCCTGATCTGGCACTTCCTCTTCTGTCCTCAAGGAATTCTCTCAGGGCAGAGCTGAGACAAACCTGGTCTCTGATTCCCTCCAAAGAACATGCTAAGTACACACTTGTCATTGATCCAACTCACCCTAGGTTTTTGAGCACCTTTCAAATGATTGTTGGAAACTGGGGCTAGTGGTCATGGGGAAGGGAGGGTCAGAAGATGAATAAACTAAATATTAAAGAAGTACACCTCTAGTTGGTTGGGAAGGGGGGAAACTTACATACGTGATGCTAACATGGAACCAGCATGAATGTGCTAACATGAAACCGTGATGAAAGGAGGAGGATACGTCAATTCTCACTGAGGGAGGAGCTGGGCAAGTTTTTGGTGAACATGGGCTTTAACTGCTGCTGCTAAGTCGCTTCTGTTGTGTCCGACTCTCTGCGACCCCATAGACGGCAGCCCACCAGGCTCCCCCGTCCCTGGGATTCTCCAGGCAAGAACACTGGAGTGGGTTGCCATTTCCTTCTCCAATGCATGAAAGTGAAAAGTGAAAGTGAAGTCGCTCAGTCGTGTCCCAGTATTAGCGACCCCATGGACTGCAGCCCACCAGGCTCCTCTGTCCATGGGACTCTCCAGGCAAGAGTACTGGAGTGGGGTGCCATTGCCTTCTCCAGGTTTTAACTGCACTCTTGAGTTAAATTGAACTCTCCCAAGTGAATGAGGCAGTGACAGGGACATCGGAGGTAAGAAGCAGCACCAATTAAAGACTTAGAGGTGGAAGATCATGTTCATATAAAATAGTGTGGTCTAGCAATTGTAGGGAGAGGGTAGGCAGGAAAGGCAGGGAAAATAATAGGAAATTAAGCTGAATTCATAAAACAGGGTTGGGTTCTCAAGGGCTTTCAATGTTAGGATGAAGAGCTTAGACACAATGAAGGTCAGAAACATGTTTTAAGTTGAGGTATGAAGTAGTTCTGGATTGTATAAAGATCTTGCTGACATTGCTTGGAAAATGTTTGGGATGGTGGTTATGAGAGAGGCCAGAGGATCTGTTTGAAGAATATTGAAACAACATATTATTTATTATTATATTTTTATAAATAGTAACACTTATTATTAAAAAATACAGGTGCCTGACAGTGGAGGGTAGTAGCAAGAATAGAGAAAGAGGTGTGACAGGGAAGTGACCCAGGAGATTGGCAATTGACTTAGCCTCTGGAGGGAAGAACTTGAGGTCAGAGAGATGGTCATGTGAAAGTCTAGAGTCCGGCAAACCAAAGAGTAGTTATCCAGGGTGCGAAGCAAGACCAAGGCGGAATGTGGGGCCCAGTGGGGTCTGTTTTGGACTTATTGAATTTGGGTCCCTTTCAAATATCTGTGTGATGACATGTGACAAAGGAGCAAAGGAGAGAAGTCTGGTCTGGAGGTAAGGATTTAGGAGTGGAGATGCAGCCAGCTAAGGGCATTAGGACACAGTTCTGCGGGGAGGACAATGGCCCCTAAAGCTCAAGAGAAAATTCAGGGGCAGGCACAGCATATGTCCAAGGAGCATTATATGTGTACAGTCCACACATCACTCTAGAAAAGCACTGTCCAATAGCACATAAGGCAAGATCACATATTCAACATTCTGGTTGTTGCTGTTGTTCAGTCACTCAGTCATGTCCAACTCTTTGTGACCCATGGACTCCAGCACGCCAGGCTTCCCTGTCCTTCACCATCTCCTGGAGCTGGCTGAAGCTCAAATTTTCTAGTGGCCCCTATCAAATCAGTAAAAAGAAACTTGCAAAATTAAATTCTGCCTATACTTTTATTGAGCCCATATAGCCAAATAATGTCATTTTAACATGTATTGTGAAAATTATTCATGTGATAATTTACATTTTTTAAGTCTTTGCCGTCCAGTGGGTATTTTACACTTTCTGTTCACCTCAATTCAGACCAGCTATGTTTCAAGGGTTTCTTGGCCACGTTTGCAAGTGGCTATCCCAGGTGGCACAGTGGTAAAGAATCTGCCTGCCATTACAGGAGATGCAGTTTTGACCCGGATTGAGAAGATCCCTTGGAGTAAGAAATACCAACCTACTCCAGTATTCTTGCCTGGAAAATTCCTTGGACAGAGGAACCTGGTGATCTACAGTCCATGGGGTGGCAAAGAGTTGGACATGACTGAGCAACTGAGCATGCGCGCACACACACACACACACACACACACAACTATAGACAGCACAGTTCTGGAAGCTACCTAAGGTAGTTCGAGGATAGGGTGACCACATCATTTGTCCTCCAAACTGAGGCACTTTCAGGAGGGGAGAGGGATGAGGCAGGAGTTGGGGACCATCCTGGTGAACCAGGAAGGGCGGTATCCTACACAAGACTCAGGTAAGACCTCGTGTTTTCTCCCCTGTTACCCCAGCACCTTCAATTTGGCACAGAAAGGGAACCGTCTGTGTCCAAGCATTGATTCAGATCTTAGTGGCAGCCTGTCTAAAGCGCCAAGCTGAGCCCTGGCATCAAAGCTTTGGCTGACATGACTCCTCCACTGTGCACCTTGTTCCCACCCCACAAAAAGAAAATGTTAATATCACCATGCCACTAACACATACTGAACATGTATGTGCCCTGTCCTGGGCTGAGCCCTTCATATGTGACATCCTTGACACTGGTATCTGTTATCTTTATGAGGTTCAGAGGGAATACCTAACTTACTGCTGGACAGGGACTCAGATTCAGTTCTGGCTGACTCTAGTTGCCAGGCTCCCAGCATCTGAGCCACATGGATAATTTTCTTCCATATTGGCTAGAGACAGGGGGTTATATGAAAGATGCTGGAAGACTTGAAAGAGAGTAATGTGGCTTTCTTTTGCTAGCCAGAAGGACTGTCCTTCTCGTTGTGATTTCTGAGAAAAATACTGAGTTTGGTTTGCCTTCTTGAGCCTTGTATGGAAGTGAAGCAGATTTTCTCTAAAAATATTATGTGTATGTGTGCATGCTTAGTCACTCAGTCATGTCCAACTCTTTGTGACCCCATGGACTGTAGTCCTCCAGGCTTCTCTGTCCATGGAATTCTCCAAGCAAAATACTGGAGTGGGTTGCCATTTCCTTCTCTAGGGGATCTTCCCGACCCAGGGGTGGAACCTGCATCTCTTATATCTCCTGCATTGGCAGGGGAATTCTTTACCACTTGCACCACCTGGGAAGCCCATGAAAATATTGAGGACACTGAATTTGTAAATCTCCAGTCTCCAGCGTGCGTGTGTTTTCACCTCCCCCAGTAATCCTGTCTCTCAGCTTCAGTGCACCCGATCCCTGGCTACGAAGTGACATGTTAGTTCCTCAGTCCCTGAAGAAGTTCTGGCAATGATGGATCACACTTGTTGTCAGTCTTGTCTTGGAGGATGACTTTATGCTTGGGATGAGCCTGCCAAGGATGATGTGAGAAACTTACTCATTGTTGGAGACCCTGGGAAGATGTTCCCAGCTGTGAAGAGGCAGCTGCAGTCAAGTACAATCCCAGGCATTCCAGCTGGGGGTGGGAGCACTGTTGGCCACGTGTCCCAGTTGGTCAGGGAGTAAACGTGTCAAAGCCCTGTAGTGATCCAGCCAGGGCAGCAGGAAATTCACAAAATAGTGCCATCCCACACTCCAGGTCCTGGCATGAAATTCAAAGGGAGCTTCAAAGGTATGCAGTGGGGAAGAGGTCCTGGCTGAGCCAAATGCCAAAGTTTTCTTCCTTGTGCAACGTCTTCCACGGCAAGAAAAGGTGCCCTGCTGACAAGTGCTGATGGAGGATTTAGAGACCCACTCACTAGTGGCTCAGATGGTAAAGAATCCACCTGCAGTGCAGGAGGCCTGGGTTCGATCCCTGGGTTGGGAAGATCCCCTGGAGGAAGTCATGGCAACTCACTCCAGTATTCTTGCCTGGAGAATCCCCATGGGGGGCCTGGCAGGCTATAGTCCATGGAGTTGAGAAGAGTCAGACATGTCTGAGCATCTAAGCACATAGCACATACCTACAGGAGACAGAGCTTCAAGAAGGAAGCCTGGGGGCCAGCAGGACCAATTTGTGTCCTTTGTAGGAATGGAGCTTAGCTGCCAGGGACAAGGGTGGAATTGTGGAGACAGTCTGTTAAGTAGTATAGCATGTTTGGAAAACAGAGGGTTTCTAGGCTTAAAAATAGAGACTGTGTAATGTGGAGTTTCATAGCATTTATTAATTAAATAATTGTTGAGGTCTGGAGGGTAGAGGGGAACAGAAGTCTAATCTGACTCCAATTAGAGTCAAGTCTAGAATTTAAAATGTGGTGCTTTGGAGGGCAGAAGAGGCTATTTCCTGGGATAAAAAATGAGTCACACAGAATCCAAATGGTGTTTATAGACTGTAGACAGCCTTGGGGAAGGAGGGGGTCTTTAAAAAGCAAAATATAGTCTCTGTCCCTGTCTGTCTGTCTGTCTCTCTTCCTCTGTCTCTCCCCCACCTGTCTCTGTCTCTCTCTCCTCCCTCATCTCATTTCTGTTTGTCCTATTTCCCCATCACTCTGTCAAAGGGGATGTGTATGTTGGTAAAAGTGCTACTCTAATAAAGGACATGCTTTCTACCTCTGTATAGATCAACAAAATCTGCCCAGGACTTCAGTGACTGAAAAAGAAGAGACATCAGGTTTTGAGGCTTTTGCTGTTAATGGAGAAAGGAATGAGATCGTCTTAAAACCCTGAAGCACAGAAATTTTAACCAAAACTAAGGATTTCCCAATCCCATTTTAGAAGAGGCAAACCAAAGTCCCTTGATGATGAACAAGTGATGTGAATTTAAATTATGGGTATCATGGCCAAGTTGTGCCCTTGAGGGCCTTGGTCTTGACCCCAGCTGCGGATGAGCACAAGAAAGTCACCTCTCCGGGAGGCAGGCAACCGACAAGGGCTGGGCTTCAAGCTGCCTGCCGTTGTGAACCTGAAAGCTGAATGTTTCCATTTCCCTGGGACACAACCCAATCACATGGTGAGATCCACAGCTATAGAAGCAATAGGATAAATTGGAGGTGGGGTGGGACCATGTCAGGCTCCATTTCAAAGAATCCCTGGTCCACTCAGAAAAATTAAGTGGCCAATTCTACAATGGACAGGGTGATAAGAAACGGGTCAAAACTTCTGGGTTCTGGTCTGAACTTTATCTGACTTGACTCGTGACACGCCCTTAGCTGCGGCCTGTAATCGCTGTCTAATTCTTCAGGCAGCATAAAAAGAGAGCAGTTTTCACTCAGGGTCCTTTGCGATTTGCCCTGATGCTAAGGTCTGTATCTTACATGCTGTCACCAGAGCTGCTGTTGCAAAACAAGGGAGGTTTTCGTTATTCATAATAAGGGGCTGTCCTAGTTATAGTTTCTAGGCCTTTTGGGTTTTGAGAATCATTTGATACAGCAAGCATCTGCTGCAACCAAAGACGCTGGGCTGCCTGTGGAGTCTCACCACCATGGGTGTGACTGATTCTGCATGATGGCTAGCAGAGCGCAGGATGAGCACAGTTCTGTATTTTCAAGTTCTTCCTTCTTTGACTCGACCATTTCCTGAAGGCGGCTACCATGGCAACCTCGTACCTTCATTTTCTCAACGGCAAATGGTAGTGAAAATGGTTTTATGCTTTAAAGAAACCTTAGACGGATGGGATTCATGAGTGCAAACGGATTATTTTGAAAATCTGTAGACAGATACATAGATAAAGGCAAAGTTGGAAGGTCCACACTTGTGCCGTACATAAAGAATATATTTAAAAGAAAATTTCTAAAGCATATTTGCTCTATTTTCATTGATTTTACCTCGCGAGTGTTCTAAATATTCTGTTCCACTGATGGAATGATCGCTTCAGGAACATCAGCCCTGTCAATGTCAGGATAGGAAGAGCTCATCTGTGATCTCAGGGAGGCAGCAGGCTTCTCTTTCTCAGGACAGGAGCTGCCCCCCTGAGAATGGAAATGCAGGAATTGAGCCTTGCAGGGAGCAGGGGTTGTCCCACTGCATCGACCCTGTCACTGCAACTGGAGTTCTGTGCTGTTCTCTTGGAGATATCCGGAACTCATTAGGTCAGTGACGTCATTCAGGAGAACGCTCCCAAGATGGATGCAAAATAAGACATAGATGAGTCATCTCTTTTAACAGACAGCTTTCCTCCTTCTTGTTCGCTCATCATCATCAAAGTGAAAATCATAACTTAAGTATGTGAAATTGCAAATTTGTTTGGCATGTAGTTGTGTCTACACGTACTACATTTCCCACTCCCGGGAGTCTCTCGTTACCATTCAGCTCTCTTTTACTCACTTGCGTCCATTCCCGTTATTTTCCTACCAGCTGTCTGCCTGCTCCCTTGGTATCAAGACTTGCTCTCACCCAGCCAAAGTCAAGTTCTTGGCCTCTCACATATAGTCATAACTGACTCTTGACGCACTCAGGTCTTCTGCCATGGAAGATTAAGATGCATTAAGATACCCTGATGACTTTTTCAGACCGGGAAGTGATTTCAAATATATTGAGATTCGTGGAGCAGTACATTGGAAAGAGAACCGATTGTCTGAAAACAGCCCAAAGTGAATATGACATTCAAATAGGAGGAAATATATGAACTCACCACTTATTTGGCTGTTTAATGAAGCTGTATTGTTCTTTTACCAACATGTTTCACTTTAATGCTAAATTCTGTTAGGAGGACATGAGGCAAAAATCCCATTAGTAGTCACTGGTTGCTCTTGTTTCAGGATAAAAGCAATAGACTCGAATGTATTTATTGTTCTTGTGTGTTTTACATTCCTATACACAATCTATCTTTGGAGCCTACTATGCGCCTGATGTGTTCTAGGTGCTAGGAATGTAGTAGTGAACCAACTGAAAAAAAAAAAAATTCCCTGACCTAATGAAATTTATATTCAAAAAGGGAAGTCAAACAATAAGTAAAGTATACCATGTGGGCAGCTGATATTAAGAAAAATGAAGAAAAATAAGGCAAATAAGAGGTGATTGGGAGTGCGAGGGTGGGAAGGGAGGGCCTTGATAAGAAGATGGCTGATGACATGTGACCTGGGTGTTGACACCGTCATATTGGCCTGAAGGAGCTGAGACAGGGAGCCAGGCAGATAACAGGTGCCAGAACATGTCAAGCAGAGGACATAGCACATGAAAGGCCAATCAGAGTTCTGGGGTGCATTTTTCTACTTCTCTGAAAAAGCACCCTTGGGGTTTTGATAGATTGCCTTGAATCTCTAGTTTGCTTTGGGTAATATCATCATCATTTTAACATTATCAGGTCTTCTGGCCCATGAACATGAACTGTCTTTCCATTTATCTAAATCTCCTCTAATTTTTTTTTTTTGAGTAATGTTTTGTAGTTTTCAGTGTACAAGTCTTTTGCCTTCTTGGTTAAATGTACCCTTAAGTATTTTGTTCTTTTTGATAGTTTTGTAAATGGAATTGACTTTTAATTTCCTTTGGATTGTTCATTGAGCATATGTAAACAACACAACTAATTTGATATGTTGATTTTATATCCTGCAACTTTGCTAAAACCATTTATTAGATTTAACAGGGGCTTTGCAGATTTTTTGAGGGTTATAGCGTCACCTAGGAACAGAGATCTTTTTTTCTTGTCTAATTGCTCTGGCCAGAATTTCCAGTACTATGTTATATAGAAATGGCAAAAGTGGGCTTCCTTATCTTGTTCCTGATTGCAGAGGGAAACCTGTCAGTTTTTCATTGTTGAGTATGATATTAACTGTAGGCGTTTCGTATACGGTCTTTATCATGTTCAAGAAGTCCCTTTCTATTCCCAGTTTACAGAGTGTTTGTTTAGAGGTGATTAAACAGTTTTGATAAGAGATAGTTATAATGGTCACACAACAACCATTGTGAATATAATTCATGACACTGAATTATTTACTTAAAAACAGTTAAAATGGAAACCTTCATGTTGCATATATTTTACAACTCAAAAAATAATAATATAGTATACAAAAAAATTGAATTTTGCACTTTAATTCAGTGAATTTTATGTGTATTATGTCTCAAATAAAGATTAAAACAGAAAAGTTTTTAAAAAGCCAAATAGGAGAATATTGCAAATGGAAGCACGAAATTATGGTAATTCATGGGAATGATAAAGTCGCTGATTTAAAGGTTAAAAACATTATTTGATGATAGTTTGGATAGAGGGCATGAGCAAAAACTAAACAGGCATGGAAGAATCAAATGTTCTTCTAAACCATTTGGAAGTTACAGTTGGTGTAGAAGCAAGGAGGACTATGGGAGGACTGGATTTGGAAGGAAACGATCCACAGTTCAGACTCAGACACACTGGAGGCTGCCCTTTGCTTTCTACTGCCTTATCCCCAGCTCATCCTGGCACTGGAAGAAGTGGCTCCACCGCTAGTAACTAACAATTGTTCCTTGTATGTGCAAGGCTATCATCAAGAGTTGCCCAAACTCCAGCTCCCCTAGAACAGAACTCAAGTTAGGAGGCCGCTTCAGAATACGGGGATGTGAGACACAGTTGAGAGACAGAACAAAGAATTCCCAAATACTGAGAATGCTGCTGCTGCTGCTGCATCGCTTTAGTCATGTCCAACTCTGTGCGACCCCATAGATGGCAGCCAACCAGGCTTCCCATCCCTGGGATTCTCCAGGCAAGAACACTGGAGTGGGTTGCCATTTCCTTCTCCAATGCGTGAAAGTGAAAAGTGAAAGTGAAGTCACTCAGTCCTGTCCGACTCTAGCGACCCCATGGACTGCAGCCCACCAGGCTCCTCCGTCCATGGGATTTTCTAGGCAAAAGTACTGGAGTGGGGTGCCATTGCCTTCTCCGAAATACTGAGAATAGTTATTGCCAATTATAGAAGGGCAAAGAACAGGAACCACTGGATCATGGAAAACTGCATGAAATCTTTGTGCCCACAGAACCTTACACACAGTAGGCATATGGTAAATGTTTGCTGGTTGGTTGGTTAAGTACTAATTTCCAGTGAAAATTCTGGGCTCATCTTCCATATAGATTTGAAAAAGTCAGTAGATTTAATTTGCCTTTTTTTGAATTGATTATGGCCTTGCGCTGAGTAAGAAACAGTCGCTTAGTCATGTCCAACTCTTTCCAACCCATGGACTGCCCAGGTGCCACAGCAGTAAAGAATCCTCCTGCCAATGCAGGAGACACAGGAGGCTCAGGTTCGATCTCTTGGTTGGGAAGATCCCCTGGAGACAGAAAATGGCAACCTTCTCCAGTATTCTTGCCTGGAAAATCCCATGGACAGAGGAGCCTGTCAGGCTATAGTCCATAGCGTCACAAAGAGTCAGACACAACTGAGCGCACACATAGCTTATTATACTGCCCTGAGTAAAGGTCCCTTAGACATCTTTCAGCCTATTGGTTTGAGATGTCTTGGTGTCTTACCTTTTAGTTCCTAACTCTAGTGATCACTTAAATTTCAATGAAAGAATAATTTGTGTAAGATTCAAATATTGTAAATATGGCTCTGAGGTCTTAGGAGGGAAGGTTATCTTGTTTTGCCCAATGAAGGTGAAGCTCCACATGAGCAGAGACAGCTGAAATAAAACAGAGCCAGCTGGAAAATTTCACTTAATATTAGACTAGCAGGTTCCTCTTTCTGTTGACTGGTGTCAGTGGTGAGTTCCTAAGAAAATCGAGTCTTACAGGATGGTCACATTTTGCAAAAGGGCTTCCCAGGTGGTCCTAGAAGTAAAGAACCCACCTGCCTATGCAGGAGATTCAAGAGACACAGATCTGATCCCTGGGTCAGGAAGATCCCCTGGAGGAGGGCATGGCGACCCACTCCAGTATTCTTGCCTGGAGAATCCCATGGACAGAGGAGCCTGGTGGGCTATAGTCCATGGGGTCACAGACAGTTGGACACCAGTGAAGTGACTTGATACACACATTTTGTACAGGAGAAAGACCGGAATCTGCATGGTCTTATGCTTCACAGGAAAGAAGGAGCCAGGCCTTCTGTTCATTTCCATGTACTTCCTGGGGCGTGAAGGCCTCAGCACGTATGGTCACCAAGCCCAGTACTGAAGCAGCCGACCCCTTTCATCCGGGTCCACACATGGCGAACACTGGCTTGGGTGTGTATGTTTTTAATACCACTCTCTCTTCCAGGGAGTTTGGAACACACGTGTTCCTTTTAACTCCCACCAGTCCTTGAGATCTGCCAGCCAGGAAGACCATTCTGGAAGAACTTTGGAGAGGATGAGGGAGCTGTTTTTGCAACCGCCTGAGACTCAGGAAGCACAGGTCTCCCCAGGTCAGCCCCTCAGCACTCATCCTCACATAGCAGAGCTCAAAGGCCTTGCTGTATCTGGGTTTTGTTGCCCATAAAACACAGATAGTAACACTTGCAAAACAGACACTAAATGGAATGCATTTTGTGATCTTTGGAGGAAAGGCCGCCTGTTAACATATGCTGACAGTGTGTTTTTCTGGCGCAGGCCTGGAGCCACGGCCCCACATTGCCACCAGAGTTGTTTCTGGAACCCGTGCCAAGAGCAGCCCGAAGCAATCCAGCCTCCCAGGCCTGTCTCTGGGTCCAGCTGGCAGAAGATTAAGGGCCGCTCTTGCCCAGCTGTGTGTGCCCTGCTCACCCACAGGGCTGAATTCAAGGCCCCCAATGCTTGACAGCCACCACAAGTCACCGATTCAACCCTGTAATAGACCTGCTTACTCCCATACGCCTGCCTCAGGGTCAAGTCTATTAAACCTACCATTTGGAGGGCAGAAGCGGTAAAGGCTGGCCCCTTCAAAGAGAAAGGTTTTGCTTTGGAACACAGATCCCCTGTTTGTGCTTCATGGGTGGATATTTCAGGGGATAAGAGGGTTTGTGGTTTGTTTGGGTCTTGAGAAGAAAGAAATTGACAAGATGGGCTGCAGACTGGACTCATGAGGATCTGGCTCGGTCTCTGCTCAGCAGAGTTGAGGTTCGTGGTGCCCCAAGCCAAAGAGAGATTCTCTGGGGAGGAAGACGGATGATGGAGGGGGGAGGATGGAGCGGATGTTGCCAGGAACTGCCTTTGTTATCTCTACAAGTCACACAGTGGCCTCTGGACATTGTGTGGTCCTGCTGAGGAAGCCACAGGGGACATTCTCAGGGAAGTGAGCCTGATCGATGTGGTCCCCACTCAGGTCCCCTTTTCCTAAGTCCCTTTTCTCTCCTCCCCATCCCCTCTCCCAGCCCATGTTGCTGCCCTAAATATTTCCTAGAGAGGAAATCAGGGCAGCAAAGATATTAATTTTAAGGGACTTAACCCTTTCCTGGCAGACCCAAAGTTTTGAAGAGAAACATAGAAGGAGAGGCAGTGCTTATCCCTGAGCTTAAATCTCGAGTGACAAACGTTTCAGATACTGTCACCAGGGCAAGGCAAGGCGGGTAGAGAGGGAGATAAGGGGAAGATAAAGATGCTGAGTGCCAAAGAATTGATGCTTTCAAATAGTGATGCTGGAGAAGACTCTTGAGAGTCCCTTGGACAGCAAAGCGATCCAACCAGTCCATCCTAAAGGAAATCAACCCTGAACATTCATTGGAAGGACTGACACTGATGCTGAAACTCCAATACTTTGGCCACCTGATGGGAAGAACTGACTCCTTGGAAAACACCCCGATGCTGGGGAAGATTGAGGGCAGGAGAAGGGGGAGACAGAGGATGAGATGGTTGGATGGCATCACCAATTCAATGGACATGAATTTGAACAAACTCCAGAAGATAGTGAAGGACAGGGAAGCCTGGCGTGCTGCAGTCCATGGGGCCGGACACGACTTAGAGACAGAACAACAACAACAAAGATGCTGCTGGGCACGTGACCACTCGCTCACTCAGCCCCAGTGTGAGTCTGGCCCCCTCCTTGTAGGATTTCACGTGCATCC
This sequence comes from Bubalus kerabau, assembly GCF_029407905.1. NCBI lineage: Eukaryota > Metazoa > Chordata > Mammalia > Artiodactyla > Bovidae > Bubalus > Bubalus kerabau. The sequence continues at coordinate 193,493,674 of NC_073625.1, read as the reverse complement.
CAAATGCACCCAGAAACCAAAATAAAGACCGCAGGACAGCATCCCAGATGAAGGGGGAAGGCCAAATCATGGTCTCAGATTATAAAGAAAAACCGTCTTAGAAAGCCCAGAGGAAAATGCAGGGCCTGGCTGCCCGCCATCTGCACTGAGCCCCGAAGCAAGAGGAAATTGACTTGAATATCAGCATAAAGAGCTTAAGATAGAGGGAGGGAAGAAACTCCAACAGAAAGACATTCCTGCCGGTTGCATAAGCCCTTCTCTTTGAAGGTCTGGAAGGTCTGACGGGTTCTATCATCGATGGAAGCAGATGATCAGCAAGATGCCTTCCAGCGCTGGGACTACCTCACCATCTAATTTTAGCAATTCCTCTTGGCAGAGGATGGGTCCTCCCCCTTCCTAGGGCTATCTGGGGTTCCACACACCAGCTCCTACAGCTTCCTTTGATGTTGACGGGGGGCTCTGTGGACTCAAGGCCAGATATGCTGCAGGAAGAGACATGCTCAAAGCCATTACACTGCCCTATCTCACGGCAACCATAAGAGGCCTGCAAATTTTTTTCTTTTTTCTTTTTTTTTAATTATGAAGTTGCATCACTTGATTTGAAGTTAAATGTGGGCTGTCAGGTTTGGGATCAATCCTCAGAAATGATCGTTAGGTCAATTGCCATCCAATATCCTCTCTTTCTTTGCAGGGGAGGATGTTTAAGGCATGACGTTATTTTGACTAATTTAAAGATTTCATTCATATTTTTAACTCATTATAACTGAACACAAGTTAAGCCCATCACGTAATGACAGAAAGTGGCCAGAAGCCATGGGAATGTGTTTCTCATTGTGGAAACTACAAGTTAGTCATTTTCTTCTCCCAAGTAAATGTCTTCAGTTTGGTTAAGGGAATTTTTTTCAAAGAAATCATAAGTTCCAAATTAGTTTTTTGTCTCAAAAGTGAACCCTATGGAAAATGTAGCAATATTTCTGTAATTTTGCAAAATGTTTTGATAGTATCTATGTCCTATTTCTCAAGATCTAAAATCTTACTTTTGGGGTCTTTTTGTTTGTTGGTTTTTTTGGTTGTTTCTTTTTTTTCTGTTTTAGTTTTAACCTCCTGGCCTCAGAACGTAAAGACAAGTGATAAATTCCGGCGAAAGCGGTAAAGCAGAAATACTCAAATTACTAGATAATTTACAGCCACAATTTCTATAACAGGGATCTTTGCGAAACTAGCTTTTTTTTTTCCACTTACAGTTTTAATAGAGACGAGATGGGTTGTGAAGTCAAGTAGGGGAGGAGGGAGAGAGAGGAGGAGCTTGGTATTCTTTTTCAAGCTAATTGTTATTTGTGTCGATATTGTTCCGAGAAGTCTGCTTTTAGGCCAAAGTTTCCGTCTACAAGTTCCTTGCACACCCAGAAACTTCTAGAGGTGTGTGATGGGCTGACTTGATAGATTCATCTTTGGGGTCTGAGAAGGAGGAGCCATGGGCCAGAGGCAGGTGAGGTAGCATTTGGGGAACCACCTCTCCAGCCTGCTAAGCTGGGAGCCCCCCAGTCTCTGACTGCAGCCCTGCAGGCGAAACCTCTCCTAAGATCTCTCTTGATGTCAACTCCTCTCCTGCACCAGACTATAGGCTTTTCTCACTTTGCCCTCAGTTTAACTGCCTCCTCATCCCCTCTGCAGCAGAGTTATACATCTGGGCTCCCCAGCTGGGCAGAAAGGCAGAAGCAGAGATGGAACCTGGTGAAGTGGGGTCAAATGCCAGGGGTGTGGTACTCGGGTGAATCCCTGCCCTGTAAGATGGAGGCTCCCCTGGCTCCATGGTTCTACCAAGTCTGAGTTTCTATTACTCTGCACTCCTGGGGACAGGCTGCAGATATTTCAGGTTCAAGGTGTTTAAAAAAAAAAAAAACAGACCAAGAGCTTCAAATGATTCTCAGTGTTCAAGCCAACGCTGAAGGTGGGGCAGCAATATTCTAGAAGGGAGGAGTGATCGAAGAAATCAAGAATACAAAGACATACCCACACATGTGTGCCGACAGTCAGAGAGGAGGTGGGAAGTTAGTTCCTGGAAGTCTTTTCTGGAAATCGTGCCCCATGTCAGCTCAGGACAATGAGTCAATTAGATCATTTGCATATTTAATCTCAAATTATCTCCCAGAAAGTTATACTCTGTATTCCAAAGACATCAAGTCTCCAACAGAATTGTAATGCTTTTTAAAAAAATTTTTTTTCAATTAGGAAAAAGATGATTTTAATGCATTACTCATTCTATCATTTTTAGTTTACCAAAACCAGCAAGAAATTAGTTCCCAGGTCGTTAAATTCCACCCTTTGTGGTCAGAGCCGAAAGGGCTGGACCGACTCTGCTGGGAAGGGTGGAGTGTGGTTGTGTGGGGATCGTGGGGACACCCTGGCAGGCCCTCCCCAGCCCTTGCTCACGAGCCAGCTGCCTGCCCCCCCCCCACCTCCCCGTATCTGCACGGCTTGCTTGACGCCCTGTGTTGACTTCGGCTACTGGTCAAGTTTCCCCTGGAGCCCAGTGCCAAGGGTGCCAAGGCCGAGCTGACTCATGCTTTCCCGGACTTCCTGACACCCTGTTCACGGGCTTGTCGGCAGCTACAAGACACTCTGCCCCATTGGTGTTGCAATTCCAGCCAGGAAACCAAACTAACCGCCCTAGAATTTGGCTGAAGTCTCTGAGGGTGGACAAGAACAGAGGTTCTCAGTCAATATTTAGGCTGGGAGTGAAGGCCATTTTTTGTTTGTTTCTTTCTTTTCTTCCATTCTTTTCTGCCCTGCTTTACTGAGATATAATCGGTATACATCACTGTGTAAGTCTGAGATGTACAGCATAATGATTTACACACATTGTGAAATGATTATCACAATAAGATTAGCTAACATCCACCATCTCATATAGATACAAAACACCAATGCCGATTTTTTTTTTTTTTTAGGTCAACTTACATCTATTGAGCAATTTCTCTATGAGCATAAAAATGTTGGTATATATGTGTATGAGTTTAAAATAGGAAAACTTTCATTCTATACTCACCAGTGGAAAAAGATAAAGCATCATTTTATTTAGACAGTTTACATCTTGAGTAAATATCCTATCTTGAAGTTTATAAAATTTCTTCAAAGATTTATTTTAATTGAACTGTGGTTAATTAGGCTTCCCTGGTAGCCCAGATGGTAAAGTGTCCGCTTACAATGCGGGAGGCTTGGGTTCAATCCCTGGGTGGGGAAGATCCCTTGGAGAAGGAAATGGCAACCCACTCCAGTATTCTTGCCTGGAACAGTATTGTATTAGTTCAGGTGTATGACATGGTGAGTCAATATTTTTACAGGTTATACTCCATTTAAAGTTATTTTAAAATATTGGCTATATTTTTAATTTAAGAAAAATTTGAATGTCAATGGTCAAGAAAATCCTGTTCTTCCTGGTTGCTCTGGAAGCATTTAGTGATCCAATGATTGTCAAAACAAGTTCCATATTTATTCAGTTAGAATCACAGTCTTTATTTTCTCCATTCATAAAGGGAGCTCTCTTCTGTTGCTGAAGTGACTCTTGAGGTAACTTGACATGTTAACAGCCACCTCAGAGGGAATATGTGAGTGTGTGTGTGTGTGTGTGTGTGTGTGTGTTCAGTCCCGTTCTGTTCTCTGTTCTCTGCGACCTCACTGACTGTAGCCCACCAGGCTCCTCTGTCCATGGGATTCCCCAGGCAGGAATACTGGAGCAGATTGTCATTTCCTTCTCCAGGAGATCTTCCCAGTGATCGAACTCGAGTCTTCTGTGTCTGCTTCATTGGCAGGAGGATTCTTTATCACTGAGCCACCTGGGATGCCCCTTAGAGGGAATGATTTTCCCCAAATCCATTTGCCTGAATTCAAAGTATAAGAGAAAATTGGCTTTTAGGAAAATTAGAGAGTGGGGAGTTTCAATGACTGACGTGGAAGAAATTAGACTAGTGCCTTTATTCCATGTTTTTACCCCTACATTCCTCAGTCATGTGTGTGTGTGTGTGTGTGTGTGTGTGTGTGTGTCTAGTAATAAGCAAACAGGCCAGTTTTCTCCTCCAATCCCACACTGGTACAGATGTTTGACCTGAGAAGACAAACTGGGTGGAAAGTCACTGAGGACGCGGGAGCCCAGAAGCAGCTTTTACATGCTCCTCTCTCCAGAACAGTTCTTTTTCTCTCATTGCTTCTGTTAGCCATGACTAAAGGCACCCTGTCTTTTCTAGTGTCCTATTCTATAGCTACATCGATGTGCTTGCCTCTAAAGTCATCCTTGTTCATGTTCACAATCACGTTCATTTGATTTGGAAAGTTTGTCTTCTGTTCTTCCTGAAGTTGGCTCCATGTGCCTTTCTCAAAGCGGCCACCCCACTGCACCCCCAGGGGGGTGAAATCTATAGACAAGAGGCGTGTCCAGTACCGGCACCTCTCATAGGCGTGTCCCCAGGGCCTGCAGATGCTCTTCCTGGCAGGGAAGGAGCGTGGCCCTTTCGGGGAACTGTCAGCCTTTCTGCCAGTTCAGCCTGGAGAACGGGCCCAGGGTATGTACTCTCCCTCCTGCGAGGTCTGGGCAGGCTGCCTGCCCAGTCATCTCTTTTATTGCTGGCCCCAAAATGAAGAAACTAGACTTGGATGGGCCACATTCTGGCTGCACCTTAGGCTGGCCTTTGGCATAAGTTTAGCGGGGCCAGCCCGAGGCCCTTCTGAGTCAGAGCTTGCAGGCTCCTGCCTGGACCACCGGGCAGACATTTGTCCGATCGTTATCACTGGCAAACCATTCAACTCAGGTTTTGTTTTTATTTAGAATGTTTAATTTTGTGAAGCCTCGTTATCTTTTGAGATGGGAATTTTTCTTCTTCCTATCCCTTGTCGTTCTCTGAAATCACTTGTTTACTGATTTAGTCATAGCCTGTCTCCTCTAGAATGTAAATTTCGCGAGGACAGTGCATGCATGCTGAATTGCTTCAGTCGTGTCCCACACTGCAATCTCATGGACCATAGCCTGCCGGATTCCCTTGTTCATGGGATTTTCCAGGCAAGAATACTGGAGTGGATTGTTGTGCTGTCCTCCAGGGGATTTTCCCAACCCAGGTATTGAACCCACATCTCTTATGTCGTCTCCTGCATTGGCATGTGGGTTCTCCACCACTCGCGCCACCTGACCATAAAAAGTTAGCTAGAAAAAAATTTTAAAAGCATACCTTAAAGAACCATTTTTATATTAAATCTCATTCAATGTTTCCTCTGGTCTGAGGAGCCTGAATAAATAGGGCAGCATGCTTAAAGTATAAAGATTCTGCATAAACTCTTATCATTGGTTCTCTCAAAGATTGAGACCTGATCAGTTTCACTGTCTATTGCAATCTCCCACTGCCTATAATCATGCCTAACTCATGTTCACTCATGGGCTCCACTTTGTAAAACATAAAAATTGAGGCACCAGGTGGCTGCCTCCAATCTTCCCAAAGTCCAGCTGCTGGGAATGTGCCCCCAGGCTCCTGCCTGTGTCTCTCCCCAAATGCCATCTCATGAAAGGACAGGCAGGCCTGCCCTTTCCCCTGTCCAGGGAAAGGGTAGGGATGTCACAGCACCCCCCCACCCTGAGAAACCTTTTGTTTCTCTTTCTGAGAGGTAGTTTATTACTTTTCTGTGTCTGCCATAACAACTGATCATAGGGCAGAGGACTGGAAACAATGGAAGTGTTTTCTGTCATAGTTTCAGATGCCAGAAGTCTGAAATTGGGGCAGAGCCACCCTGCTTCTGAAGACTTCCTTCCTGGCATCCTTCTCACTCCTGCTGGTTGCCAGCAATAGGTGTTCCTTGGTGTCCGGCCACATCACCTCAGTCTCTGTCTCCATCATCATCCTCTTCATCTCTCTTTCCTCTGTGGGATGCTGTTCTCTCATCTTACAAGGATATCAGTCATTGGATTTAGGGAAGACAGAGGATGAGATGGTTGGATGGCATCACCGACTCAATGGACATGAGTTTGACCAAACTCCAGGAGATGGTGAAGGACAGGGAAGCCTGACGTGCTGCAGTCCATGGGGTCCCAGAGATTCGGACATGACTGAGTGACTGAACAGCAACAGCAGCTAATCCAATAACCTCATTTTAGCTAGTTACTCCTGCAAAGACCCTATATCAAAGAAGGTTGTGCTCTGAGGCTATCGGTGGGCATGCGACCAAGATCAGGCAAGTGGACCCTACTCACTTACTTGTTGCAAGTCATACGCCCTCTCTGTGCTCTGTGTCGTCAGCTGTAAAATAGGAATGCCAGTCATCCCTGCCTCTCTGGGTTATCATCATGTGCTTAGTAGGGTGACTGGCACACCTGGAGAGCTGTGTAGGGTAAGATGCAGTCAGCCAAGTGCCTGTAGATGCTTCACAGAGGTGAACTGGACATCCATGTTATCCAGGACCCCTCCAGGGACGATAGATAAAGGAAACAGACTCACAGGGCCAGCCAGGAAGCACAGGGCAAGACACCCAACCAGATCGAGGCCATGGTACATGGGAATCTTCTTTATCTAGAAGAAATGAGCCAAGGGAAGAGAGGAGAAAGGCGGCATCTCATCTGGAGGGAAGGGTGGTGGGAGTAGGAAGGGGGAGGAGGCAGGAGGACCTGGCAGATTCAGAAATCGCCATTGGTCGAGATGGTTAGCAAGAGAGGCAGAGGAGGAGAGTCAAGGGGATAGGCCCCTGGAGTTCTCCAAGGTCACTTCTGGCTTTCAGCCATCTTAATCTGTTCAGGCTGTGTTATCGAAAATACCATACACTGGGCAACTTATAAGCAGCAGACATTTACTTCTCACAGTTTTGGAAGCTGATAAATCCAAGACCAAGTTTCTGGAGGACTCAGTGGTGAGGGCTGGCTTCCTGGTTCACAGGTGGTTATCGTCTCTGTTGTGTCCTCACATGGTGGAAGGGTCAGGGGCTCTCTGAGGTCTCTTTTGCGAGAACCCTAATCCCATCCTCGAGGGCTTCACCTTCTCACCTCCCAGTGACCCCACTTTCAAATACCATCACCTGCGGCATCAGGATTTAACATGAGTTTGCGGGGAACACATCCATTCAGTCTATATCATCATTAGTTCTCTAAGCCGTGGGTTGGTCAGAATAAACCAGTATTCCCTTGAAACTACCCAGCTCTCAGGACCGATACGCGGGTTGCCGGTGTCTTTGTGATCACAAAGGAAGCCCAGAGGTGAGGTTTCCTATGAAAGAGTTGCTGAGCTTTCATCTAGTTTTATGAAAAATACTAGCAAAAAATTCAGTGTGTCTCCCAGTGTTGTATCTATTAAAGGAGGCATCCCAGGTGTGTGTGTGTGTGTGTGTGTGAGCCCGACTCATGATACGGCCACAGTAGGGCAATGAGGCTCACTGTCTTGAAGTCTTGCAACTAAAACCCATCCTTCTGATCTACCTTTTTTAAAAATAATTTTATTTATTTATTTATGACCGTGCTGGGTCTTCAGTGCTGCGCAGGCTCTTCTCTAGTTGCAGTAAGCAAAGGCTACTCTTCGTGGTAGTGTACGGGCTTTTCACTGTGGTGGCTCCTCTTGTTGCGAAGCAGCGGCTCTAGGGCATGCGGGCTTCGGTAGTTGTAGCTCACGGGTTCAGTCGCTTTGAGGCATGTGGGATCTTCCTGGACCAGGAATGGAACCCATGTCTCCTGCATTGACAGGCATATTCGTTACCACTGAGCCACAGGGAAGCGCCTCTGATCTACTTTTATGACCCATCACATCTGCTAATGTTCCTCACTGAGGCAAAGATGCACACTTGATTCTCTTTGGAATGCGAGGTCTAGACACATGGGTACCACACGGTCACACATGCAGCTCTGCCATCTCAAGGACCCCGGCTTCTACGTGGGGAGCCTCCGGAAGCAATCGCCATGGTTAGTAGGGTCCAGACCTTACTTGCATCACCAGCAAACTAGAAGTAAGAGTCCTGGCCCTTCTGCCACATGAGGACACAAGCTTCCAAGTCTTCATGATTTGCCCGGGGCCACGTGGGCACTCAGGATGGGGGTCGTTCTTCGGCCAGGCTATCCTGGCATCAGCTGGGACCCTTCTCCCCTGGAGTGAGCCTCCCTACCAAGGCAGCATCCTCCGGACCCATTGAAAAACACCTGTCTTTTTCTTTTCTCTTCCTGGGCGTCTTCTGGTTCCACTGAATCCCTGTTTCAGCAGAGCCATAACCATATCTCATCCCTGTATTCCTTGGTGTCTAGAGTGCTCCTGGTCAGGATGAGATGCTTTTATTTTTTTCTTTTTGGTTTTATGAGGATTTTGTGTGTGTGTGTGTGATGTCAGACTTCAAAGGAAGCCTCCCACCGTAAAGATCACGAGCAGACTCACATTAGTGATTCTTTCTCATTCCTGCGGGGGAAAGGACGGTGGTGCTAACACATGTCTCATCTCCCCCTTGACATGCAGTCTCTTTCAAGTGATTTCACAAAGCCCCCTCACTTTCTCTTTCAGGTCCTAAAATAGTATGTCAGGAATCAACAGCTGCCTACGCAGCCAAGAAGCTGAGCTCCCGGTGACTTCATTCGTCACCGCACCCCCCCAAGCCCCCTAATCTTCGTGTTCCCAGCCTCGTGTCAGCACTCGGCTCCCCTCTGGTGTCTGGCTTTCCTCAGTAAATCCCTAAGTGCCCCTGTTCTCACTAAGTCGCCGAAACCCTGGCCACAAGGCGGGCAAAGCGAGATTTAATTGAATCTCTTGGCGATGATTCACAGAAGAAAAGCCCGACCGTCTGACCTGGAAACCACACAGTGGGGAGTTTAGAAACTGTCAGCGTAGTCAAAACAATGTTCCTGGTTCAGCCATTGAGTGAAGTTCAAAGGAACAAAGACAACGGTGAGAACGGTATCATGCCAAGGGCGGCCTGAAGAAATACACTTACCTGGGCATGAAGGCATCCAGGACTTTCAGTCATGTTAGTAACAGGAGTCCTGGCTCCAGGGAGGAGCTTCCCAGCTGGGCAGTGAGAAGTCAGCAGGGTGAGGGGATATATCAGGACCCAAGGCTGCAGTAACAGGTAACCACAAATGAGCTGGTTTCAAACTATAGAAATGGACTGTTTCACAGCTATAGAGGCTGGATGTTCAAAATCAAGGTGTCAGCAAGGGCATGTTCCCTCCTAAGGCTCTAGGGAAGAATCCTTTCTTGCCCCTGGTGTCTCCCAGTACTCCCTGACATTCCTCAAATTGTAATTGCATCTCCCAGTCTCTGCCCCCGTCTTCACAAGCATTCTCTTGTGTGTGTGTGTCTCTTCTCACAAAGACACCCATCGTTAGATTCAGAGCCTGCCCTAATCTGGCATGACCACATCCTAACTTAAACCAATCACATCTACAAAGATCTCATTTCCAAACAGAATCACATTCTAAGGTTCCAGATAGACATGCATATTCGGAGACAAAACCATGGCTCACTGGCTGTATTCTGCACATCATCCCCTGCCCATCTTGCAGAGTTAGTTGTTCCTGGTCTTGATTTTGGAGCCTCCTGGACTAGAACCTAGGCTACCCTCATAGATCAGTTGGTAAAGAATCCCTCTGCAATGCAGGACACCCTGGTTCAATTCCTGGGTCAGGGAGATCTGCTGGAGAAGGGATAGGCTACCCACTCCAGTATTCTTGGGCTTCCCTTGTGGCTCAGCTGGTAAAGAATTCACCTGTAATGCAGGAAACATGGGTTCGATCCCTGCGTTGTGAAGGTCCCCTGGAGAAGGGAAAGGCTACCCACTCCAGTATTCTGGCCTGGAGAATTCCACAGACTATACAGTCCATGGGGTTGCAAAGAGTCGGACACAACTGAGTGACTTGGTGCATGATGTTGAATCCTGACCTTTTGACTTTCATGTTTGAGGGAACAGTGTCAGCCTGTGACACACAACTGGTGTGATTTGATGGAAAGAGCACTGAGTGTTACTCTGGGGAAATCTAGAAGATGGAAGAGTGGGCAGTGCCCAGTCGGCAGAGTCTGGTCAAAGAGTTATGTCCTGATAGACCAGCAGACACATTTCCTTAGAACTGTTAGTTACATCTGATGTGCCTTCACTGAAGAAGAAAATGTTGGTTGCATTAAAACAACAATCGTAATAGAGGATAGTAGAATGACTGAATAAGATACTCATCTACCCCATACATTATAGTCTCTGTCCACATATGAGAAAGGAAGGTACTCCCACTAAGGAATGTGGCAGGAACTCCTATAAGGTGTCCCAGGGATTCCCTCTAACTTTTGGAGCAGGGAATCAGGATGGAGGTTAGAGAGACCATGGCTTTGGAATGTTTTAATGTTCACCATAGGCTATTAGCATTCAGAGCAAAAAAATGGTACTGTTTCCAAGATCTTACATTCTGGAACGTTCCTCCATGTGTAGCCTCCACTCTTTCCCATCTACCAGGTTCACTCTGTCATGGTAACCCCAGAGGCCACTGGTCAACCCTTTTATCAAGCCAGTCAGCACCTTGATAATCACTGTCCAGACATGATGGGCTGGACCCTGCAGTCGATCATTCCCTGGAGGTCTCACCAGCGCCTACACTCCCATCACACTACTGCAAGACACTGCGATTACACCATGAGCACTTTCAACCCAACATTCAAATGAATTCCCTTCTACCTCTCGGCAGAGTTCTGAAGTCCTCACACTCACTCTTCAGTCACAAAGAAGGGCTGTGGCAAACTTCAGAAACTTTATGGAGTTTATAGAGCTCTGCCATGGTTGGGTGTGGAATGAAGGATGGACATTCAAATAAGTCAAGTCTGAAATTTTAGCCCTGGCAACTAAGGGCTACTAGTAAAAACTCCACAAAGTCCTTTATCTACTCTCACTCTTAAGTCTCCTAAGTATTGGTGGAATTACCAAACCACCAGACACAATCTTTTTAAAACTTTTTATTTTGTATGGGGGTATAGCCAATTAATAGCCAGTCCATTCTAAAGGAGATCAGTCCTGGGCGTTCTTTGGAAGGAATGATGCTGAAGCTGAAACTCCAGTACTTTGGCCACCTCATGCGAAGAGTTGATTCATTGGAAAAGACTCTGATGCTGGGAGGGATTGGGGGCAAGAGGAGAAGGGGATGACAGAGGATGAGATGGCTGGATGGCATCACTGACTTGATGGACATGAGTTTGAGTGAACCCCGGGAGTTCGTGATGGACAGGGAGGCCTGGCGTGCTGCTATTCATGGGGTGGCAAAGAGTCGGACATGACTGAGTGACGGAACTGAACTGATAGCCAATTAACAAAGAATGTTGTGATATTTTCAGGTGAACAGTGAAGGGACTCAGCCATGTATAATGTATCCATTCTTTCCCCCAAACTCTCCTTCCATCCAGGTTGCTATGTAATATGGAGCAGAGTTCACTGTGATCTACAGTAGGTCCATTTTAAATATAGCAGTCTGTACATATCCATCCCAAACTCCCTAACTATTCCTCTCCACTGACCATCCCCCCACAGCAACCATAAGTTGGTTCTCTAAGCCAGGGACACAATTTTATTATTATTATTCTAAATTGGGCATCATTTTCGCACACTTTCCAACTTCCCTCTTTCTAGAAAGTAGCCCTTGGTTGCCAGGGCTGAAATTTCAGACTTGACTTACTTGAATGCCCATCCTTCACTCCACACCCAACCATGGCAGAGCTCTATACACTCCAGCTCCATAAAGTTTCTAAAACTCTTCCCTCGCATCTGAGAACCAAGTGTGTAGGTCCAGAACACAAGAGAGAGACCATGTAGGACAACACAGTAACAAGACTGTATCGTTACACTTATTGTAATTAACCTTTACTCCCAGAAGGCATGTGGCATGCTATCAGATGTGTGAATGAGCAAAGAATCCAACATGTTGATAATTTATCAAAGAGCGAAGGCCATTTAGTAGTAGTCATAAATTTATTTATTTTTAATAAATAAAAGTCAATTTATTTCAGCATGTATTAGTAATAGTCACAATATTAAATATAACTAGCTTTTCTTTTACCCCGATTAATAAAAGTCTATCAAGAGTTTTAGAGAAATAAAGGCCATCGTTTCTGGAAAGAATGACTCACTCAGTATTTTAGCTTTTTGCTTCCTGTGATTCACATCTCCTTTAGAGCTTCTGATGCTTAACCTTCCTAGAAGTCATATTGAAAGACAAGAGAGATGCTTGGGGTGTAATTTGGGATGTCCTGTAGGCCTGAATCTTCCCAAGATTCAGATTCACACACTTGCTGGTTGACAACATAGACGTTCAGTGCCTTCTCCCCGTGTAGTCTGCTGGATGTGGAAAAGAGCGTCAGAGAACAGAGAGCTAGGTGGTTGGGACATTCCCAAAGATTCACTTGGTTAGAAGCATGATGGAGCAGACACCAGAACGTGCCAACCTGGCTTCAAATCTGGGTTCTGTTATAGCCTGGTTGTGAGATCTTGGGGGATGGCTTAAGTCCTTTGAGTTTATTTCCTTTTTTACAAAGTGGAGATAATATCAAAGTTTTATTCATGAGGCTAAATTTTTACATTATAAAGGAGAAAAATTGATAACGAAGCTAAGAGTCTAGTGGATGATAGCTTTCCCAACCAATCCATCTGTCTCTCTCTCAGGCACACATGATCGTGTGTGCACACATGTGCACACACACACACACATTTATACTAGTATCTTCTGATTTCATTACTGAGTCTTGGGCTGACCCTGGAACCCTTGTAAGAGCTACACTCACCAACAGCAAATCTTCCTTTTACTTAACGTCTGGTATCAGCGGTAGTTGCATGGGTAGATTGGATTTAGAAATCTGTCCCAGGACTTCCCTGGTGGTAAAATGGATAAGACTCTGCCTGCCAATGCAAGGGGGTTTGATCCCTGGTCCAAGAAGATGCCACATGCTGCAGAGCAACTAAAGCCCATGCACCACAGCAAAGAGAAGCCACAACGAGAGAAAGCCCTCGAGCAGCAGTGAAGACCCAGCTCAACCCAACACCAATCGGTTAATTAATTTTTAAAAAAAGCAACTCTGAAAGAAATTCTGCCCCTGAAAGAGCTCTCTATACCTCGTACGTGGCAAAAGAGACCTTAAATCTTCAATGGGAAGGGGAAGGGCAATGTATAGTTGCAATGATTCCATGAGATAAGCACTGATGTACTTGTGACAAAGGGAAGTGGAGCCGGGCGCTCAGTGAATGTTGGACAAAAGGAAGACCCTTCTGTCTCCACGAAGCCCTCAACCTCCACACGTCCTAATGAACATGCCCAGCTAACTGCCGCCAAGGCGCACTGCAGTCTCCCTTTAGAGAAGCACGTTTAACAGCTGTTTGTTCTAAGACCCATCCTTTTGGACTTTTGTTCAAACAACAGCCCCATGTTAACAAGAGCAATCTGAAATGGGGTCTCCCACTGCGGTGATGGCAATGACCTACAAATAATGAGAAAACAGGTCTCGGGACATTTTCGCTAAGGAAATAGACACAGCCGTTGTGAAACTTAAAGCTGTATCATCATGGTGAATGGAAACTTTAAAAACTAGGTCATTGTTTAATAGTTTGGAACATCTAAATGATCAAACTAAATGGATCAGATTCATGATCAAGTGAAACACACCAGGAAAACTCAGTTCTCAATGTAAGCATAAATAATATTCTTCTGAACTCCATGGCTATGTGGATCTACATCTTTGTAAATTCTAGCCATGATCAAACTACCCAATGATAGGTAGCAAATTAACGATTAAACCTTTTTCAGACTCTCAAATAAACTTCCAGGAAAAAAATTCATTCTTGGGTGAGCTAAGACGATCCACACAGAATCTATTTTTGGTGCCAGATCAAAGAACCCTGTATTTTTTACTGGTTTATTGCTTTTTTAAAGATTTTCTTTGATGTGGACCATTTTTAAAAGTCTTTATGGAATTTTTTGCCATATGGCCTCTGTTTTATGCTTTGTTTTTTTGGCCAGGAGGTAAGTAGGATCTCAGCTCCCCGACCAGGGATCAAACCCGCACCACTTGCATTGGAAGGTGACGTCTTAACTCTTGGACCTCCAGGGAAGTCCCTATTGCTTATTTTTATTAGGAAGTTCGAATAGTACTGTTATAGACTTTTCATATCTAATTTTCAGTGGGAAATCAGAAGAGTATTACCACATCTCAGTTATCCTAAACAACAATAGATCGGTCATTTTATCATCACCAAAATTTAACGTGTGACTCCAGGGCTGTGTGGCCACAACAGAGCCTTCAAGAGGAAGCACTTATGTTTCTTTCACATCAGACTAATGTAGAAATCAAGAAGTTCAAAATTCACTTCCCAAGGAATGTTAGTAAAACAACTCTCTACTATTTAGACCCTCAGCTGCTATTGATCTTAACAGGGGCCTTTCCACAAACTTCATCTCCCTCTTTGATATTTTAGCCTCTTAATCATTTTAAGTCAACAATCCATAGCTGACAGTTCTGCTGATAAAGTACCTTTATAATGATAGACTTGGTGTTTAAATTTCCGCCTACGTCTTCTCTAAGCTGGTGACCTAATTGTAGCTGATGCTTCCAGTAGAAATACTCACTTGTTAACCTCAAGTTATTTCTGGGCACAGCTGAAATAAAATAAATTGCTTTTAAAGCTTACGGGTCCAGATTCTGTGTCTTATTTTCCATTTCTCCTTGTCCATTTTTCCATGTAGGTTTTATCTGCTACCTATAAACCATGAAAAACAAATTATTCCATTCAAATCTTTGGAAAGGGCTGTTCACTGGCACAAAATCACATTGTCTGGTACTTTTTCTCTCGTTTTGAATTTCTGGAAGGGAAATCCTCCTTATGAGAAGACTTAACTTTCCATCAGTAATGGGGAAAATGGTTTCCCTCGGGAGGGTAGAGGTAGATTTATAAGAGAAAACTCAGCAGAAATAAAAATCAGCACAGCTGATTTTTAATCTGCGTCTGTTGTTTGTATTTTTTTTTTTTTTCTTTTAGTGATGTTGATCCTTATTCTGCCAGTGACCTGGAAATAAATGAAGAGGGAAATTGAAAAAAGTGGGAGGCTAAACAGTACAATACATTTTGGAAACTGTTGTTTCAGTTGTGCGCTGTTTAAATGCCACCTTTACAACCTGCAACAGAAAATGCACTCTTCATATCTTCAAAGCAGAACCCCCTGTCCCCAGTCTATGTATGGCTCACGACGTCTGCTGTAGATGGGGGACCACACTGGTTTGGTTTATACCCGTTGTTCTAGAGTCTTGGGTTGGCCAAAAAACTCATTGGGGTTTTTCCATACCATGTTATGGAAAAATATGAATTAGGTTTTTGACCAACCCAATAGTTCTTAATTAGTAATAGCACCGCCTTCCCAAATGGCGCTAGTGGTAAAGAACCTGCCTGCCAGTGTAGGAGACACAAGAGACACAGGCTCGATTCCTGGGTCAGGAAGATCCTCTGGAGGAAGGCAAGGCAATCCACTTCGGTATTCTTGCCTGGAGAATCCCATGGACAGAGGAGCCTGGCAGGCTATATGGTCCATAGGGTAGCAAAGAGTTGGACATGACTGAAGCAACTTAGCACAGCACGCATATCTCCAGTCAAGCTGAAAAATATTCTGTTTTGATGATAAGTTTCCTGCCAGGCTTCTCTGTCCGTGGGATTTCCCAGGCAAGGATACTGGAGTGGGTTGTCATTTCCTTCTCCAAAGAACTTTCCAAGACTTGCCCCTAGGCAAGATGCAAGATGCCTTATTTAGACAGAAAACTATAAGACGAAATGGTTTCAGAGAACTTAGTCCATTCTTCATATGGAGAGATGGAGACCCAGAGGGGTCTACGCCCTGCTCCTCAGTGACAAAGCTAGGATCAGAATAATAAGAGCAGATCTTTATATGGTGCCTTTTGTCAAGCCAGGCACTGCTCTGAGCCCTCTGAGTACATTGACTCATTTAATCCTGACAATAACCTGCAGGGTAGCTCCAATCGTTATCCTGTCTGACTACAAGCAGCTTATCCCAGGCCGTGAACCAGTGGAGGGCAAGGCTGTGCTAGGAGCCAGGCCACCTGGTTCTAGAGTCTGATGAGTTCCACACCTCACTCTTCCATCCAGAGCCAACCTTTCTGACTCTTGCTCCTACCTTCTTCTCTGTATTATGTTGCTTTTGGAC
Source organism: Bubalus kerabau (assembly GCF_029407905.1). Lineage (NCBI taxonomy): Eukaryota > Metazoa > Chordata > Mammalia > Artiodactyla > Bovidae > Bubalus > Bubalus kerabau. The sequence continues at coordinate 193,477,503 of NC_073625.1, read as the reverse complement.
CAAGGAGAGAAAAGAATGTTAGTGAAAACTTAGCCTGCTTTTTCCAAGCTGATATTTTTATATTACTCTGACCATCATCCAAGTACTACCAAAGTCACTTAAAAACAGAGAAGGTTTAAAAATAGATATGACATAGACTTACCAGACAACTTCCCCAGTAGCTCAGTTGGTAAAGAATCCTCCTGCAATACGGGAGACCTGGGTTCAGTCCCTGGGTTGGGAAGGTCCCCTGGAGAAAGAAAAGGCTTACCCACTCCAGTATTCTGGCCTGGAGAATTCCATGGACTGTTTAGTCCATGGGGTTGCAAAGAGTCAGACACGACTGAGCAACTTTCACTACCAGATGATAAATACTTTTTCAGAGAAGATAACCAAAATGTTGAACCACAGGTAAAGTCACTGGTACAACCACTTAGAAGGAAGGCAGCAGTAAGATGACCACCCCAGAGGGACTGGCTAAAAATCAGCCTTGTGATGTTTTTCTTTTTAAATACAACTTTATTTTATTTTTTTGGCCATGCTGTGCAGCATGCGGGATCATAGTTCCCTGACCTGGGATTGAATTCATGCCCCCTGCAATGGAAGTACAGAGCCTTCTCCTGCCGGAGAAGTCCCAGCCCTGTGCTTTCCATGTTAGCATTTGTTTGTCAAGGTCTGCTGAATGACACCATAAGCCCCCGAACAAATCATGTACACACTTACATAATTCTCTTTGCAGAGCAGCTGGTAAAGCACCCATGGAAAGGTTTCTGTTAATAAATACTGTGTGATGGTGATAATATTCAGTACTTGCCTCTGAGGTGCCAACATTTGCAAAAAAAAAAAGTATTGGCCATAGAACTTATAGGAAAAAATGAAGAGGGTTTACAGCATATAAAGCTTGGAGCATATGTTTAAGAGCACGGCCAAATCCAGAAAGCATCTTTCTCTCATCCCATGGACTGTGTGAGTCACAGCTGGGACCCTAGAACTTGGACATGGGAATATGCAGAGCATCCTTGAGTCTTCATGGCTCCCAGTTAGCCTTGAAAGTGAAAATGAAAGTTGCTTAGTCATATCCAACTCTTTGCAACCCCGTAGACTGTAGCCCACCAGGCTCTTCTGTCCATGGGATTCCCCAGGCAAGAATACTGTAGTGGGTAGCCATTTCCTTCTCCAGGGGATCTTCCTGACCCAGTGATCAAACCTGGGTCTCCTGTATTACGGGCAGATTCCTTACTGTCTGAGCCACCAATGGCTGGAAACTTCAGTGCTCACAGCCTACTGATGAGAGTGGGAATCTCAGTGGAGCTAGTAAAGAGTAACTTTCCAGCTTCCAAAAGAACATCCATCTCCTAAAAGACAGGAAGAGCTTACCTGGTCCAGCATGAATAAAGGAGTTATTTTTGTCTGAGAACTCTGGCCAGGGAGACTCCATGGCCACCTAAAAACTCCTTTTTGAATCCAGGTGGCTTAGGAAAACATGCTTCAGTATCAGAAAAGGGAGACTTGAAGCATGTAGAGGTTTAAATGATAAGGCAGCCCACGCTTTATCAGCAGAACTGGCAGAAACATCAGACAATCCCTTAATTACCCTCTACAGCTGTTCTTAAATATTGGAATCCCTTAGCACTGATCTGGTTCACAAAAGGAGCAGCAAATGTTGCAAAGTTTAGTGCTTTTTAACCAATAAACACACAGTAATGAAATATGTGACGCTGCAGTAGACAAGTAAGATAAATAAATAAATAAAAACTTTCCAATAAAGTAATGTTCTCCCAGTGACATCTTGTTATTCCAGTAAAAAATAGAATCCTCAAGTTTGGCAATAGTTTTTTCTTCCTGTGAAAGTACAAATAACAACACAATAAAACTAGGCTTTTTGACATATACTTGAAGGTGGTTAAAAGGGAAGATGTGTCCATTTCTTTTTTTACTGTGTGGAATAGTATTCCCATTGATTTCCCCCGTGAGGACCACTGAATTTTGAGTTCAGTAGAAAAATAACCTAGAATCAGCACCTTCATACTCACCCATGTAAAGTAAGTCATTGTGGTAGACCTTTTGGACAGATCATTCACTGGGCGTAATTCGGTGTTTTCTTGGTGAAGATTCTGAACATTTCAAACAATAGCCATAGTCAAATAAAAAACAGACAAATAATTAGACGCTCAACCTCTCTCAAACTTTAAGTTAACAATTTGGTTTTATTTAGTTAGGTTTTTTTAAATTTGTATTTTATGGAAATATTTTTTCATTTACTTTTTATTGAAGCAGTGTTGCTTTCCAGTGTTGTGTTACTTTCAGGTGTACAGCAAAGTGATTTGGTGATTCTTTTTCATATAGTTTTTCCTTACAGATTGTTACAAAATACTTAGTATAGTTCCCTTTGCTATACAGAAGGTCCCTGCTGGGGGCTCCCCCAGTGGCCCAGTGGTAAATAATTCATCTGCAATGCAGGAGACTCGCAGGAGACATGGGTTCAATCCCAGAATCAGGAAGATTCCCTGGAGGAGAGCATGGCAACCCACTTCAATATTCTTGCCTGGGAAATCCCATGGACAGAGGAACCCCATGGGGTTTCAAAGAGTTGGATACAACTGAATGAGTAACACACACATGCACACACACACACACGCACACACACATGGAAACACAGTATCATGAAAAGAGCCAGAGAAAAACTTGGTGGTGGTGGTTTAGTCACTAAGTCGTGTCCGACTCTTGTGACCCCATGGACTGTAGCCTGCCAGGGCTCTGTCCATGGGATTCTCCGAGCAAGAATACTGGAGTGGGTTGCCATTTCCTACTCCAGGGGATCTTCCCGACCCAGGAATTGAAACCAGGTCTCCTGCATTGCAGACAGATGCTTTACCGACTGAGCTATGAAGGAAGCCCATTAAGGAGGAACATTTTCTTCTACAGCTTGCTGGTTGGGTCTACCTAGTGTTACACTTGCCCTATGGTCCGGTTGTCCGATCACTCTGAGCCTTGTTTTCACTTCTATAAACTATTGTGATACAGTGTGAGAATTTAACAAGAAATCCAACACAAAGTAGAAGCTTAAAGCATGACACGCATATGTAGTGTCACCATCTGCTGCTTAAAACATTTTCCCCCAGTATTTCAATGGCTGATCCAAAATTACAACATTTTTAATGGACCTATAGAAAAGACAAGTGAGATAGGCTTTGCTATTTTTGCACAATGTTGATAATCCTGCTCCTTAAAAGAAAATCCCAAGGAACTAGTTCGTGTGCAGATAATTCTTTTCAGGAAGAATGTTGAAACAAAACAGGAGCAGACAGCAACCCAGGAGAAAGGGGTGGCCCTTGCAGACCTGGTGCCGTCTTTATCTGCCCCAGACTTCATTCCACTTTCATGTTCTTCTGTTTGCACCCCTCATCTGAACCCCAGATTTCAGGTTTGGGAAACCAAACCAAATGACCTATGAAACATAAAACAAGATCCAACTACATACAGTGATCTCTCTCTGGCTTCATGTCAAAACGTGGCTGAACCACAAAGCATCACCTGGTTTTGAGTAAAAACCACACTGAACCACCATATTTTTTTTATGGTTTCGATTTGAAAACGGGGTTTCATGCAAAGCTTGCCCTAGTTTCAGAAGAGTTCCTTGGCAGAGTACAGGCAAGGCTTCAGCTGGTATGGACTCGGCGACATTGGCAGCTTCAGTCAGCCTGCGTGGAGGCAGTTTCTTCTCATTCTGCCCTTTGAACACTGCCCAGGTTTTACGCAATCTTAATCACATGATCATTCAGATGACTGAAAATCATAAGATGTATTGATAAGAAATACAATCGATCAGTTCATCTCTTTGTACTTAGCTTTTACAAAAACAGAGAAGAAAATTTTTGAAAAGCAATGAATCAAAAAGAGTTGGGGAAGTCTAAAGATTTATCTATGTATGGAGGCAAAGAGGAGATTTGAAGACATTCTTAGAGTAATCAGACCCAAAATTTCACTTTCATGGGAAATAGTAAGATAATAAATGCAAAGTGGCCTATATGCGTATGTGGAGTGATGAAACCACTCAGTTGTTCCCTCCTTGTGTGTGTGTGTGTTTGTGTGTGTGCATGTGCGCTCAGTAGTGTCAGACTCTTTGCAACCCCATGGACTATAGCCTGCCAGGCTCCTCTGTCCATGGGATTTCCCAGGCAAGAATACTGGAGTGGGTTGCCATTTCCTACTCCAAGGGATCTTCCTGACCCAGGGGTTGAACCTATGTCTCCTGTGTCCTGCATTGGCCAAAGAATTATTTTCCACTGAGCCACCTGGGAAGCCCTTTCCTCTCCTTAGAAGGAGATTAAAGCCCTTCTTAGAAGCCAAGAGTGTCAGATGAGCCGTTTTCCCTGGGAGATAATGACATTTGGAGAAGGATTAATACGAAGACACTCTAAGCAGAGTGCTCCATGACTTTAAAGGAGCCCACCATTGTTCTCTCTGTAAATTAAATGAGTGCTTGCAATTTATAAGAGGATTATAATCGTGAACACATGGGAAAATGGATTGAATCTATAAATAACCATTTTTACATCAATAAATGCAAAATTTAAAAGATTAACAATAAGAGAAAATAAATGGCCTGCTGAAAAAGAGCTTATATCTGTGTAATACTATAAAATTCACACACAAAACTTCCCATATTGACATACTGGATCCTTCACCCCCTCTTCCCCCCACCAAAAAAATCCATGAGGTAATCAGTGCAGGCCCTGGAAAGATGATGTATTTGTCCAATCCAGGTCAAGAGGTTAGTAAACTGCAGGAATTTGACCTTCTATCATTTACCTCCATCCACAGACAATAATGGACTTTCCAGGTAGCTCAGTGCAAAAAAGAATCTTCCTGCCATGCAGGAGAAGTGGGTCAGCAAGATCCCCTGGAGGAGGGTATGGCAACCCACCTCAGTATTCTTGCCTGAAGAATCCCATGGACCGAGGAGCCTGGCAGGCCAGAGTCCAGAGTCAGAAACAACTCAGCACACACGCAGCACGCACAGACAATAATACATCCTTGGCAGAATTACCGGGCAGCAAAAGGAGACAATCAGAAGCACTAATCATTGCAATATAATGTCCCAGGAACCAGGGTGGGAATATCTTATAAGGAGTTAAGGGGCAGGAATTAAAGATCCCCGCGCTTGCCTCCTCTCTTTCTGCATAATGGAATGCAGGACAGAAAACTAGATACTCTCTGGGAGACAGAGCTGTAGGAAAAGAGACTTGTAACATGGTGCCATTCTGTGAACTGCAGAAAGCCATCCACGTGGGAGGCTTGGTTTTGAACATATTGGTTTTGAGGGTCTCGTGAAATATACAAGGTAAGCTCTCAAGATCCTCTAGAAAGTTAGGTATAGGTGTTCAGCGAAAGAGTTCTGGGCTGGAGACATGGATTTGGGAATGGGCTTCCCAGGTGGCATAGTGGCAAAGAATATAACATCTGGCTGCCAATGCTGGAGACTCGAGAGACATGGGTTCAATCTCTGGGTTGGGAAGATCCCCTGGAAAAGGAAATGGCAACCCACTCCAGTATGCTTTCTTTCATGGGAAATCCCATGGACAGAGGAGCCTGGTGGACTACAGTCCATTGGGTCACAAAGAGCACAGGCACGATGTTGAGGTGGTTGGTCAGTAATAACCCCCAGGACAGTCTGTTGAAGAAGGAAGCAGCGGGGGTTTTGACCCCCAAGTCCTATACATGCAACTGGATGATACAGGCCACCTAAGAGAACAGGCTTAGTAAATGATGACTGCTAGCCAAGGCCACAGGCCACCAACTGAAAGGGCCATTCTCATTGTCATGCTTCAGAGCTGATCATGCAAAATCCCAAACCACTTTTGCCTTTAAGTATAATAGTAAGTCACATCCCACCACCCACTACAGGAGGCATTTATGTGCGCATGCTCAGTCGCTTCAGTCGTGTCCAACCCTTTGTGATCCCACGGACTGTAGCCCACCAGCTCCTCTGTCCATGGGATTCTCCAGGCAAGAATACTGAAGTGGGTTGCCATGCCTTCCTCCTCCAGGGGATCTTCCCAACTCAGAGATCAAACCCAAGTCTCTGGTAACTCATGCATTGCAGATGGATTCTTTATCTGCTGAGCCACCAGGGAATCACATTCACTATAGGATAGTCCATCGTAAAAATACCAAACCTAAGGTATAAATACCTTATTTACATAAAAGATCAATCAAGGGTGATCACATATTTTATGATAGGGTTCACAGTGGAATTCTATCAAATGGCAAATGTCTCTAGTGATGGTAGCAGCTGCCTCACCTCTCAAATTGCAAAACGAAAATTACATTTTGCCCACACTTTGGGGGAACAGGTTGGCTTTTGCATTTTCATATGTTTGCTTTTTTTTTTTTAACACAATGCATATTATAAATGGATAAATGGGGCCAGCAGATATCAATTTCTCCTTCCAGAAGTTCTTTGGCACAGAACCTAGTAAAGTCTTCTGTTTGTTTAATCACCATGGATTTGAAGATATTTTGCTATAGAATATTGATATGGAGGCAGAAACCAAATGGACATTTCCCTAGATTAAAAGTATTAATTCCATGCCCCAGAGATCATGGTTGAGCTCTCTAGTTCAATATTTCATTAATCACTTGGAAGCTTGAGCAGTGGGCAATGAAATCTCTGGGTTTTTTCCCTAGTGAAAAATGAGCTTATCCTGGTGTCATATAAATGGAATAAAGTAAGTAAAGATCTGGGTAGTGGATATGATAGTATCACATCAATTTAAGTGTTGGCCTGTTATTTTAGGAAAAAATTTTTTGAATCATATTTAGAAAATTATGGTCTCTAAGTTACAACTCTACAAAAGATCATTAAAATTGTCCCAGAAAATGTTCTTCCAGTAGAGACATCAGTGCAATGTACTGTTCCATCCAGTACAGGCCACAGAAATCCTTTAAAAGGGGCTGGTGAACCACACAACATGTTGTTATGCTTGTTCTGTGCAATATGTGGTGCTTGAGGTTTGATTGCCGCAATTCATGGGCCTCGTAGAAGAATCATTTCTCCCTCCTCTAAGCTGCTGGAGTTTCCCTCCCTCTTTGTGTCTGGTTGTACATGCATCTTCTTCAGTTCAGTGAAGGCAAAATATGCACATTCCCTTTTACAAAGACCTTGTTCGTAACACATACACCATCAGTCCGTCAGTCAGTTCCATCGCTCAGTCGTGTCGACTCTGTGACCCCATGAATCGCAGCACGCCAGGCCTCCCTGTCCATCACCAACTCCCGGAGTTCAGTCAAACTCATGTCCATTGAGTCGGTGATGCCATCCAGCCATCTCATCCTCTGTCATCCCCTTCTCCTCCTGCCCCCAATCCTTCCCAGCATCAGGGTCTTTTTCAATGAGTCGACTCTTCGCATGAGGTGGCCAAAGTACTGGAGTTTCAGCTTTAGCATCATTCCTTCCAAAGAACACCCAGTTTGGGATTGAAATGAAAACTGACCTTTTCCAGTCCTGTGGCCACTGCTGAGTTTTCCAAATTTGCTGACATATTGAGTGCAACACTTTCACAACATCATCTTTCAGAATTTGAAATAGCTCAACTGGAATTCTATCACCTCCACTAGCTTTGTTCGTAGTGATGCTTTCTAAGGCCAACTTGACTTCACATTCCAGGATGTCTGGCTCTAGGTGAGTGATCATGCCATCATGATTATCTTGGTCATGAAGATCTTTTTTGTACAGTTCTTCTGTGTATTCTTGCCACCTTTTCTTAACATACACCATACATTCCATCATAATAGATGGTGGAATGATGGGTGGATAAATGAGTGGTTGGATGGATGGATGGATGGATGGATAAGTTGGTGGATGGATGAGTGGATGGATAAGTAAATGGATGAATAAGTTGGTGAAAGGATGAGTGGATGAATGGATGGATGTATAAATTGGTGGATGGATGATGGTTGAATGGATGGATAGATGGGTCAGTGGTGGGTGGAAGGAAGAAAGTATAACAAAAATTTTAAATGTGCCTAGAAAGCAATTAAGGCCATTAAAATGATAAAGTGTTTCTTAAGATAAGGTAAAAAAAATATTATTCTTTAAACTGTAATGAATAAAAGAAAGGATAAAATTAACAAAATTCCAAGTGTTTAGCCTTTCCTGAAGTGACGTGTTAGTTGTGTTGTGTCTGACTTTTTGCGACCCCACGGACTATAGCTCACCAAGCTCCTCTGTCCACAGAGTTCTGCAGGCAAGAGTACTGGAGTGGGTTGCCATGCCCTTGTCCAGGGGATCTTCCCAACCCAGGGACTGAACCTGGGTCTCCCGCATTGCAGGCAGTTTCTTTGCTGTCTGAGCCACCAGGGAAGCCTTTCCTGGATTCTCCTTATTGCTGTACTATCTAAAAATGAATTAAGAAAAGGAATTTCAAGTTACACACCCCATTTCTTAAGGTCAGAGTCTTGCTTGAAACCTATTATTTGTTCCATAAGATTTCTTTAGTGGAAGGAATTGACCCAACATTGTATTTCTTTTTTTCCCAGAGCTCTAAGGAGCTTAACAGTGTTAATAAGTCAATTAAAACTGCACAACCAGCGTGGTGCACATTAGCACTGGCCTTTTTGACATGTTCTTCAGCCTCTAGGAGCCTCAGTTTCCTCATGTGTAGAGTTGGGATAAATATATAATGCTTACCTCACCTTCTAGGATTATGAAGATCAAGAGGGGTTATCTATGTAAAACTCTTAGTTTATAAACAGCTGGTAAGTGGTGGCGCCAGTGTTGAAATTCAGAATTGCCTAACTCCTGAGGCTTTTTTTTTTCTTTTTTACTTTTTATTTTGAAATGAGTTGAACATACAGGAAAGTTGCAAGAGTAATACAAAGAACTTCTGTATACTTTTCACCTAGATTGACCAATTGTTCACTTGCTCCACGAGCTGATGTTTTTCATCAGGGCGTGATGGGGTCTAGAAGAGTTTGTAAAGTAGGTGCGATCATTGTGCTGACCTCAGAGGGCCATTGTGTGATTTGGATGAGTTTACAGATGTGAAAAAGAAGACCCATAAACATAAAAACTGCAGCAAAGCCTCAAGGGACCTCCAACCAATGGGCAGCCCACCACACAGGAGGTGACCCCTGAGGTCAGTCTTTGAACACCCAGCCATCCAGGATCAGAACAAATACAGTGATTTCCATGTACCACTCCTTGTCTTCACCCAGAGAAAGAGTTGGATTGGCAAAATCTCTAAAGCAGGGGTCTCCAACCTCAGAGCCGTGGACCAGTACCACTGGTGAGACCAGCAGTGGTATTAGATTAGAAATAGGGAGCCCAATCAATGTAATGGGCTCAAATCATCCTGAAACCATCCCTGCCCTCCAGTCTGTGGAAAAACTGTCTTCCATGAAACTGGTCCCTGTGCCAAAAAGTTTGGAGACGGATGCTTTCTAAAGAATATTGTGCGCAGTCACTCAGTCATGTCTGACTCTTTGTAACCCCATGGACTATAGCCCACCAGGCTCCTCTGTCTATGGAATTTTCCAGGCAAGAATACTGGAGTGGCTTGCCATTTCCTTCTGCAGGGGCTAAAGGTTATTCGTGGAGTATTAATTTGGAGAAGTGAGTGAGTGCTGCTAAATCCACCGCATCCGTGGAGTAGAGGTCATCTGCGGCACTTCCAAAGGGTTACTGTGAAGACTAGAACACCCTCTGGCCCATCTCCTTGCAAACTCCAGCCCTGGAATAGAATCACGCTTTCCCAGTACTGAACACCATTCTCAGAAGTGAGACATAGCCTTTCCAAAGAGTCTATTCATCTAGCTGCACGAAGACAAATCCTTGTCCAAAGGCATGAAAACCACTTAAATACCATGTGCAGCCCACAGAAACCATCTCCATACACAACCAAAGATGTGCTTTGACAAATTCTCTCAAGAGGCAAAGCATGAGGGCTGGGAGACGTTAACGTCTGCCATCCAGGCCTTCATGGAGAATGCACACGGCCAGCACCAGCCATGTCCAAATACCCAGAAAAGATATGACCCATAACTTCTAAAAAGTTCTGTATCACATAAAAACAAGCCTGGAGATGATCAATTTTGCAGAGTAAGCATGACCCTCTCCTTTTGTCTCTCTTTCATTCTCATTCTACTTTTGACTTATTTGTGGAAAGTTATAATTAGATCGTGATTTGCCTTTTTTTTTTCTTGAACTGATAAAGTGCCGTGAATCCTGGACAACATCCATGAGTGCAGTCACTTATGAATTTTGCTATTTTTTTGCACATAGCACCATATGCAGGCCCGACAGAGAGGCATGGTTCTGTATTGCTGGCATGCAGGAGAGCCACTGAAAGATATCATATGGTCTCCTGGCAGAAGTACAAAGTGCCTCTTGCTGTTTGATCTACTGTCTTAAACTTAAATGCAAAATCTGATAATTGGGTCAGGCAGGAGAAGAAACTGAGCAGTAAAGTTCTTTTCATTTCCTTTTGCTATTTCATCTTTTCTTCCCCCCAACCTTTTTTTTTTTTTTTTTTTGCCTGCTTTTTCTCCGGACTCCCTCTCCCTTTTTTTTCTCAGCCCCTGAAGGGGACAGATTGCCTTGTGAATAGGATGGATTCAAAGAGGAGGTGGGTTTATGGCCAGAAACCCGTCAGAGGGTCTCCAGGCACCTCCGTCAGGTCCTTGCTAGACGTGCGTTAGATTTTTGCTCCGTTAGCAACAGTCTGTATAACCATCTTGAGCTTTGCAGAAGCCAAAGTCATGGCTGGGTTTGCTTGTTTAGAAATATTACTGCCCTTCCAGACTTGGATTTGTTTAATGTAAAAGGAATTCATTGGAGTCTCACTGGCTTAGGGCATTAAGCAGACAGAGGCTTGTACTTCAAAGGGCACACAGGAGATAAATGAAAACTGAACCTCATCCTCAGACAGGAGACTCTGATACAAAAGGCCTGACTTAGACCTCTCTGCTCAATTGTTCTAAACCGGGAAAGAGAACTTTTCATTCTCGATTTTGCCACTCTAAGGCCTATTGCCGAATTGACTGTGCGGAAACAGAATTGTTTTAGCTGGATGTAAATCCAAATACAGCCTCTTCCTAATGTATACAAATTTAGCCCTCACTAAGGAGGGGACAAATTTGGAAGTGACATAAGTATCAGCCCTACTTTTGCAATCACAAAAGGCAGTTTCTGTCTCTTGGGTGAGTCACTAAAGGTTTCCCCAGGTCAGGCCACCCTCTCACTGGGGTACGTGCTTCATGGACATCTTGCCGCAGTGTTAGAATGTTCCAGAAACTTCCTCCCTGAAAGACCACGTGGGATTTGGTGAGAGGGGAGCCTGGAAGCAAGTCATATATCTCTCTTCATGTGTGTGTGTTCAGTCATGTCTGAATCTTTGTGACCCTATGGACTGTCACCCGCCAGGCTCCTCTGTCCCTGGGATTCTCCAGGCAAGAGTACTTGAGTGGGTTGCCATTGCCTACTGCAGGGGATCTTCCCTAAAAGGGATTGAACCCATGTCTCCTGGATATGTTCCTGCATAGCCTGCATTGGCTGGCAGATTCTCTACCACTCGGCCACCTGTGGTCTCCTCATAAGCACCCCATACTGATGCTGTCAGTTGGACTAAGCATGAAAGAACATTCTAGAAAAGAGTGTCTTGACTTTGAATAGAAAGTGGAGTCCCTGGGAGGCCGCCTGAATGGATTTTGCATCTGTGAGGAGTGAGGAGTGTGGAGTGTAAGTCCTCCTCCCAAGGTGAGCCTGTCCCACTAATGGGTTGACAAGCCACTGCCTTCAGAGGGCCCTGTCCCAGCCTCAAACCCTTCAGAGGGTAAGGCAAAAGGGCCCTTTTAACCAGGACTTTAATTTCTAAAGCTTCCCAGGGTCCTTCCTGCTTGTCTCCTCCTACCTGGGGCTTAAGGGTCCCAGTGGAGGGTTGTATTTTTGTAGAAGAGTGTCCAAAGCAGCAAGCCACCCAGAGTCGTGCTGAGAGCTTAGAATCAACTCTTTTGCTCAGATATGACAGGTAGGCCAGGACACAGCCCTAGATGCCCCTGCAGCCTGCCTCCTGAGGCTGTCTGGGACCTGGAAAGATGGCACAGAGCTGCATCCAGGGTGTAGGGGTGGAGAGGGAAATTCAGCAGCCCACCAAGGCTGATCGGTATTTTTCCCCCTGGATGTTCAGGCCCTGGGAAGAGAGGGCTTGGAGCAGAGGAGCCGTCCATTTATTCTCTGGCTTGTTCAGACTCAGCAGCTGCATTTTGGAGGCCTCCCAGTCTATTCTGATCTGAATGGAAAAGAGCCTGTTTCTCCAGAACAAGCGTGACACAGTGAGTTTGCAGCTCTCTTGAACGGAAGCTGCCTTAGAAACAAATGCCTGCAGTCCTAGGGCTTCCCTGGTGACTCAGTGGTAAAGAATCCACCTACCAGTGCAGGAGGCGTGGGTTCAATCCCTGGGGAGGCAAGATCCCCTGGAGGAGGGCATGACAACCCACTCCAGTAATCCGGGCCTGGGAAAGCCCATGGGCAGAGGAGTCTGGCAGGCTGCAGTCCGTGGGGTTGTGAAAGAGTCAGACACAACTTAGTGACTAAACAACAACGAAGTGGGAGAGTGCAGCCTGGTTCTGGCGGTCTCCAAACGCAGCCTTTCAATCCAATACTTAGGGTGCTCCCAGGGGCTCAGAGGACACCAGTACTCGCATCAGTTAGTCACCTTGCTGTCACAAGGACATGATGCCCTGTCGTGTTACTTAACATGACTGCGTGTCACTTCTCACCACAATGGGGCTGGAGAATCTTTTCGTCTAAAACACTAAATTAGACCTGCTCAACATAACACAAGAAGCGACTGTTATATGCCCCCATGCACGCCTACAAAAGGGTGGATTTGCAACAATACGGATCCCCCGTGGTTTAGGGGCTTTTGGAGGGAGTCAGCTACCCCGGCTCATTCCAACACATTTGTGGGGGACAGAGATGGGTTACTATACTCACAGTGGCCGAGTGAGAGGGGTCCACCAACCACTCCTTCCATCCAACCCAAAGCTCAATGCAAAAGTAAAACACAATTTTTAAAAATTGAGGATTTGTAAATTCGCTTTCATTATACCCGTAAGATTTTTTTTTCTAGTTACTGAAGAAATGAGATGATTGTCTGAATGTATTTGTAAATGGGCCCCTGCTTTCTCAGGCTCCCGATCCTCCCCTTCCTCACCTTGTCCAAGTGCTTCAGGGACGAGAACCATTTCCCGTAATCGCAGTTTTCTTGTTGGTAGCCTCCATCACCACGAAAAGTGAAAATCGAAAACTCTTAGGTGGAAATTAATTTAGAAACAACATTACCACAATCCTTGTATGGCGTGTGTAACCATAATAGCCATTTCAGCGGGGAAAGCAAAAATAAATAGAAGGTCAAATGACATTAATTTCCATTTGCAGCAAACCCATAATTGGATCAATTATCAGATCCTCAGGGAGAAAGTAGGTTGTCATTGATTGGTGGGTGAAGCCCACATGGGATAGAAGAAAACGCATGTGATGATGTCCATTGAAACTGGAAGGAGTGGGGAACCCAGTGGGACTGGTGGTGACTGCCCCCCACCTACCCAGGGCTTCCTCTGGACTGCAGAATGGTCTTTAGGCTGAGGCGTCCACTTCTCCATTCATTGATAGGTGGCTTTGGGCAAGTTTCTTGACCCTTTGGGGCTTGATTTTCTCATCTGCTCATTGAAGATTCTAAAAGTACCTACCTGGTGAGTTGTAATGATTAAACAAGGATTAAATATGGTTGTAAGGATTAAATCTTATGCAAAATCTGGGAGATGGTGAGGGACAGGGAGTCCTGGCCTGCTGTAGTCTGTGAGGTTGCCAGGAGTCGGACACGACTTGGTGACTGAACAATAACAAAAGAAATAATGCACTTAAAGAGGTACCAGGTAATTGGCTAACTGAAAATGTTAGCTAATTGTTATTATTATATCTTTTTATTATTATTTATAGAAGGCAATGGCAACCCACTCCAGTACTCTTGCCTGGAAAATCCCATGGACAGAGGAACCTGGTAGGCTGCAGTCCATGGGGTCGCACAGAGTCGGACACGACTGAAGCGACTTAGCAGCAGCATTATCCATGAATCAATGGTAAAAGGAGTAAATTTGGGCTGAGAAGTTGCAAATCCAAGTTTAAGCTCTCCTGTTTTCTAACCGTATTGTTTTGGGCCAGTAAACCGAAGCCTCAGTTTCCTTATCTGTAAAATGGGCCTCTGTCAGTTTGCCTAATGTGCTGACCGACGACATTGAATAAGAAATGGGAAAGCAGTTTGTCTCTGAACCTGAGTCCTCAGAATTCGCCTTTCTCCTGGGGACGCTGGAATTGCCGCAGAGGAAAGCACTCCAGCAAGGCTCCCTGGGACGTGACTGGCCAGTCCCTGCCCTGGTGTGCAGGAGCGGGTTTGCCCCATTTCTGCATGGATTTCCTGAGCTGCTACCCACAGGACACATGGGTGTCTCCAGGTGTGACCCCCACAAGGATGTTCTTCTGCTCCTCTCTGCAGCCTGAGGTCAGGTCAGAGAGCGGTGAGGAGCAAGGTAGACACTTCATGCAGAAATGCCCCAGATCTCAGAGAGCAGACCCAGACCTGGAGGACGCCCCTGCCCCTCTGCGTGTGTGCATTCTCTGTGCCTCGGGTTTTCATCTGAAGAGGCCGTAGCTGGTGACTCTGACCACCGGGAGTTCTAGGGAGGAAATAGGGCTCCACGGAAAGTAAACAAGAACATGCAGTTCTTTATACAAATATTCTCAAAGAACACACCAGAAATCCTTCCTCCCCTCCCCCTTCGGATGCGGGTGGAGAGCTTTTTTCCTTTTGTACCCTTATAAATATCAATGCCTTTGCTCTCTTCTCCTAATGTCTTGTTGCCCTAAAAGTGGTGCCTACCTAAAATCAGAAGTACAGGGCCCTCTGCAGTGGAGAAGGCTAAACCAGAGGCAGAAGCGCATCAGAATCCAATGAAAACACACCAGATGATTTTTATTTTAGTTTCCTGGTGGGTCTGTTAACATTTTCTGAAAATTTGGAGATGCAGCATGGAATCTAGACTCAGATTGGTTTGCACGGATGTGTTTGTGTGCACAAAAGAGTGTGTGCGTGGGTCGAAGTACGTGTCAAGGAGTATGCACATGTGTCTGTGTGTGTGTATGAGTATAGCTGTGTGGGTGTTGCATGTGTGTGGAAGTGTGCATGTCTATAAGCCTGTATGTGTGTGTGTGTGTGTGTGCATGCGTGTGCGTGCATGTGAATGCGCATCGTTCAATTACTAAGTCGTATCTGACTTTTTGAGACCCCATGGACTGCAGCACGACAGGCCTCCCTGTCCCTCACCATCTCCCAGAGTTCATCCAAGTTCACGTCTATTGAATTGGTGATGCCATTCAGTCATCTCATCCTCTGCCGCCCTCTTCTTCTTTTGGCTTTGATCTTTCCCAGCACGCATGCCCACAAAAACTGTGAGTGGGAGTATATCTGTGTGTGCATGTGTATGTGCAGCAAGAGCACTCTGGGTGTGGACTCTGTTCCACCCGTCCATCACACCTTCAGGATGTTCTTCCAGAAGAGACTCAAGACCACCTGGCATCAATTGTTGACATCACGTCAGCAGAGGGGTGGAGATCGCCTGATGGCAGAGCTGCTTTGAGGCAGAGACCTGATCTGACAGCAGTTTCCTCTTCCACCTCCTTTCCCATCATGCTCCTTTTCCTTCTTTGCTGACCTCTGAGACGCCACCACCTCTGGGCTATTTTTTCAACTCCCCCCATGTTAACGGTGTATTTCTCAAGCCCTTGCTCTGGGGGACATGCACCTGGGTCTAGAGGGTTGTCTGTAGTCCAGGGTGGGCACTGAAACACCCTGATGCCGTGAGGGCCACAGCCTCCCCACCTGGGTCTTCACGGCTCCCAGGCCGCTCACGGTGGCCCCAGGATCCTGAGCCCCATCCGTTGGCTCTTGTCTGTGTTTCTCCCCAGTCCAAGGGCAGAGACCCTCTACCATCAGCCGTGTGAGCACAGGATCTGGAGGGAATGAACGAATGAATAGCAGCCTGGCCTTCCATCTTCGTAACTAAGCTTTATTGATTTGAGCTGGAGGGAAGCAGGTTCTGAGAATATTTGGAGACTGGGGGCACAGCTCGAGGCGCCGGGCTCTGCAGGAATGTGGGTGTGCTTTCAGTGCAGGGGCTTCGCGAGAGTTCCTGCCATGATGCTCTGGATCACATGACCGAGATGCTAATGCCATGAGGCCCGGCCCTGCCCTCAAGGGGTCCACAGTCTTACAGATGCCAAACGCACTGTCATCTGGACTCTCAACCTTGACTCCACATGACAATCCTTTGGGGAGCTTTTCAGAAACACTGAAAGCCAAGTGCTGGTGTCAATAGGAACGTTTGTTTCTTTCCTCCATTTGCCAGGGCCTCTCCCGAGGACTGTAGGGCAGGCACGAGTTTTGACTGGCAAAGCACAAGAACCTATATTCAAATATCATCCCCAGAGCCGTGCCATCCAAGGGTGTAGGGAAAGTGACATCTGTGGGTGAATTTCATTTGCTTCTCAAAAGAAACGCCCCACTCTTGACTCTTAATCACCCTCTTATTGATGGTTGCAGTGTGGACTGTGTATGTCTGGAGCTGAGGACATGGAAAGTTACCTGGTGCTTAAATCTGGATTGGGGCCATTTGGCCAAAATCCTTTGGCTTGGTTGTCAGAACGCAAGCATAGCCTCCGATCATAGCCACCGATGTGATGGACATGAACTTGGGCAGACTCCGGGAGATGGTGAGGGACAAGGAAGCCTGGCGTGCTGCAGTCCATGGGGCTGTGAAGAGTTAGACACAACTGAGCGACTGAATGACAACAACATAGCCTCCAAGTGCCAGAGAAAAGCAGTAAAGAAATAAACACAAAACAGCACTAATAGAGCCATAGAGAGATGTCAACTCTTTGTAGTTAAAAGAATTTGGGAGTGGGATATTTACCTCATTTGTGCAAATTTCTGTAAGCTCTCTCTTTACCAGCTGCCTGATGACATTTGTCCCAAATCTCATCAAAAAGGAAGAGCTAATAAGAACATTAAAAGCAGAGAAAGAAATTTCTTTTGGTCAAACAGAACATCCTGTTTTGAGTCCCAAGCAAGCTCTTAAGTCAAAAAGGGTGCTCAGCCTTTTGCCTTTGGCAAAACACAGCCTCTTCTTTCTAAATGTTTAAAAATGTTTAGTGGGAGCAGAAAGTGCAATGAACTTCTTAAGACATCAAAAAACTATAAATTAATAAAACACATAAACAGAACTTCCATTAAACTGGGCAAGAACTTTGAAACACAGAAAGAGGCTTACTTAGAGAAGGAGCCTGATTCAGAAAAATAATTTGCTGAGAAAAGACCAAATATGCCTGCCCACCCCTTCCCCCATTTCTCACAGAAGGTTTACTTGGGAAAGATTATCATCTGTGGGTCATGACAGAAGTCATTGCTCACTGCAGAGAGGGAAATAAAAAAGTGATGTAGGTTCACACTGTTACCAATAAAACCCAAGAGTTACCTTGAAATCAGCTATGTCACCCACTAGTACCGTTGTCAAGGAAAGTTTCATAGTCAGAGTTTCAGGATAGCTAAATATCAAGATGAATTGCTGAAATGTCACCTAAATTCGTCATCATATATCATTTATGACTCTCTTGAGTGGGCAGTCAAAACATAGAAGAAGCATGTGAATTTCCTTGTTTCTGTTTTTTTGTTGTTTGTTTTTTTTTTTTTTACTTTATTACAAAAATTGCTCTCAGGTATAGTTGATTTATATTATTATACTGGCTTCAGGTGTACAACATACTGATTCAATATTGTTATAGATTATTTTCCATTTACGTTACTATAAAACGTTGGCTATATTCCCTGTGCTATACAACATATCCTCATAGCTTGTTTCTTTTAAACAGTAGTTTGTACCTCTTAATCTTCTACCCCATGCCCCTTACTCCTTCCCTCTCTCCACTGGCAACCACTGATTTGTTCTCTATATCTGTGAGTCTGTTTTTGTTTTGTTACATACAATTGTTTGTTTTTTAGATTCCATATGTAAGTGATAACAGACAGTATTTGTCTTTCTCTGTCTGACTTATTTTACTAAGCATAATACCCTGTAAGTTCATTCATGTTTTTTTGCAAATAGCAAACTTTTATTCTTTTTATGGCTGAATAATATTCCACTGTGTGTGTGTGTGTGTGTGTGTGTGTGTGTGTACATATTCCATCTTTATTCATTCATTTGATGATGAATACTTAGGTTGCTTCGTATCTTGGCCGTTGTAAATAATGCTTCTATGAACATGGGAGCACATGTATCTTTTTGAATTAGTCTTTTTGTTTTCTTTGTATGTATACGCAGAAGTCCAGCTGCTGGATCATATGGTAATTCTACTTTTAGTTTTTTCTGTAACCTCCATACTATTTTCCACAGTATGCACAAATTAAATTCCCACCAGCAGTGTCCTGGGGTTCCTTTTTCTCCACATTTTTGATGATAGCCATTCTGACAGGTTTGGGGTGATATCTTGTTGAGATTTTGATGTGCATTTCTCTGATGATGAGGAACACTGAGCATCTTTTCATCCATACTTGGCCATCTGTATGTCTTCTTTAGAAAATATCTATTCAGGTCTTCTGCCCATTTTTTATTCATTTTTATATATATATATTCCATTGTATGAGCTATTTATATATTTTGGATATTAACCCCTTATAAGTCATATCACTTGTAAATATTTTCTGTCATTCAATAGCTTGTCTTTTCATTTTGTTGGTGGTTTCCTTTGCAGTAAAAAAAAGCTTTTAAGTTTAATTAGGTCCCATGTGTTCATTTTGGGCTTTGTTTCCTTTGCCTTAGGAAACAGATCCAAAAAAGTACGGCTATGATTTATTTTTGTATTTGGTGTGAAATTTTTTCTAATTCTATTCTTTTACATATAGCTGTCCAGTTTTCCCAACACCACTTATTGATGGGATTGTCTTTTTCCATTATATATTCTTACCTCCTTTGTTGTAGATTAATTGCCCATAAGTACAGGGGTTTATTTCTAAGCTTTTGATTCTGTCCCATTGATCTATACGTCCATTTTTTGTGTCAAATCATGCTGCTTTGATTACTGTAGTTTTGTAGTGCCTTCTGAAGTTAGGGAGCATAATATTTCTAACTTTCTTCTTTTTTCTCAAGATTGCTTTTGCTTTTCAGGTCTTTTATGGTTCCATACAAATTTTAGCATTATTTTTCTAGTCCTCTGAAAAATATCCTGGATACTTAGATACATAGTGTTAGTCACTCAGTAGTGCCCAACTCTTTACAACACCATGGACCCATCAGGTTCCTCTGTCCATTGAATTCCCCAGGCAAGAATACTGCAGTGGGTAGTCATTTCCTTCTCCAGGGGATCTTCCCAACCCAGGGGTTGAACCCGGGTCTCCTGCATTGCAGACAGATTCTTTACCATCTGAGCCACCAGGCAAGCCATAGGAACTGCACCGTCTGTAGATGGCTTTGGATAACAGAGACATTTTAGTAATATTAATTTTTTCAATCCATGGATATGGACTATCTATACTTAGTTCTTAAAACTCATTAGGTTTGGGGTTTCCCTGATAGCTCAGTTGGTAAAGAATCCGCCTGCAATGCAGGAGACCCTAGTTTGATTCCTGGGTTGGGAAGATGGGCTGGAGAAGGGATAGGCTACCCACTCCAGTATTCTTAGGCTTCCCAGGTGGCTCAGCTGGTAGAGAATCTGCCTGCAACGTGGGAGACCTGGGTTCAATCCCTGGGTTGGGAAGATCCCCTGGAGAAGGGAAAGGCTACTCACTCCAGTATTCTGGCCTAGAGAATTCCATGGACTATATAGTCCATGGACACCACTGAGTGACTTTCACTTTTAATTTCTTTCAATTTCTTATGACTGCTATGTCATCTTATGCCACAAGGATATTTTTCCTTTACAGTTATCTGCTAATTCAGAAAGGATATGGTTCCTGAATCCTAGAGGAACTTTCCCTTCTCCTCTCATCCTTCCTTACCCAAAGACATTTATGACACCACCTTCTTCACGCTTCACTCAGGGCCACTTCTCCCACCTTCTCCAATGTGTCCACAGACACGCTTGTTTTTTTTAGTACATTCAGAGAGGGAATTGGGTGAAGGTAGTCAAAAGGTACAAACTTTCTGTGATAGGATAAATAAATTCGGGGTGTTATGTACAGCTTGATGACTGTAGCTAATCATCAGATCAGATCAGATCACTCAGTCATGTCTGACTCTTTGCGACCCCATGAATCGCAGCACGCCAGGCCTCCCTGTCCATCACCAACTCCCGGAGTTCACTGAGACTCACGTCCATCGAGTCAGTGATGCGATCCAGCCATCTCATCCTCTGCCGTCCCCTTCTCCTCCTGCCCCCAATCCCTCCCATACTATTTGGTATATTAGAAAGTAGCTAACAGAGTGGATCTTAAAAGTTCTTCTGACAAGGAAAAAAATGTGTAACTATGTGAGGCGATGGTTGACTTATTAACCATGAGTTACTGCCGTTATCATTCAGAATATATAGATGTATCAAATCATTATGCTGGATACTTTAAGCTTAAACAGGCTTACACATCAACTATATCTCAATAAAACTGAGAGAAATAAACTTTAGAGATGTTGTAAGACCGGCAAAGTCTTCTATCCACCATCTTATTATAAAAAAGGGTTGAGGAGAAAGTGCAGACCAAACTCTAAACAGGGCGTTCCTTTCATAGCACCCAGGGGGAGGCAGCAAGCTTAAGAGCTGCTTCCTCTAGGGAAGTAAGAGGCGCAGGTAGGTGCACAGTCGCTCAGGATGCCTTGGGTGCCTAAGACAGGTCTTCTCTTCTCTGAGCTCCCAATATATTACTACTTCAGCTCAAGGAAGTGTTGACTTTCCAAAGACAAGTGAGTCCCTGGCTGGCTCCAGGTAATGACACTATGCTGAGTTCCTCCCATTTTACAAGCCACCCTGGCTCTATGCTTCCTGTCACAAGCATTTATATTTCCTGCCCATTCATCCCTAATTTTCCAGGGAGTTGTGTGAGGGTTTATAATTGATCACGATCATACTCAGTGCCCCATAACACTTTTCATCTTCAAAGCAAACGTGAGTCAACCCTCGTAACACCCATATTGGCCAAGTCGGTGTTTTTCTCCCTGTTTGGCACCTGGAGGCGCACAACGTCCTGAAGTCCAGGTGCACAAAGTGCCAGCTTCTTTCTGGTGTCACTTCTTCCAGCATCCCCTTCCAGAACGCCGTCTTTTCAAACAAGAAAAGATGTGGAGACCTGTCTTGGTGCCCACCTGTGCTCTGTAACCTATCATCCTGCCATGTCGGAACCCTTTCTTCTTCAATGTAAGGCTGGTGGGCAAACACAAAGCTGAAGAAAAAGAGAACATTGACCTCATGAATTTAGTTTCGTCAGCTGAGAGGGATGAGCTGTATGCGGTCTTGGTACGCCCTGCGTGTTACTGTTGTAAATGGCAGAGGAAAAGGAGAAATTGGAGACCATGAGGTCAAAAGTTCTAGCAACTCGGACCCACCATGCTCAGCTTACAGGGGCCTTGGAACCATAGCCCACAAGTGAGGTGGCCACCCATCCTGGTAGGAGAACACGTAAACTCACAACATCGCGTCTGGTGTGTGTCGTAAAAACAATACCCATCATCGGCAAGTGGGTGACAAGCAGGACTGGCCAAGAATTTGACACTATGTGAACAAAACAGCCAGGTAACTCCTTTCTTGCTTAGTGGCCATAGGTTTAAGAAAGTGTAGACATAAAGCGGGCCAAGACTTGAAGTTGCATAATATCAGGTTCACCAAAAACTGACCATTGTTCTGGTCACTTCCTTTACTGTTCTGTGTGCTTGTGATTTTCCCTCAGTTGATTTTTCAAATGAGAAACTTGTTGGACTTTGTATTTTGAGGAAAATGCTGCCAATGGAAACCACCCTAACTAGAAAATCTCTCTCTCTGCACTTGGGTCATGGCAAAGTATACAGTGACTCTCCCTGCTGTTCAGGCTCCTCCCAAGCTGCCCCTCTTAAGTCACTGGAGATCCTTCTCACCCCAGCCCTACAGCTGCTCTTTCCAGGGCTTTCTACTGTGTCCAAAATTCACCCCTCATCTCCCCTCCAAATAGAAGGGAAAAAACACTTCTTTTGCTAAATTTCATTTCACAAACATGCAAGGACTTACTACAAATGTGCTGTTGTGTTTTGAGTATTAGTTCACTTCGTTTTTCTATTTTTGTTTGCATATGCATGAGGGAAAAAAATATGTTATTTGAACTAAAAGAAATTTGAGCCAAACCCCTCTTGACAGTTAACCTGGTTGAAGTGCAGTTGACTTCTTGCCTATTCCGGAAAAGCAACCCAATGTTCCCAGTAGCTCCTTAATGCAATTACTTGATGAGAGAAAGGCATTTCATTTCCTAACCACTACAGGAATAAGCAATATAGCTGTCAATAATTTCTCAACAGGGCTTCAGGCATGGTGGGCACCAGACAACCACATTTGTATATGCTCATTAACGCATTTCCATCAATGCTTAAAAATTCACTTTCCTAAAGCCTAGGTGTCTTCAGGGATTTTGCTGATAGGGGAATGACCTTCTCCTTCTTCTGTTTTCAAGTTGTTACTTGTGTCTGAATATGCACCACATCACAGCAATTTGCCTCAACTCTCCATTTAAGTCAAATCAGGTTACATTCAGTGTGCCTGCCCTCCTGGCTTCCTTTGAGGCCAGAGTGATGAGCCTGAGAAAACACAAAGTCTGCTCCCTCTTTACTTTTCCTGTACTTGCCCACTTTCCTGAGAAGAGTTTTATACCACTGTGATTTCTAAGGATGAAAGTAATTACTCCCATTTGTGAAGCCCTTGCCATATGCCAAATATTGTGCTGTGCATTTGTTCATATGATCTCATCTAATCCTCAAAACCCCTGAGAACAGACATTTTTAAACTTTAGTAAGTATAAGAATATCACCTGGGATCGCTTATTACAAACAAGACTTCCAGCTCTCCCACCACTGCAAATATTTCGGTTGAGTAGGGTCTGGATAGGTAGTCTATGAGATTACATTTTGCAAAATATTGCCCTAGAAAGTAGGTTCAACTATTATTACCATTGTACTGGTAAAGATCTTTGGCAGACAGTAGGAAACTTGCTCAAGCTGACTCAGAAATCAAACCGAGCCTATATGAAGCCAACTCCGAATTCCATGCTCCTACGGGAGTTGGTGATGGACAGGGAGGCCTGGCGTGCTGTGGTTCATGGGGTCGCAAAGAGTCGGACATGACTGAGCATCTGATCTGATCTGATCTGACCCAAAGGTGCACCAGTCCTCACTTTATGAAGGGCTGAGAGTGATTTCCATAATGTCAGAATAGCTAACTCTAGGTGGCATTGCTAACAGTTCCAAGTTCCAGTGTCTTCTCACAACCAAGGCTTATTTCCCGCTTTGGCAAAGGCTAATGTTTCGAGGGTAACTCATCCACAAGGATCTCCTCCAGCCAGTGCCCCGTGGCTCCAGGCTGCCTCCACCTGGTAGCTATGCCACCTGGAATACAAGATCCAGTGTCATCCCAATGGAGAGAGAGAATGCTGGATGATCACCCAGGATACTAATGGGTCCCCCCTGCCAAGGGTTAAATCGTTTCTACCGACATCACATTGGTCATAATTCAGCCAGGTGGCCCCAGTCTAACTGTGAGAGAGGCTGAGGAAATGGTAGGATCACATGTACATTTAGTGAACACCCAAGTAAGAGATCTGAGACTAGGTATCAGTGCCCAAAGCTCCTCAGGTTTCATTAACCACAGGGACTGGACCTTGTTGCTTCATCCTCTGCTTTCTGCTCCTTTTGCCTCCTGCCTTTCAGGCTCACCTCCAGTGTGGCTCCTGCAATGAAACTGTCTGCAAAGTACTTTCCCCGTAGGTAGTAAGGTATAAAAGACATTCGTATTAGCCATTTTGAGGTGTCATAACAAAATCTCATAGGCCGTGTTGCTTAAGAAACAGGCGTTTTTTTTCTTACAGATTTGGAGGCTGAGACATTCAAGATCAGGGTGCTAGCATGATCATATTCTGGTGAAGACTCTCCTCCTAGGTTGTAGACAGCTGTCTTCTTGCTGTGTCCTCGTGTAGCCAAAGGGCTTCCCAAGTGGCACAGGGGTGAAGAACCCACCTGCCAATGCAGGAGATGTGAGAGATGCAGATTCGATCCCTGTGTCCAGAAGGTCCCCTGAAGGAGGGCAAGGAAACCCACTCCAGTATTTTTTCCTGGAGAATCCCATGGACAGAGGAGCCTGGCCAGCTGTAGCCCATGGGATCATAAAGAGTCAGATGCCAACTGAAGTGATTTAGCATGCATGCATGCAGGGGAGAGGACAAACTCTCAGGTCTATTCTTATAAGGGCACTAATCCTATCATGAGTCCTCTCATGAGTTCATCTAAACCTAAATAAAAAGACCCCACCTCCTAATATTTACATACTAGGGCTTAGGACTTCAACATATGAATTGGGAGGGGAAAGGGACACAGGCATCTAGTCCTACTCCTTAACAGCATCCCAGATGGGATCCCCTATAAATGGCATTTCCTCTCTTATTTTCTC
Organism: Bubalus kerabau; assembly: GCF_029407905.1. Classification (NCBI taxonomy): domain Eukaryota; kingdom Metazoa; phylum Chordata; class Mammalia; order Artiodactyla; family Bovidae; genus Bubalus; species Bubalus kerabau. The sequence goes on along the minus strand of NC_073625.1, from coordinate 193,452,809 downwards.
CTCCCACCTCAAAAACAGCTGTTTAACTCAGACCTAAAACTGTGAACTTTGTCTTATGCTCCTGGCTGACTTGGAGAACTCACTATGGTATGGCTTGAAAACATCTGAATCACCTATATGAAGTCACTTTGGGAAGATGAGTTGATGAAACAGCCCTGCCTGCTGGGGGATACCTAACAGTTGGCAGCACCGCAAAACGTAAATACGTGGTCAGTCAACAGGGGCTGGGGACAAATTTCTTCTAATGTTTTTTCTAGCAAACTTCATCATGAGCTATTACAGAGCAGGGCAGCATGTAGTCCTGTAATCACTGACTAAGTGTCAATAAAGGATTCATAAACAGAACCTTACTTACACTTTCTAGACTTCATCGGGATGTCAGTGCTTCCCCTAAATCATGCTGGAAGTTAGCACAAAGAGGGACACCTGTGGGATTGGGCTGGAAAATCGTAGTGAACGTGAAAGTCACTCAGTCATGTCCAACTCTTTGCAACCCCATGGACTATACAGTCCAGGCCAGAATACTGGAGTGGGTAAGCCTTTCCCTTCTCCAGGGGATCTTCCCAACCCAGGGATTGAACCTAGGTCTTCCACATTGTGGGCAGATTCTTTACCAGCTGATCCACAAGGGAAATCTTAGGGGGCTGTCTTAAGATTCTGCCTACCATAGATACTCTATAAAATGCAACTAAATCTTTGCATAATTATATGCATAATCAATTATTACTTAAACTCATACATACATGTTTTGAATTTTTTGCAGAACAAAATTGCATTTCAGTTATTTCCTCAATGCAATTTTTTCCCATCATCTCTATACACCTATGTATATTATATGTATATGTATATTATACATACATATATGTATATGTATATATACATACATGTATATGTATATACACATACATATATGTATATTATGCATAGTATAAAAGTGTTAGTAGCTCAGTCATGTCTGACTCTTTGTGACCTCATGGACTATAGCCCACCAGGCTCTGCTGTCCATGGAATTCTCCAGCCAAGAGTACTAGAGTGGGTAGCCATTTCATTCTCCTGGGGATCTTCCCAACCCAGGGATTGAACCCAGGTCTCTTGCATTGCAGGCAGATTCTTCACTATCTGAGCCACCAGGTAAGCCCAATTCACAGTATAGTTTTAAAAATAAGATATTGGTTTTGAATACTAAACAAGAAATAGAGTGTGAGTTGTGATTTTTAACTTCAGATGTAATGAGGTGGTTATAAGACCCTGGACAATCACTTAACTTTGTGTCCATCTTTCACCTTCACAAACTGTGTGGCTTATACCAGATAATAATGTTTGTTTCAGTTCAGTTCAGTTCAGTTGCTCAGTCGTGTCCGACTATTTGCGACCCCATGAACCACAGCACACCAGGCCTCCCTGTCCATCACCAACTCCTGGAGCCACCCAAACGCATGTCCATTGAGTCAGTGATGCCATCCAACCATCTCATCCTCTGCCGTCCCCTTCTCCTCCTGCCCTCAATCTTTCCCAGCATCAGGGTCTTTTCCAATGAGTTAGCTCTTCGCATCAGGTGCCCAAAGTATTGGAGTTTCAGCTTCAACATCAGTCCTTCCAATGAACACCCAGGACTGATCTCCATTAAATGTTTGTTTAGCTCTGGGTAGATTATAAGCAACTATAACAATAATTTGATTTTGCCTCAGTTTGCTACAAGATCTTTAAGATCCTTTAGTCTTAGAACATTCCACAGTCCTACGATGGCTATTGAGCAGTGATTCTGTAACGCTGAGTGCAGTATGTCGCAACATTCACTGGTGTCCAGCCCGTTCAGAAGGACCCTAACTTGGTTAGCCTGGAAGAACTCTAAACTCCTTGAAGGAGGTCTTCATGTATTATTCATCTTTGTGCCTCCAGGGCCTAGCTCAATACTTGCCAGAAGGGATATGACCAATAAATATTAGCTATCGGTTGGCTGAACAGGGCTGGGTGACAGCCTGGAGATGTCCCCTCCTCACCCCCTGTAGGGCTGTGACAGAGTGCACATCTCAGGACGGGCCTGCTGGCCTTTTTTGTCACTGGTGTGGTAGTCTTGTCTGCTGTGGTTGTCTCCAGCCTTGGGGCTGCCTTCATGACCTTGCCCTTAATGCATGAGCGCAGCTGCGGAAGGGCAGCCTGGTCCTCTTTCCTCATTGGCTTGTGACAATTTCACAATGTCCCCTTCCTCAGTCTCTGGCCAAAGCTTTCAACCTAGCCTCTCTGGGATGAAGATTATATGTCTGTTTTTATTATGGAATTAAAAAACACACGCCATTTACTTTATATAAATTCACTCTATGGTTCTGCAGCTGGAGGGCATATCCTCAAGAAGACAAAGGTTGATTGGGTGGGGAGGGGCGTTGTTTGTTTTATTTTGTTTTAATATTTATTTTTTATTTGACTGTGTTGGGTCTTGGTTGTGGCACGTAGAGTCATGCAAATCTTTCGTCGCGGTACACAGATTCTCTGGTTGCGTCACTCAGCCTCAGCAGTTGCGGTGCACTGACTTAGTTGCTCTGCACCATGCGGGATATTAGTCCCTGACCAGGGATTGAACCTGTGTCCCCTGTATTGCAAGGCACGTCCTTAACCACTGGCCCACTGGGGAAGTCCCCATGTTGCCGTCTTTAAGTCCTGCCAGTAAACCCCAAAAGTAGTTTAATAGAAATATTCATACTGACTGCTATCCTCGTAGTTGATGAATGGAAAGGATTTTGAAGTGTTGTATGGTTCATGCCGGGCTTCCCATGTGACGTTAGTGGTGAAGAACCGGCTTGCTAATGCAGACATAAGAGACACGGGTTCAATCTCTGGGTTGGCAAGATCCCCTGGAGGAGGGCATGGCAACCCACTCCAGTATTCTTGCCCACAGAATCCCATGAACAGAGGAGAGGAGCCTGGCGGGCTACAGTCCATAGGGTCACAAAGAGTCAGACATGACTGAAGCGACTTAGCGTGCAAACACGCACGGTTCACGCCTCCACTTTGAGGCCAAACTGAACTGAAACCTCACGAACATCTGTTCATTACAGTCTTCCAACTCTCTAGACAATTGAACTGTTTAGGGGATGGATCAGAAAGGTAATGTATAAATAAGTGATCATATCTAGGCCAGATTCTGCACTTCCCTTGGTTTCTGCACCATTGAGACCCACAAGAAGTAGGCTGTGGTCTGCTCTCCACTGCTTCAGATGCCCAGGCATCCCAGCCTTGGCAATGGGTCATTCCCAAATCAGGGTGTAATCACTGTGCCCACAAGGCCACCTCAGTCCCCTTCACGGGCTCATAGCCCAGACACTCTGGGCCCTGGGAAACCTAAGCAGACCCCTTGAGACTTCCTCTGAGAAATTCTCCTCCCAAAGCCCATTCCTTTCTAGAACGGAGTCTTCTAAAACTCTTCTTGTGACAGGAAACACTGAGAGGTGTGTTCAGATGAATGAAATGAAAGGCTCTCTCGGATGAAGTGGAGCCCAGCCTTTCGAGGGAAAAAGAGGTCACATCAGTTGTGTCTGAAGCCATTGGGGTCATAATGAATACAATTCAATCTCCCATTCAAAAATCTCATATTTTCTTTGGAAAGATGTTGTTGTTCAATTGCTGAGTCACGTCTGACTCTTGGCAACCCCAAGAACTGCAGCATGTCAGGCCTTCCTGTCCATCACCAACTCCCAGAGTTTACTCAAACTCATGTCCATTGAGTCAGTGATGCCATCCAACCATCTCATCCTCTGTCATCCCCTTCTTCTCCTGCCTTCAATCTTTCCCAGTATCAGTGTCTTTTCAAATGAGTCAGCTCTCCTCATCAGGTGGCCAAAGCTTGGCCAAAATGGGAATAAATAATTGATTACAGACCACGATAGGACCAAGTGCAGTGCATACAGGTGAATCTGAAGGTGGAAGAGCTTGTCTCTCCTCTTAGCTCAGGAGACATGTGATACCCACATGTTAGAGTCCTGTAGGGCTCACCAGTCACTTTCGAGATGATTAGCAGGGCCTGGAGACAGCTGGGATGTCACCGCTCAAACTCATTTTGGACTGCCATCTGTGTCTGCTCATCAGTCACCAGATGATCCTGGCCAGATGTGTTATCATACCCTCTCTTTGCAGAGCTGTAGCCTTTGCTAGATTAACCTCCGCTCTCCTCCACCACTTCTGATGTTGACTTGTCCTCGCATCTTGCTGTGTGATGTGATGCTCCTGACCAACTTTGTATCTGTAGAGCATTCAGCAAGCCTAGCTATGGAAAGGTGCAAAGCTTTATTCTAATTTTCAGAGCATCACCACAAGCTTAGTGGAAAGTGTGACTGGGACTGGAAGGATGACAAGAGCAGGGACGTGAAAAGGAGGGTATTTCAAGCAGCTGAAACAGCAGAGACAAAGGGGCAGAGAGGGGAATGTCATGGGTGATTCAGACCATCACCAAATCCACTGGATTTGAAGGACATGGTTACCTTGAAGAGCAGATATAAGGCTCCCAAACCTGAGTTTAGGAGTCAGAACACAATGAAGAATTTGAGAAGAGAGCAGTGTCACAGTGATATAATTTCTTTGAAAAGATTAGTCTAGAGACCTTGTGAGACAGGAGGACACTGGATGGTGTGAAGGCATTGTAACTGGAGAGACCAGTTCAGAGAGAGAATCCAGGAGAGACTGCATGGAGGGGATGTCAGGGCAAAGCAGGAAGTGAAACGTATCACTAGACACGGTGAGAGGAGGATCGAGAGAACTGGACAACCAGCAGCTGGGGACGATGCCCATCCATGACCACAGGGGCAACTGGGAGAAGAGAGTGCCCCATCCAAACCAGAAATCCTGGAAAAGGAGACTATCAGGAAGAAGGAGTCAATGGGTTTCTCATGGGATAAGTTGAGTTCCAAAGTTCATCAAGAGACAAGGTGTACACACTTAGACTTTTTTTGCCTGGCTCAAAGCTGGGCATGGGAGTATCATAAGGCTCACAGTTCTAGGAACTTCTGAATGATCACTTGGTGGATTATAATCTTTAAATTTCTATGTGTTTTCAATAGTTATTTGCAGTAAGAGAATAACTTATTCCATCGAAACTTACGTATTTTTTTAATCTAAAATAGCTCAAGGCAGTTTGGGTTTGTCAATAACTAAAAGAAAAAAAAAAAAACAAAAACAGGTGATCAGTTTTCTGGTTTTCTAAGTGTGCCAACAATGCACCTGTTAATATTCTTTCTGACGGGCTGAAAGCTGGAAAGTGGTATTACTGCACCCCCAGAGCCTTGCTACTTTTCATGCAGACCTCATATATTAATGTTGCTAATGAAACTGTTAGTGGCATGTAAGGCTGAGTACATTTGTAAAAGGAGGAAAGGAATAAGTTCTATTTCTTCATATGTTTATACAAAAAAAGAGAGAGAAAGAGAGATGAGGTATTCAGCTAAAAAGCAGTGACAGAGGGCTAGAGTTGAAGAAGGCAAGTCTGGAGGCAAGGATCAAAAGAGCTTCCCTGATGGCTCAGATGGTAAGGAATCTGCCTGCAATGCAGGAGACCTGGATTCAATCCCTGGGTTGAGAAGATCCCCTGGAGAAGGGAATGGCTACCCACTCCAGCATTCTTGCCTGGAGAATTCCGTGGACAGAGGAGCCTGGGGGGATACTGTCCATGGGGTTGCAAAGAATCAGACATGACTGAGCAACTAACACTTTCACTTTCATATATATAGAAGTCAGAGTTCAGGAAACACCCAAGATCTACAAGAAAGGGTGTATAGACAGAGAAAAGAAAACCCTAAAGAAGGCTTCCATCAGGGCATGAGAGCAAAGAAGATGGAAGGAGGTGGACAAACCCCCAGCCGCTACAGAGTCAAGGACACACCAAGGGTAGAGGATATTTCAAGGAGAGCATGCTCAAGGATGTTGCAGAGAAATCTAGAAGGGAAGAATTGAATCAGCAACTGTTGGCACTGGTGACATTTGAGAAAGCAATTTCAGGAGAGCAGTGGGAGTAAAAAGCAGGATGCTGGGCTGCATAATGAGGAGATGGTGAGAATGTGGAGGTGGAAGGTGGGAGCACTTTTGCGGAGGATCTAGCAGAGAAGTGGAGAAAGGAAAGTGCACTCAAAGGAGGGAGGGATCGAGGTCAAGCAAAAGTGGGTGACATGCCCACCAGGCAAGCCCCAATTTGTTTCTTTGTTGTTATCGTTCAGTTGCTCAGTCGTGTCTGACTCTTTGTGACCCATGGTCTAGCACGCCAGGCTTCCATGTCCTTCACCATCTCCTGGAGCTTGCTCAAACTCATTTCCATCGAGTCGGTGATGCCATCCAGCCATCTCATCCTCCTTGAGAACCCCATGAACAGTATGAAAGGCAAAAAAAAACTTGTTTCTAATCACAGGGAAATGGACCTGCATCCGGCTAACATGGAATCGTTTTACTCTTGAAAAAAAAATAAACTCTAAAAAAGTTTTTTCCTATATTTTATGTAATTAGGATATTTTAGTCCACCTGAAACTATAGACTATACAAATATTATAACCAATGGCCGTGAATGATCAATAAACATTCACCACTATATGGCTGGCACATGGCTGATACTCAACCAGTATTTTTTAGCAAATTACTTGCCTTGATGATATCTATATTCCCCTGCCTGTTATCAGTGAAATTATTTATTTAGCTGTACTCATTAATCTTGGGCTTCCCTAGTGGCTCAGCTGGTAAAGAATCTTCCTGCCAATGCAGGAGATGCAAGAAATGTGGGTCAATCCCTGAGTGGGGAAGAGCCCCTGGAGAAGGAAATGGCAACCTGCTCCAGTATTCTTACCTGGAAAATTCCATGAACAGAGAAGACTGTGGGCTACAGTCCGTGGGGTTGTAAAGAGTGGAACACGACTGAGTGCATAGGTAAGCTCCTACATGCTCATTAATCTTAGGTATCCAAAAAGGTAATTTAGAAATAACGTTGGAAACAAAAGATTACACTCAAATACGAGGCATCATTTGCCAAGCTTTATAAACCAGGCTTTGATGTTGTAACAGTTCCCAAATAAGTCAGAGTTCAGTTCAGTTGCTCAGTCGTGTCTGACTCTGCAACCCCATGGACTGGGGCACACCAGGCTTCTGTCCATCACCTACTCCCGGAGCCTGCTCAAATCTCATGTCCACTGAGTTGGTGATGCCATTCATCATCCAAATAAGTCAGAAGTCATCTGTTAAACAAGCAATTCATTTGAGAGTGGAAGTGTTAACACCAAAATTATTTATTCAGTTCAGTTCAGTTCAGTTGCTCAGTCATGTCTCACTCTTTGCGACCCCATGAACCACAGCATGCCAGGCCTCCCTGTCCATCACCAACTCCTGGAGTCCACCCAAAACCATGTCCATTGAGTCAGTGATGCCATCCAACCATCTCATCCTCTGTCGTCCCCTTCTCCTCCTGCCCTCAAACTTTCCCAGCATCAGGGTCTTTTCCAATGAGTCAGTTCTTCACATCAGGTAACCAAAGTATTGGAGTTTCAGCTTCAACATCAGTCCTTCCAATGAACACCCAGGACTGATCTCCTTTAGGATAGACTGGTTGGATCTCCAAGAGACTCTCAAGAGTCTTCTCCAACACCACAGTTCAAAAACATCAATTCTTCGGCGCTCAGCTTTCTTCAGAGTCCAACTCTCACATCCATACATGACCACTGGAAAAACCATAGCCTTGACTAGACGGACCTTTGTTGGCAAAGTAATGTCTCTGGTTTTTAATATGCTGTCTAGGTTGGTCATAACTTTCCTTCCAAGGAATAAGCATCTTTTAATTTCATGGCTGCAGTCGCCATCTGCAGTGATTTTGGAGCCCAGAAAAATGAAGTCAGCCATTGTCTCCACTGTTTCCCCATCTATTTCCCATGAAGTGATGGGACCAGATGCCATGATCTTAGTTTTCTGAATGTTGAACTTTAAGCCAACTTTTTCACTCTCCTCTTTCACTTTCATCAAGAGGCTCTTTAGTTCTTCTTCACTTTCTGCCATAAGGGTGGTGTCATCTGCATATCTGAGGTTATTGATATTCCTCCTGGCAGTTTTGATTCCAGCTTGTGCTTCCTCCAGCCCAGTGTTTCTCATAATATACTCTGCATATAAGTTAAATAAGCAGGGTGACAATATACAGCCTTGACATACTCCTTTTCCGATTTGGAACCAGTCTGTTGTTCCATGTCCAGTTCTAACTGTTGCTTCCTGACCTGCATACAGATTTCTCAAGAGGCAGATCAGGTGGTCTGGTATTCCCATCTCTTTCAGAATTTTCCACAGTTTATTGTGATCCACACAGTCAAAGGCTTTGGCATAGTCAATAAAGCAGAAATAGATGTTTTTCTGGAACTCTCTTGCTTTTTCGATGATCCAGCAGATGTTGTCAATTTGATCTCTGGTTCCTCTGCCTTTTCTAAAACCAGCTTGAACATCTGGAAGTTTATGGTTCACATATTGCTGAAGCCTGGCTTGGATAATTTTAAGCATTACTTTACTAACGTGTGAGATGAGTGCAATTTGCGGTAGTTTGAGCATTCTTTGGCATTGCCTTTCTTTGGGATTGGAATGAAAACTGACCTTTTCCAGTCCTGTGGCCACTGCTGAGTTTTCCAAATTTGCTGGCATATTGAGTGCAGCACTTTCACAGTGTTGTCTTTCAGGATTTGAAATAGCTCAACTGGAATTCCATCACCTCCATGAGCTTTGTTCGTAGTGATGCTTCCTAAGGCCCACTTGACTTCACATTCCAGGATGTCTGGCTCTAGGTGAGTGATCACGGAGAAGGGAATGGCAAACCACTTCGGTATTCTTGCCTTGAGAGTCCCATGAACAGTATGAAAAGGCAAAAAGATAGGATACTGAAAGATGAACTCCCCAGGTTGGTAGGTGCCCAATATGCTACTGGAGATCAGTGGAGAAATAACTTCAGAAAGAATGAAGGGATGGAGCCAAGGCAAAAACAACACCCAGTTGTAAATGGGACTAGTGATGGAAGCAGGGTTCGATGCTGTAAAGAGCAATATTGCATAGGAACCTGGAATGTTAGGTCCATGAATCAAGGCAAATTGGAAGTGGTCAAACAGGAGATGACAAGTGTGAACATCAACATTCTAGGAATCAGCGAACTGAAATGGACTGGAATGGGTGAATTTAACTCAGATGACCATTATATCTACTTCTGTGGGCAGGAATCCCTTAGAAGAAATGGAGTAGCCATCATAGTTAACAAAAGAGTCTGAAATGCAGTACTTGGATGCAATCTCAAAAACGACAGAATGATCTCTCTTCATTCCCAAGGCAAACCATTCAATACCACAATAATCCAAGTCTATGCCACAACCAGTAATGCTGAAGAAGCTGAAGTTGAATGGTTCTATGAAGACCTACAAGACCTTCTAGAACTAACAACCAAAAAAGATGTCCTTTTCATTATAGGGGACTGGAATGCAAAAGTAGGAAGTCAAGAAACATCTGGAGTAACAGGCAAATTTGGCCTTGGAGTACAGAATGAAGCAGGGCAAAGGCTAATAGAGTTCTTCCAAGAGAACACAATGGTCATAGCAAACACCCTCTTCCAACAACACAAGAGAAGACTCTACACATGGACTTCACCAGATGGTCAACTCCGAAATCAGACTGATTAAATTCTTTGCAGCCAAAGATGGTGAAGCTCTTTACAGTCAGCAAAAACAAGACCGGGAGCTGACTGTGGCTAGGGTCATGAACTCCTTATTGCCAAATTCAGACTGAAATTGAAGAAAATGGAGAAAACCCCTAGACCATTCAGGTATGATCTAAATCAAATCCCTTATGACTATACAGTGGAAGTGAGAAATAGATTTAAGGGACTAGATCTGATAGACAGGGTGCCTGATGAACTATGGACAGAGGTTCATGACATTGTACAGGAGACAGGGATCAAGACCATCCCCAAGAAAAAGAAATTATTTATTATGTTGCTTATATAATTAGTTCTTAGCTGATTGATGAACATTAGCTGGGGAAGATATTCGCGTTATAGACTTTTTCTCAAAATCCTTACTTAGCCACTGATAATACTGAAAATAAAATACTTCTCTTTACTCACAGACACAACCTAATTATGATGGTTAATATATCCTCTAGTCATGTAAATACAAACCCAATTCTCCTTAGATCTAATATTCCCAGTGCAACATGGACCTTCTAACACTCTCCATCCATATAAGTCATTTGAACTTGGAGAATCAAGTTAGCCAAATGAGCTTCATGCTAGAAGCAGCACTCATCTTAGACAAAGCACCCAAAGCACCATAATATTTCACCACATTTTCATGTACTGGCATGCTTGTGCACCCCAATACTAATCAATCCAGAGGGATACTTGCCCGCCTAAACTCTCAGAAGAACTTCTCAAGAAAAGAACCATAATTTGATCTTGTTTTACACAGCTTTTCCCTCATCACTATGTAGCTCAAGGAAACTTTATCCAATAAGGTTGACACACTCAAAGAATAAGAAAATTCCTGGGGAATATAGTAAGCACATGAAATAATTTCCTAAATCTCCTATCTTTCCTCCTACCTGATTACAAAAAGAAAGAAAAGAAAGTATTTGGGGAAAAGAGAAAATTGTTATGTAAGCAAATATTCTATTTAGGCAAACCTACCAGCAGCATCCTTATCAAGTGACTGTTCTCATTTAGTCTCTAAGTCGTGTCTGACTCTTCTGTGACCCCATGGACTGCAGCCCACCAGACTCCTCTGTCCATGGGATTTCCCAGGCAAGAATACTGGAGTGGGTTGCCATTGGTTGCCTTCTCCAGGAGATCTTCCCTACCCAGGGATAGAGCCTGCATCTCCTGCATTGGCAGGCAGGTTCTATACCACTGAGCCACCAGGAAAGCCCCTATCAAGGGACTAGAAGTGAAGACATTTGACTCAAACACATTTGTATACAATGGACTTGGGAAGGTCAGAAGTTTTACCACACCCAGTTGATGTATGGGATTTTTGTTTGAGTTCATTAGAACAAGCCCCAAAGCACAATCTTATAAATCTCTGAGCCTTCTTCGAGAAGTGGGAAAACACCATCATAAATAACGTAAGGCAAATGATGGGATCTAATACTTGGACCAACACTGGGACCTATTCTCTCCCCACTGGCCTTCTACAATCATTTTTCTCTTTTATATTAAGTAAAATAGTGTTTGAATAGTTGGTCCCCTGATCATTCTTTGGTGTAACAACTGGCAAACTGGCAATGCAAGTGAAGTACTCTGCCAAATAGACATTAAAGATGCTTTTTAGGCTTTAAGAATCTACAATTTTAGGTACTGTATGCTGGACTGGACCTAAGCTCCATTATGGGATTCCTTTTGGAACCCATGGACTAAGTCTGATCAGTACAGCAGAGAAGTCAAGGGGGGAAATTGTCCTCAAAACAGATTCTTTTCTGTGTTTAGTTCCTGGGCAGGTGTTGGTATTTTTCCACCCACTGTGAAAAACACGGTCATAAAACCAAGAACAGTAGAAGAGTCGGGGAGAAATTAGTTTATTTTCACTTGCACGTTTGCGGTTGTTTTCTTCAGAATCTGATCTTGATGACATGAACTGATGGCCCCTGTGGACCTTTTCCATTTTTGTTTCCCGGTTACTTGGAGACTTAGAGTGTGCCAACACAGCCTGAGGAAAGAGGGCTAAAAGCTGGCCAGACTCACCTGGGGCACTGAACTCAGGGCAGCGGGCAGTCGTGACAGCTTTGAGAAACTTCAGGGTCCAAGCCTGATGTGACCATCCATTCAGGGAGGAGGGAAACTTTCCCCCAACCTGACCCAAGGCTTCAAGCCCACTTGCTGCCCTGCTGTTTCAGTGCATCAACTCAAAGTTGTGCCACTGATGAATGGAGCCTCTTGGGTCCAAAAGAATGCGATCTACTACACAGAAAACCCCAAACATAAGTGTACACTGAATGCCAGCAACAGAAAGGCATCTGGCATCATCTCATCCCTGGAAAGGGGACACAAACCCCACTAATTAAAACCCTGCCCACCCTCCCATGTGGATGCAAAGGATGTCTTGTACTCAATTTGTGGCCACTTGCAACATTTATTACCATCTGTCTTCATAAGACTACTGGAAATATCAATTAAGCACAATAAAGAAGAGCTCTTGCAGCCATAATGGACATTTACCTGAGCTTGAAGGAAAGAAGCTCCTTAAGGCATCTGTTGAGTGATTGTCAAGTGACTATAAAATCTGCTCAGTGGGCCAATGGACTGTGAAAATTCTGCGCAATGATGCTTATAGACAATCTTACCAGGCAGTCATCAGTGTATAAGTAATTGAACCTGAAACTTTTACTTGATTTCATTAGTGCAAGTCCAAAGATGGTACAGTCTTACAAATCTTGGAAAACTGCAATATAAGTAACCTATAGAAGATCACCTAGCCTAATAATCAAACCACTGGGGCCTGGTTCCACATTCCATCCCCAGGAACCCAGCAGTCCAACCCAACATAGGTTGGTGCCTCAAGGGAATGACTTCTAAACAACCCATTATCGTAACATCTCTGGTATTTGAATCTTATTCATTCAATCCTGGATTGGGTTACAAGGACCAGGAGGGTGACGAACTCATAAGCGTTGAAGGTACTTTTTCTTCATTGTTTTGTCATTCTCCTTGAGAAATCAGACCCCATTTGCATGATTCAGAGTGCCCTCTGAAAGAAAATCCACCATTTAAGGAGTTTTATGCATTGCTGAGATGAAGTAAGCTTGCAAGCTTTAACTTGCTGCATATGTCTTTCATTAAATAATCCACTGAACTTCAAAAAAAGAAAGAAAAGAGAGAAAAAGAAAATCAAGTCATCATCTATAGCTAAACATCAAACAATAAAACTATTATTAGCCCTCCATACCATTAAGAAATTAGATTTTATACCTTCATCTTTCAGACATCTAGCTTTAGTAAAATGACCTTCAAAAAGAATGTGGGTGAATAGAGGTAAAATATTTTCTGCAAAGTATCTGGGCTGACATTTAAGAGAGGTTTTTTAGTAAGAGTCTTAACATGTCATACATGAAAAGACAAGAGTTTTGAAAGATTGATTGGTAGATTATGTTAAGAATCACAAAGTAAAGCATGTGCCTTTGGACTTATGTGTGGGTCGATATTTGTGTCTCATTCTCAGACACTTTCTGTGGAGTATCGTCAGATACCTCACTCAGAATGGATTGAACTGAGCACGAATCTGAGCCCATGTGGAAGAGGAGTAACTATTCATACAGGGTATTTGGGAGAAGCCCTGGGAGTTTCTGAAAGAACAGAGAAGCTGAAATTCCAAGATGAGGGGAGGGCAGATTGGTACTGGTGTCTGAGAATACAGTCAGCAGCAGAGAGAAATCTCCAGGAGCTCTTTCTTCTCCCACGATAGGCACCATCCACAGTCAACCTCAATTTTCTCCCTCAACACGCGCCATTGTGTTCCGCTTACCTGTTTCTCGAAAACACACAGGGCTACAAAACAATGCATTGCACATGATTATTCTGAAAGTGTGTTGTGCTTAGTCTCTCCGTCTTTGTGACCCCATGGACTATAGTCCACCTGGCTCCTCTGTCCATGGGGACTCGCCAGGCAAGAATGCTGGAGTGGGTCATCATGCCCCTCCTCCAGGGGATCTTCCTGACCCAGGGATCGAACCCAGGTCTCCCACATTGCAGGCGATTTCTTTACCGTCTGAGCCACCAGGGGAGCCCAGAGAAGGGGTTCATACAGATGGTCCACAGTTCCAGTTCGTGGACGTGACTGGATAGCCTCCATTTTAAAGACACAGAAACTGAGTCCCAAAGTGGAAACTGCCCCATATCTCACTCCTAGTGGTAAAGCCAGGAGGAGAAAAGTGGTTCTTAACTCCCGGCTCAGCAGTCATTCTCTCTCTCCATCTTTATTTAGACCCATGTCCCATGAATAGACCCATGCCTCCCTCAGAGGCAGAAAAGTGCCAACTTGCCAATCTTGTCTGGGGCTCCCTGGAGGCACAGAGGCTAAAGGGAGCCAGGTTGCCTCCTGGACACCAGAGCGAGCATAGGCATTATCCTAATTCTGGATAAAGGTTTGTCAGAAGCATCCTTCGGCTGTTCATATGTTGATCAGATGATTAAGGTTAGAGAAAGGCACTGAAAAACCCTCAGCCAGGATCCTTAGGATAGAGAGAGCCGAGGAAGGACTATTTCTGGGCATCTCCAGGGCACTAGTAAGCCACAGCCATCCCTCCAGACCTCTTCAGCTCTCTGCCATTTGAGTAGTGCTGGGTCATTGCTCTTACCAAGAAGGAAAACTAGGTTTGCATTCATCTGATTTCGAGTTGAAGAAGGCAAATACATTTTGGAGGAGCCAAAATCACAAATCAAAGATTTCTGAGCCCAGTGGAAGAGATAACTACTCATTATCAGTTTTTAGAGCACCAGAAAGCTCCTACACTTCCCTGTGAAAGGTTTAGGTGAAGCATCGTCTTGCTTCATTTGAAAAGGAGAACAGTTCAGGGCTAAGTGGGTTTGACTACTGGTGAGGCTTCCAAAGGGCTCACAAGCTTCTTGCTCCTAACACAAAACTAAATGTAGTCAACTCATCTCCTTCCGGCACTCTATAGGAACATGGGCAATGTGCTATCAAAAGACTGAGCTTTAAAATCCTGAAGATAATTATTCCTTTCATGTGCCATTTATTATTTTCTGTGTGTTTAGAACTTGGCTTGAGAAATTCCAGATTTTGATGACTAACAGAAACCATGTAACTGGGACACTAAAGAACCAATGAGTCCTTAACCACTTGAGGAACCACAAGCAACACTTGACTTCTGGCTCAAGAATTCTAGGCTGTGGCTTATGTGGGCGCTGCCATTATTAATTCGCCTCATTAAGTCATTAGTGTCTCTCTATCCCATTGGCAATTTCCATTCCTGAGATTCTCAGGAGCCAATTTCTGGCATTATTTCTCAAGTCATAGCACCCACTGGACATCCAAAGCAAAAGCTGTAAGGGTTGACTGTGGACCAGAAGAAACCAACATTGTTTTTTAACATGGGAAAGAATCCAGGAAAGTTATAACTATGAAACATCCCAATCTCTTTGTTGCAGATCAATAAACGGGTGGTTGGCTGTTTATTCCCCATTTTAAATGAAAAACAAAAGCAAATATGAATGAGAGAGGCATATCTGGTTATAGACTGCACAATTGTTAGGCTAACCTGAAAGATCTTGTCCCAGAGCGGGGCAAGGAGGGGGTGGGGGGAAGTGTGGGGGCGGGGGGTGGGGGGGCGGACCTGGAAACAAAGTGATACAGAGATTACAGAACTTGAAATGTCCAGGAGTTCTCCAAACCCCTCAGGGCAGCAGCTGATGGGGTTCTAGCATCCCCACTAAGCGTGCAGCTATGTCTCCACAGCTCTCATTTTTGTAGATATGTTTCGATTCTCTGGGTAGGAAGATTTAGGAAATCTCTAGTAGCCCTTGTCTTAGAGAAATGATGCTTATATTAGATACTTTCCTTGGAGGCTGGACCCTGGACCCCAAGTTCTGATGTTTCTTTAAGGTACTCAAGACTGAGACTAAGGCACCCCTGTTTCTCCTCTCCTTCTGACTTCGGCTTGCCAGGGTCAATTCTTTCATATGTGTGTGAGTGTGTGTCCTAGCTATAGATCACTCTTGATCATACGTTCTTATTTTTTAGCAATAAAGTCCACTGATGGACAGTATGGTAGCAAACAGATACTATTGACAATTGCCAAATAAATGTGGCCATTTCTGCTGTGAAATCACATGTGTTCATCTTTTATGGTTGCCCACAGAAGCAGATGTTGGAATAAGAAAATATACCTATTGAGCCTAGCAAAGTATTAAATCATGTTTCTTGGATTTTTTGTTCCCTGGGATAAATTTTTTAATGAAAAATTCATTAGAAATCTAATACAGAAAGCACCTATCCATTATATTAATCATTTTCTTGTACTTTAAAGTATCAAATGCTGATACAGTATGATCATTAATTAATCATCCAATTTGTTTACAAATTTCATCTATAAAACCTTTGTGAAGAAAACATTTAAACTATGAAATTTGCCCTTATATGAACTGAATCTAGAAAAAGAGTGATAAATACAAATTTTATTTAGAATCATTTTTACCAGTAAAATGCATAAGTCCCTTTGGTCTCAACTTATTAATTAATTAATTAATCTACTTATTTGCCAAATAAGTAACAAAACCAAGATTAAACTTTGTCATCAGAATATTCTCAGAAACATATCTGATAAAGAGTTTCATCAGAGGCTTATTCCTTTTTATTACTCTATATAACTGACATAGAAAAGACATAGGCAGACACATAACAAAATTTTATTACAAATGATAATATCAAATACAAAAAGGTATTGGTAAATTGGGAGACTGGAATTGATATCTATGCACTACTATATATAAAATAGATAACTAAATAAATAAAATAGATAATAAGAACCTACTGTATAGCCCAAGGAGCTCCACTCAAATGGTCAGAGAAGTTCCAGTGGTCTGTAAGAGAATAGAATCTAAAAAAGAGTGGCTTTGTGTATATGTTTAATGGATTCACTTTTTCATACAGCAGAAAGTAACACAACACTATAAATTAGCTATACTCCAATAAAATTAATTTAAAAATTAAGTATTGTGAAAAAAGAGAATGGCATTTGTTACATAGATTTTAATGAAGGCCAAGTTTCTAGCCTTTTTTATTATTATTGGTTTATAATCATCTTCTCTAATTAAGACTCTTTTAGAGCCGTTTTGGGTTCACAGCAAAATTGAAGGGGAAGGTACAAGGTTTCCCCATATCCTGTCTGCCCACATACACTCACAGCCTTCCGCATTATCAACATCCCCCACCAACATTTGTTACAACTGATGAGCCTACATTGATACTACATTATGACCCAAAGTCCTTGGTTTACAATAAGGTTCACCTTGGTCTTGCATGGGTTTGGGAAAATATCTAATACTGTATATCCATTATGGTAGCATTTAGAATGATTTTACTGCCCTAAAAATCCATGTGTCCTCCCTATTTAATCCCTCCTTTCTGCCCTCAACCCCTGGCAACCTCTGATCTTTTTACTCTGTCTATAGGTTTACCTTTTCTAGAATGAGATAGAGTTGGAATCATACAGTATGTAGCCTTTTCAGATTGGCTTCCTTTCACTTAGTAAAATGCATTTAAGAGTCTTTTTGTAGATCAATAGCTCACTTCTTTTTAGTATTGAGTAATATTCCATTGTCTGAGGTACTGCAGTTTATTCATATATCTTGATTGCTTTCCAGTTTAGGCCATTATGGAAAAAAAAAAAGCTGCTATAAGCATTATCAGGCATGGTTTTGTGCAGACATAAGTTTTCACCTCTTTGGGGTAAATACCAAGGAGTGAGATGGCTGGATCATGTGATAAGAGTATATTCAGCTTTGTAAGAAAAAAAAAAAATTACTGCCGAACTGCCTTCCAAAGTTAACTGTATCGTTTTGCAATCTCACCAGCAATGAATGAGAGTTCCTGTTGCTCGCCATTTGGTGTTATCAGTGTTCTGTGTTTTGGCAGTTCTAATGGGAGTATAGTGATATCTTACTGTTGTTTCAGTTTACATTTCCCTGATGATATATGATGTGGAGCATCTTATTTGCCATCTGTATCTTCTTTGGTGTGGTATCTGTTGAAGTCTTTGGCCCATTTCTTAATTGGGTTGCTTCTTATTTTTAAGTTGCAAGAGTTCTTTTTTTCAGATAACAGTCCTTTGTCAGGTGTGCCTTTTGCAAAGATTTTTCCCATTTGGTGGCTTCTCTTCTCATTCTCACAGAAGCACACGTTTTTAATTTGAATGAAGGCCAGCATACCAATTATTTCTTTCCTGGATTGTGCCTTTGGCATTGTCGCTAAACCAACCCAAGCTCATCTGGATTTTCTACTGCATTACCTTCTAGGAGTGTTACAGTTCTGTGTTTTACATTTAGGCCTATGATTTATTTTGAGTTCATTTTTGTGAAGGATGTAAGGTCTGTATCTAGATCGCCCCCGCTCCCCGCCACCACCACTTTTTTTTGGCATGTGGATGTCCAGTACTCCCAGCACCATTGGTCAAATCCATCCTTATTTTTAAACAGTGTGTGTTCAGCACTTTGGCAGATGTGGCCAGAAGGATCTCACAGATACACAAGCATGAAGTTCTAAGAGAAAAAGGAAGGGCAAATGCAGAGCAGGACGAAAATGGAAAGGAACAGGGAAACAAACAAAACCTGTCTGCACAGACCCTCAGGAAGCTGTTGGACTAAGAGACTGTATCTAAGCTCGACAGAGAAGATCATTCCAGTGAGAACTAATTTAGTTATAAATTAGAGACTGGAATAGTTTAGGTAAATATCAAGTACTGAGAGAATTCACTTCCTTTTGGCTTTGAAAGAGATTCCTCCTCAGTGAAAAAAGAATATAACAACTTTAGTTCTCCTGAAAATGCAATTGGCATGAGACTACTTGAAAGAATCCATGTATGATACATACAGGCATTTAATATCTCAGTCTCTTCTTGGACACAGAGGGTCTTTTCACTATGAATATTATATAACTCATAGTTTATTAATTTCTCCAATTAATCAAAGTATAAACTTAGAAGCCATAAACTAGCACTCTGTAAATGGGGGCTTGGATGGAAGACTTAAGAGGGAGGGGATATGTGTATACTTATAGTTGACTCATGTTGTTGTACAGCAGAAACTAACTCAACATTGTAAAGCAATTACCCTCCAATTAAAAATAAATTTAAAAGAAAAAAATTAGCCCTATGCAAGTTCTGAAACACAAGATTGCCTGCACAATAAAAGCCCTTAAAAGCTTGCATAATAAGGTTTGGCATCTTTGGGGAGAATTATGTTTTAAAAAAATAGTAAATTTAATGTCTCATTTCTTTGGCGCTCGGAGGCCTTTTGCACTACCTGAGTTGAAGAGAAAATACTTTTAGAGACAGGAAGGTCAATCTCACCTGGCATTTTTTTTTTATTTAAAAAAGATTATATTCACTTTAAAAAAATAAATTGATTTTATTTTTTTACAATACAGTTTTTATTTTTTTTACAATACAGTTTTTATTTTTTTACAATACAGTTGATTGACTTTAAAAAATAAAAACTCCAAATACAGAAGGTAGGCTCACTGATACAGAAGGGGATGCTCCCTCACCATTCCCATATCCAGGGGACAGAGTACTTTTTCTTTATGCTTTTTCACTATGAGTCTGCATTACTTCATGGAATGAGGGATGACACAAAAGGTGAATCCCAGAACCCCACCCTGAGCCTCAAATCATTTTAGGATCCAGGGTTTTAGATTTTTCCAACTGAAGAAAACCAGTCCTGGAAGGTTTAGTCATGGTGGTGTAGTTGCTAAGTCACTCCGACTCTTGTGCCCCTATGGTCTGTAGCCCTCAAGCGCCTCAGTCTGTGGAATTCTCCAGGCAAGAATACTGCAGTGGATTGCCATTTCCTTCTCTGGGGGATCTTCCTGATCCAGGGATCGAACCCTGGTTTTCCTGCACTGCAGGCAGATTCTTTACTGACTAAGCCACTAAGGAAGCCCCATGGAATGTTTAGAGGGACTTCAAGTTAAAAGTGATTGTTAATGAGTTCATCTTACAAGGTGCTTATGGGTTATGCCATTTGTTTTAAATCTATTTCATATGTTATTAATGTATTTTAAATTAATTATTATTCAATTTATTTATTGATTTGAAAGGAGATAAAATGCAGAGACTGAGGAATATAAGCAGAACTAGTCAATGAACTTGTTGGGATCAGTGCAGACACATTACCCCAGAGCCTCTGCGAGTCACCCAAGGCATTCCAGTTCTCAACAATAGATGACTATATTTTTTTGGCTCAGAGCCATCATGTCACAATGGCACTCTCCCAGGTCCATCGGAGTCTTAAAAATATTACAGTACCAACAATAATAATAATAGTGATAATTGTTTGAGTATTAAGAAAAGACTGCATGAAAGAGAGAATGTTGCATTAGTCAGTCAGGCAGAATAAATGATAACCTGGCCTTTGATTTAATGAGTCTTTATTAGGTGACAAAGATTGGACCCATCTGTGCATAATCGTTTGTGTTTTGGGCCAAACCTTCTGTCTGTACATGGAGGGAAAAGACACGGCGCGCCTAGGTCAGGGGACAATAGAATCCTTTGTCTCTCTCTGTTCTACAGAGAATTTTTAAAATACCTTTTTTGAAGCCAAACAGAGAATCATTTTTAGCTTTTAAATCAAATTAACCCCCTTTCCTAGTGAACAGTCATAAATAGTAGTCTGGATAGGGAGAAAAAAACTTGTTCAACTTGCAAGTATTTACATAGAAATTACAGGAGATGGTATATGTTCTGCTAAAATCAGAGACGAATGCTTCCAGAGGCTTAAAATAGAACGCATGATCTTCCACATGGGCTGGCAATTATTAGTAAGCAAGCAGTTACTAAGGGGGCAACCTGCTTGCCAGGGCTCTCAGAGCATCTGTCTCCCGAGGTTTCTGACTACGCTGAGATAGTTTTTCCTCTGTCCACTACAGTGTTCTTGAGAACCCATCTCTGGGCAATTAGAGCTGAAACACCACACTTGTAGCGGACTCCTACGTGTATGCAGTTACCAGCTTTTTTATCACCAAAGCCCTCTACACGGACGCCCATCCTGTTTCCATTTAAATTCGTGAACATCTGTTACACAGGAGATGGGTTAGCTACCAAACACTACTGTTAGATTTCTCGCCAGCAAGTCTCATGCCTTCATGTGGTTTTTGTTTTCTTCTTTAAACAGTTAATTATGTTTTATTCGTTCTTCTATAAAAGCTAAATTTAGCCAAGTTTTATACTAATTTAAAACATTTTCTGGAAATGACAGAGGGCTATTGTAAAAAACAAAAAAACAGAGAGGCTGAATTTTCAATGGTTATCAGAAATGAATCTAAAGGGGTGAATGAACCCTTTGGCTTGGGTCTTTAAGTCTCAGGTTTTATGTGATGGATGTGGACAAATAGTGTTTGGGTTATAAATCAATTCACAGTCGGTGCTCACACAGGCATTCTGATCTAGAAGGGGGGCTTCTGGACCTCTTCTAAGCGTGGTCTCTTAAGTATAGGTCTCTTCTAAGTGTGGTTGTTGTTCAGTTGCTCAGTTGTGTTTGACTCTTTGCGACCCCATGGACTGTAGCGCTCCAGGCTTCCCTGTCCTTCACCATCTCTGGAGCTTGCTCAAACTCATGTCCACTGAATCAGTGATACCATCCAACCATCTAATCCTCTGTCATCCCCTTCTCTTCCTGCCTTCAATCTTTCCCAGCATCAGGGTCTTTTCTAATGAGTTGGCTCTTCGCATCAGGTGGCCAAAGTATTGGAGTTTCAGCTTCAGCATCAGCCCTTCCAATGAATATTCAGTATTGATTTCCTTTAGTATGGACTGGTTGGATCTCCTTGCTATCCAAGGGACTCTCAAGAGTGTTCTCCAGCACCACAGTTCAAAAGGATCAATTCTTCAGCACTCAGCTTTCTTTATAGTCCAACTCTCACATCTGTATGATTACCACCAATACCAAATCCCTGAATCCAGAGTGCTGTTGAAAAATGTTTGAAGTCACATTTATCAGACATTTGATTTATCCTTCTTAAACTTCCATTTTGTGTATGTTTGTGAAGGTATTATCTGAGTAGCAAAGGAGAAGCTAAGAAAACATGTACTTCACTCAAGGTCATATAATGTTGAATTTTTGGAGTCAGGA
Organism: Bubalus kerabau; assembly: GCF_029407905.1. Classification (NCBI taxonomy): domain Eukaryota; kingdom Metazoa; phylum Chordata; class Mammalia; order Artiodactyla; family Bovidae; genus Bubalus; species Bubalus kerabau. Next base: position 193,430,983 of record NC_073625.1, on the reverse strand, counting down.
TTTAAGCCCAGGTTTCAGTCCAACTTCCACCCTGGTGAGAAATGACCCACAATCTCTGTAAAGGGAAAGGGTGGTGTGGAAGGAGAGCCCACAACTGTGGGATCCATTTCTTGGTTCTCTTTATGTTCCTCAAGAGCAGTCAACTAGAATCAGTGGATACGTGAGGAACACATTATTTTAATTATAGAAGTATATTTTGGGTTCCTCTCTAATCCTTTTTATTAATTTCACTCTTTTAAATGTCATTGGCTTAAGAATTCATTAGCTGTAAAGAGATCATATTTTAAATCGTCAAACATTGAAGACAGAAACAAAAGTGTGAAAGAGAAAGGCAGTGAGAGAGAGTAAATGAATAAAGTTGGGGGGAGTGGGGGAGAAAGGAAAGAGGGGGGAATAGGCAAGGACTTCTGTTTTCTGGTGGGCGGCTGAACGTCTTTGACATGTGAGACCTCCGTGGAACACTTGGGTCATGTGGCTATTCTCCAGCCCAGCTCCCACCCCTGACTTCACAACCCTTGCCATGATTCACAGCCACACAGCCACCTTCTCTGAGTCCATCACACCCTCCACTCTCACTGCTAGACCTTCAGAGTCAGCAGCCACAAACCATGGCCCTCCACACTGCCCTTCTGCTTCTCTGACATGGCCTTCATGACCCCTAAAACACCAGCACATGAGACAGCCTATGCATTCACATTTTGGAGTCCTTTTAATTCTTTAGTGCCTCCAGGGCCTAGGTTCCCAACACCTGGCAAGACAAAGCAAGCCAGACCAAGATATAGGTAGCCAGTTGGGCATGACGTGAAGGTCAAAACCAAGCTGAACTGAGAGAGCCTTGTCCGCTTTGGTAAATTCCCTTTGGCAATGTATTGAATGCCAAGTCAAACCAAAGACTAAGGCAAGACATAGGAATTTTTTATTTAAATAGGAACTTGCTGCTGCTGCTGCTATGTTGCTTCAGTCGTGTCCGACTCTGTGCGACCCCATAGACAGCAGCCCACCAGGCTCCCTCATCCCTGGGATTCTCCAGGCAAGAACACTGGAGTGGGTTGCCATTTCCTTCTCCAATGCATGAAAGTGAAAAGTGAAAGTGAAGTCATTCAGTCGTGTCTGACTCTTAGCGACCCCATGGACTGCAGCCTTCCAGGCTCCTCCATCCATGGGATTTTCTAGGCAAGAGTACTGGAGTAGGGTGACATTGCCTTCTCCAAAATAGGAACCTTGGCCTTGACAGTTTTCTACACTCACCTCAGTACACATTGAATGTAGAAAAACAATGGAATCGGTTTCCTTTCCCTTTAATAAATCTTAATGACTCCAAATTGTCAGAAGTCGGTTTTCCACAAAGCACACCAAAACTTGGTGAAGGATGGATAACATCCCACCACTTCTAAAATATCCCATGTCAAGTGTATCATTAGTAACTTACCGTGTTAGAGTCACTGAAACAAATCAATGTAAACAGCATCACCTCATCACAGCCCAGCTCCAGATGTCCTCTGACATAGTTATGTGGATTTGGGAAATGTGGACTCCTACCTGCACGGCTATTTGTAGCATGTAACAATCATGTGTTTCATGGTACTGAGTGTAAAAGGCAAGTGGCCTATAGGTTAGAAAAAGGTGTTTAGTTCTAAACAACTTCACCATCAATATGGTCTCAACCAATAATAATTTTCCAAAATAAACAGTCAATGTCATAAGCCTCTCCAATCCCTGGTAAAAGCCAGCAGCTTTGAACCCACACCACAATGCACCCATGTTAGTCCCATGTTTTCTTACACAGATTATCTTGGATTGCTCCAAAGATGTGTGATCATTATGCACATAGCTGCATCTGTACCAATGAGAGAAATATCAGAAAGTGAGAACATAAAAGAGAACCCAGACACAATGAGGACCCAGATGGGTTTGGCAAACAGGGAAGAACAGCTAAGTGGTCACAGAAGTAGGGATGAGGCAAATTAACAAGTAAGTAAGAAAACATAGAAAATGTAAAGGGTGATGCAGTTATCTATACATGATCAGTTGACATGAAATTAACAGCCTGGGATGAGTTTTTTTTTTAAGAATAGATCACCTGGTAATGAGAGGCAGTATGAGAAAATGAAATAGGCCTGGGGTCTAATTCTGGGCTCTGCTACTTGAGTTAGTAACCAACTCTGTGGGCTTTGGCAGGTGGCTCAACCTCTCCAAGGCATGGTCTCTGTTTCTGCAGAAAGTGGAAATAAACTGTCCCCATCTGCTGGAGAAGGAAATGACAACCCACTCCAGTATGCTTGCCTGGAAAATTCCATGGACAGAGAGCCTGGCAGTCTACAGTCCCTGGGGTCTGAAGAGTTGGATATGACTAAGTGACGGAGCATGCATGAAATATTAGGCAGTCATAAAGGTTTAATGACATACTGGATCACACAAAATATGTAGTTTGAGTCCTTAATAAATAGTCATTGTTTTAGATGGGTAAAGACATCTGGCATGGTTTCCTAAAGGAGCACCGTGGCCCAGCTATAGGGGAAAGTGATTCATCGAAAATAGTTGTTAAGAGAAAGGAATCTACAATCTTTCAATGGTGTCATGATTGGAGAAACTTGGGGAACTACATTTGGCCTGGGCACGTTTCCTCCATAGAGGCTCTACCAACACCCCAAACTCAGAATGTAGTAAAAACTATCAAAATCAGCTCCTCCTCCTAACTTTCATTCACTAACCCATTCATTCCTTCATCCCCTCATATATATATATCCAGTTTTGTAATGTCTATGGTATATAAAGCATTCTATTTGGGAAGTGATACAGAGAAGAGCAAGACTCTCTCTTTGGATAAATAAATCATCCAAAATGGAAATTTCATGGTTTTCATTGGCTCCTGGGAAATTCTAATGTTTCTTACATTTGCCTTTTCCTTGTCTCTTTTTATGAACTCCTAGTCCTTTGGGTACACTGTCCCACTTCAGTTCATCTTACAGATATGGCCAAGCTGGTTGCCTATAAACTCAAATCTGATCATATTTCCATCATGCTCAAGACTCTTCCATGACTCTCCACTGCCTACAGAAAGAGATACAAATTTCAACATGAACCCAACCTTCCTGTACTGCCTTATCTTCCACTATCTTCTCCAAATTCCTGAGTCTGGAGATTGGAAGTATCTGGCATGTATACCACCACACCTTCCCCTCACCCCTTGCCTATTGCAGACATAAATAATTGATCACAGCACCCTTTTCTTCTGAGTCTGACTCATGGTTTCAGAATCCTCAGATTGTACCAGTTGATCAGAACTGAGACTCCAGCTGAACCTTATTTGGCCATCCCTGCTGTAGTTCCTCTGGTCAGAAAAAAAATAATAATCAAGAATCTACTTTAGGTTCAGACTGTTTGATTGCTACTGTTAGTTGTTTTTTTTAACAGCAAGATATGTTGATTAACCTGTTTTCAATTATAAAAAATCCCTAGTAAACAAAGACTCTATCTTCCAGACACTTAGAAAAATAATAATATTATTGGAGACATTTTTTAAGGAGTCAGTCATCTCTTGGCATAGGTGTGTAAGAATAACTACCACAAACCACTTCAAAATCCCCTGTATACATTCATCAGGATTTTAGGCTCCAAGAATCACAAAGAAAAACTCAGAGATAAATTAGACAATCCTTATGCTGTGCTGTGCTCAGCTTAATCAATCAGTCATGTCCAACTCTTTGTGACCCCATGGACCGCAGCCCACCAGGTTTCTCTGTCTATGGGATTCTCCAGGTAAGAATACTGGAATGGGTTGCCATGCCCTCCTCTAGGTAATCTTCCCAACCCAGGGATCAAACCCAGGTCTCCCACAGTGCAGGTAGATTTTTTACCAGCTGAACTACCAGGGAAGCCCGAGTTTGTAGGTTAGTAAATATGAAATACCCAGCAGAACCAACCATGAAATCCCTGGGAGACAAACTATCATCATCTTTCTACAAATCGAGAAAAAAATAGGTATGACCTTAGAATTGAGTAACTGGCTCTAGATATGGGGCATCCTTTATCCTTAAAAAACAAAGACTTGTGTGATACTTCTTTGTATCTGCTATGGTGTATACATGAATACTCAAATATTAGAAATTTTCTAAGACAGTTCAAAGAATACATAGATAGCCCCATTCAGAGGTCTCAGGAGGCCACTGTGAGGAATCTCCTACATATATGCTTGTGTGTGTGTGTGTGTGTGTGTGTTTGGTGAAGGGGAATAGAAAAGAACAGCAGAAAAGTGACTTGAGTAAAAATTACTGTAGTTGGACCCTACCGAAGGGCTCAAGATGGTTCTTAGTTTTATCTCTTGAAGAACCAGTGTTCTTGTTCATGTCACTTGTTCTCCTTACAGGAATCATATATTGAGTATTTTTAAAAATTGTCTTCATCAGTATTTTATCAAAACCAGCACTAGTTTTTCCCTCGGCAATTATGTTGTTCAGTCAAAATCCCTTTCCACTGAAGGACTGATCTGGGCACCTTGGTAAGCTTCATAAAAAGTCAAAAATTTGAGAATCTACCTTAGGTAAAGAGCAAAGAGATCAGTATCCTCCCTGGATGCCTATTTTCTGTTGTCTCCTGTCCCTCTCCCCACCAAAAAAAAAAATTTCTGGGGATAAATCTATTTCCATTAGTTTAAATGGAGTGAATTTATCAAAGTGATGCTGTTTTCAAATTGACTGCTGGATTCCATTTTGCTTTTTCCCCTAAGATCAACAGTGTTGCTCTAGGAGTGTTTTATAATCAAACCCCTAAATAAATACACCTTTCTTCTTGGAACTTCCCTGGTGGCTCAGTGGTAAAGAATATACCTGCAATTCTAGATACCCTGATCCCTGGGTCAAGAAGATCCCCTGGAGAAGGAAATAGCAACCCACTGTTGAATTCAGGAGTTTTTTGAAAGTTCTGACTTATATATCTGATTTTTCCAAATAAGGACTGCATTTAATAAGTTGCATTATTAACTTTGAGGATAAATCTGCTTCTAACCTTCTAGTTTTTGGTGGCAAGTTGCTTCAGGCTGATCCAGAGTTGTCATAAAGGGGGGCATGCCTAGATGCTTCCTTACAGATTCCAGAATTGGGGGCAGAATAAGAACAGTTCTAAAGAGGATTTTATCCACAAAGTGAAATCCCAAGGCGATCTAGAGAAAGAAACTTACAAGGTTGTATGGACCTTTCTGAGCCCCAGAATTCATTAATGCATTCTGGAAGGAGTGCCCCTTCTACAGGGCTTGACAACCACCATGGACCCCAACCACTACTGTGATTCAAGAAAGCACACTACTGCTTTGGCCTGTAGATCAGATCCCCTTCTCCCAAGAAGGATGTAGCTTTGTCCGGAAAATCTTAAATTGTTTTAATTACCTTTCTAATTTACTTAAAATTCTTTTCAATTATGTGGTTGTTTGGCATTCATTTAAGGTGAAGAACTAGACATAAATCTAAAACTCTGGACTGTAGATAATGCTGTCCGGTGGAAATGTCTGCCATGATGAACACTTTCTACAAGCTACTCTGTCCCTTATGGTAGCCACCATATAGCTAGTAAGTGCTTAAGAATTGGTTATTGCAACTGAGGAATTCATTTTAAATGATACCAAATTCAAATTACCCCATAAGACTAGTAGCTACTTTTAGATAGTCTAGCTCTAGTCTGGAGTGGTAAATAGTCCTCAAATTGTGCTTCTTAATGAAATTAACTGGGGAGTTTTTCAAAAATTCCAATGACTGGGTCCCACTCCCAGGGATTTTGATTTCATTTGGTCTGGGCAGTAGCCTTGGCATCATGATTTTTAAAACCTCTTCGGATAATCATTAATGTATGGTCAAAGTTGAGAATCACTGTTCTAGAAGAGACATTACGTTACTAGAGTTATTATAGCACACTAGATGATACATTCGGAGAAGGCAATGGCAACCTACTCCAGTACTCTTGCCTGGCAAATCCCATGGACGGAGGGGCCTGGTAGGCTGCAGTCCATGGGGTTGCTGGGAGTCAGACACAACTGAGCGACTTCACTTTCACTTTTCACTTTCATGCATTGGAGAAGGAAATGGCAACCCACTCCAGTGTTCTTGCCTGGAGAATCCCAGGGACGGGGGAGCCTGGTGGGCTGCCGTCTCTGGGGTCGCACAGAGTTAGACACGACTGAAGCGACTTAGCAGCAGCAGCAGCAGTAGACGTTACATTAACAGATGCTTTCAAACCTCTGAATATCATCAGTGCAACAGGTAGTGTGATGGTGTCCCTAAAGCAAACTCTTTTCAGACAACCTGTTTCAAGTATATACTATGCAGCAGACACTATGTCTAATCGGTTCTACTAGCATCCTTACCATGCTCTAACATAGCCAGTGTACAATGCTACAGTGCTCAAAAATGGTGCTTCTGCAAATTACCAAGTCAACGCAAAGGAAATGTACAGAATTCAGAGTCCAAACGTACAAGCAAGTCTTCTATAAACAAAGGAAAAGCCTTGAGAGAAAGGAGTTGCCCCATCCACCCAATGTACAGAAGAGAAGAGGGACCAGCTTTGGAACAGGGCCTTTGCATACCACCCACTGACTTCTATCCTAAACAGAGCATCTCTGGAAAAGTAATTGCCTCATAGGTGAAAAATGAAAGTGAAAGTCGCTCAGTCATGTCTGACTCTTTGCGACCCCATGGACTGCACAGTCCATGGAATTCTCCAGGCCAGAATACTGGAGTGGGTAGCTTTCCCTCCTCCAGGGGATCTTCCCAACCCAGGGATGGAACCCAGGTCTCCCAAATTGCAGGCAGATTCTTTACCCGCTGAGCCACCAGGGAAGCCCCAAAATACTGGAGTGGTTAGCCTATCCCTTCTCCAGTAGATCTTCACGACCCAGAAATCGAACTGGGGTCTCCTGCATTGCAGGCAGATTCTTTACCAACTGAGCCATCCAGTGAGCAAATGGGAAACTGATTACCGATTGAATATCAAGTTACCCTACAATTGTGCACCAGAAGAAACCACACACGTGGCTTAGCGTCCATGCATTCTGTGTTGCAGGGAGTGTGGCAAGGGAAAAGAAAGGTGAAGTCCAGGCTACTGTTGCTTGTTCTTAAGTGCTGCTTTCCAAGATTGAGTTCTCTCCCTGGGTCGGCACCCTATAAATGCTCTTCTTTAATGCACTCATTTTCTTCATCAATTTTCTCCCTGCTCCAAACTTTCTGAAATGTTTGAGTTCACCGTTTTTGTTTTCTTGTCCACTCCTGGCTCAGCAACTCACTGTGCAGGCAACTGGTTCCGACAGCTCATCCTTTGTCAGTACTTTGCTGTTGTCGTTTTTTATTTGCTCAGTCATGCCCACCTCTTTGTGACCCCATGGACTGTAGCCCACCAGGCTACTCTGTCTATGGGATTCTCCAGACAAGAATACCGGAGTGTGTGGCCATGCCCTTCTCCAGGGGATCTTCCCAACCCAGGGATCAAACCCGTGTCTCCTACAGTGCAGGAGGGTTCTTTACCACTGAGCCACCTGGGAAGCCCTTGACAGCAGTTTTGCCAAGTGGAAAAACCCAGGACATCCAGGGAAAGAGATGCAGGGGGAAGGAAAAAAAATCACAGGGCTACTGAGCCACTGATTATAGACAGTGTCTGCCTCTCTCACTCTCCTTGTGTTTTTCTGTTGAGAAATTTTGATTCTCTATGGAAGGTGTGATGTCTTCAAGGAACATTTGTTTTATCTGCCTGCCCAAGAGAAAAACTGAAATGCTGCATACAAAGAATGATAAACAACTACCTGCTTCTTCCTATGCTTAGGGAAAAAATCCCCCTACTCAATCTTCAGTTCTTATTGCATTATTAAAAAATCCCACTTGGAACGACTCTTTCACATACCTTAACCTGATCTGTTCAAAACGTTGCTTATGAGAGGCCCCAAAGAGCTTTAGAAAAACCCAAGTTTGTGTTTTCTGTGGATCCAAATGCTGACAGATTTAATCAATCAAGAATAAAAATGTGCTGTCTTTTCATGTTGGGCACACAAGACATTTGCCTTAAAAAAAGACAATACATGCCTTTTATTATAAAAATAATACCTGTTCATTTTTTTAAAACCTAGAAATTATAGCCAAGCAAAAAGTGGATCAAAGTTACTCGAAGTTTCACCTTCTAGAACAATTGTGTGCATGTTCTACCCTTAGTATTGCCTTTCATCGTCATGGAAGAGGGTAAATTTAATGGGGAGAAACCCAGCTTTCCCATGGCTAAACGAGATGCCCAGGAAGGCCCACCACAACACTGGCTCTTGGGTAACACACAAAACTCTCTGCCCTTCTGAACATTGTAAACCCCACCCCCACTCCAAGCACTCGGGCAGTAAATGAGGTTTCCTGAACACGTTTCTGAGCTACGCTGTAATGATGCTAAAATATACCTTCTATTTTCAGCCTCTAAGGAACTTAAGATTTAGTTGGAATATTAGTTTCCTGCAGCTGCCTTAACAAAGTACCACAAACGGCAAGGCTTAAAACAACAGAAATGTATCGTCTTGCAGTTCCCAAAGTCCGAAATCAAGGTGTCAGCAAGGCCACACTCCCTCTGAAATCTTTAGGGGACAGCTCTTCCTTCTTCATGGCTTCTGGTGGTTGCTGGCAATCCTTGGGGTTCCTTGACTTCTGGCTACATCACTCTAATCTCTACTTCTGACATTATGTAGCCTTTAGAGTGTCTGTGTCATCCTATGGAATTTCCTTTTCTTATAAGGACCTTAGTCATATTGGATTAGGGCCCACACTAATGACCCTCCTCTTAATTTCATTATAACTGCAAGGGCCCTATTTCCAAAAAGGTCACCTTCACAGATAAACTAGGAGTTAGAACTTCAACATATTTGATCCAAAGCACTGAGGAAGCAAAAAGTCTCCCGGGATCCAGTTAGAGAACAATAAAAGACCTGTAAAATTAAGTGTTCAGCTACATGACCCAAACTACCAATGCTATGGAAATTCATAGAATTATTCTAGAAGGATGAGATAGTTTCAAAAGGGTTGATGGATTTCATTGCACTTGGGTGGATCTTGGTAGGTAAGATGGAGAAGCAGACACTCCAGGGAAGGGGACACAATTTTAACTTTAAAAATTAAATTTTAAATTAAATTTTAATTTTGGCATAGTAAACAAGGTACTTTTCCAGCTAGCTCTTGCTGTCCTCTTGAGTCTCAGGCCCTAGGAGACTTGCTCGGCGATGCTAAACCACACAGGAGCCCCTCAGATGCCTTCTTCTTTTGCACCATCACACCTGTTCACATATTGCTCATTCTAACCAGAATGCCTCCTCACCAGTTCCTACCATCACCACCACCCCCGTCCAATTTCCGATTCATCCTTCCACAAGCCCAGCCTTGACATCATAGCTCCGGGAATCCGGACCCCCGGAGAGAATTAGTCACCACTCTCCCAGGGCCACCAGCACACCTTGTGGGTGTTGACTCAGAGCCTGGTGTCCCTTAAGGATGAGAACCATGCCCCAGGAGTCTCTGTATTCCCAACAAAGAGCACAGAGCCTAGCACTGTCAGAGGTCACCAAAGGCTTACTGAAATCTAGTTGAACTGAATTCTTCGTGGGCAGGAAATGAGGGGATGAGCCTCACTGCAGCCTAGCCGTGGGCCAGGATCTGCAGATGGACTGATGACTGAGCCATGGTGAAGAGGAACAAGTAAGTCATCACTGGGGAAGGATCAAAACATACCATGGGTATTGGAGGGGGTCACTGTGTGAGTGAGTGAAGGCCTGATGTGCTAGGAAAACACAAAAGAGTCAGTACAACCAGAGCATGAGACTCAAGAGGAGGAAGGCAGGAGACACAGAGATCCAGTGAGCAGGGCCTCCGTGATGAGTGGCTGCAGAATTTTTTCTGGCATGGAAATGCATTTGGGCCTGAATATAGGAGATGTTACAGTAGCAACATGGAAGCTGATGGCAACCTGGGGTCAAAGCTAGATGCAGGGAAAGAAACTAATCAACTCTAGAGAGAACAGGTCAGGCCAAAGAAATACTGGGGGTGGGAAGGAGTCAAGGACTGTGCACCCACCATGAGGAGGCAAAATTCACGGGGTCGCAATGTTGAGAGAGAAAGAAGTGAGCGTCTCCCTTGAGGGACGGGTGACAGAATTTCTGCTCAGAGAAATGGGGACAACAGGAAGGTGTGGGGTCAGCCCCAAGTTCCGTTTTGCTCATGCGTACTTTGAATTCCCACGGGACATCTAGGTTTTATAAAATTAGCAACTAAGTGGTAGGGGTTGTGGAGGTCGTGTGGGTTTTGTTGGTTTTTTTTTTTTAGTAATAACTATAATTAGAATTGTGTTTGAGATCAAGTTCTGACTCTGGAGAAGTATGCCTCAAGTTTTCATAACATCGTGAATTAAAAAATGAACACAGCTGCCAGTTCAGGGCGAGAGGGACCCAGGTCATCCCCTCCGGTTGTTTCATGAGTCCAGTTGTAACCTGGAAAGAAATGGAAACCACAAAGCTAACGGACAGTGACAGCCTGCCCCTTGAAGAGGTCCACTTAAATATAGATGGTTCGTCTCTGCTGCTGCACAGGATGAAAGGGGATCAACAGCCCTCAAGTGCTCAGTATCTCCACTTGGCATTCTGGGCTCCCTGAGTTGTGTAGACACCTGTCCTAATGGCCAGGGATCGGCAGTCTCAGAGAGGGTGGACCAAGAACCTCACTGCATAACTCCAGGGAGAGAAAGTTGACCTTGAGAATCTGACACAAAAGGAGGATGTTGGCAAAGTCCATCTGCAATTTGGGGGACCTCTGTATGCTCCAAATCATGGCCCTGCCCATTCCTTGCTGTGTTAGCAGAAACAAGTTGCTTATTTTACTCTGTAAAAGAGAACCATCTTGGGACCTACCTCTAAGGCTGGCTGTGAAGATTTAGAATGATAATACATGAGAAGTACTTGGAAGAGTGTCTGGCTTAGAAAAAACCATCAGTCCATGGTAGATACATATTTATTCAGTAAAAATGATTTTTATATTTTCCGTATGTTTATACCAGAAGCTTGCAAGCAGCAGGGACCCGAATCAGGCAGAAAATATCGTGGTTTCCTACTGTTGGGGTTCTCCAGAGGTCACAGTTGCGACCCTACCCAGAAGGAAAATGAGGGATGGATCCAGAAACCAGGGGCTCCCCTCCAAGCCTAAACACTGAGGGTTTCAGGAGGCAATTGTTTTTAATGTCTACAATTTATTTTAAACTTTTTATTTTGTATTGGGGTATAATGGCTTCCCTGGTGGCTCAGGCGGTAAAGCGTCTGCCTGCATTGCTAGAGACCCGGGTTTAATCCCTGGGTCGGGAAGATCCCTGGAGAAGGAAATGGCAACCCATTCCAGTACTCTTGACCTGGAGAATTCCATGGACGGAGGAGCCTGGTAGGCTACAGTCCATGGGGTCGCAAAGAGTCAGACACGACTGAGCGACTTCACTTTCACTTTCTTCAGTGCTTCAAATGGTAAAGGATTCACCTGTAATGCAGGAGACCTGGGTTTGATTCCTGGGTCAGGAAGATGGGTATAGAATGGCTACCCACTCCAGTATTCTTGCCTGGAGAATTCCATGGATAGAGGAACCTGGTGGGTTACAGTCCATGGGGTGGACTGAGAAAGTAACACTAACTAACTAACTATAGCCAATTAACCATGCTGTGTTAGTGTCAGGTGAATAGCAAAGGGACTCAGCCATACATATACATGTATCCATTCTCCCCCAAGCTCCCCTCCCATCCAGGCTACCACATGACATTACGCAGAGTTCCCTGCGCTACACAGTAGGTCCTGGTTGGTTATCCATTTTAAATATAGCAGTGTGTACAGGCAACCATAAGTTCATTCTCTTAAGTCTGCGAGTCTCTTTCTGTTTTGTAAGTGCATTTGTACCATTTCTTTTTAGATTCCACATATAAGGGGATGTCATACAGTATTTCTCCTTCTCTGTCTGACTTACTTCACTCAGGATGACAATCTCTAGGTCCATCCATATTGCTGAAGATGGCCATTGCTTTTTAAGTCACTTAGGATGCTTTGACCTTCTCTAATTCCTCCATATGCCTTCCTTAGTCCATGCATCCAGCTTGCTGTTTCCTCTTCCAGGAATGCCCTTCCTCCCACCCTACCCTCCACATTCCTTTGTGAGTTCTGGTTTGGAACACCCGAATAACAGAGTAGTTAAGAATTGTAAAGTGCTGTGCTCCTTACTAGGTGTGTGACATTGGATAAATTACTTACTCTCTCCAAGCCTTGGTTCTTTATCTATATTGTAGGGGCAAATAAAGCACCTACCTCGTAAAACTATTGAGAGATCTGCACCAAGCAGTATACATCAGGGACCACACATCTCAGGGGCTCCTCCCTTAGACCTGATATTACTGCCACTCAGAGCCTCCACAGACCATTCAGAACAGGTGAAACACAGCTGCATTCCCCCTCTTTTTAGCCAGCACACACCTTTCTGAAGGCACACAGGGTGTCAGCCTAACCCGTCAGTTAGAGATCTGTCTCCTTTAAAAGCCAGAACCATACCTACTGGAATTCCCCAAATCTCATAGAGTGCTTAGTACCTATTGGGCCCTGGTCTGTCCCACAGATGAATGAATCTATCTAAAGGGTACAAAGTGTCCTAGAAAAGTTCAGTTCACCTTATTCTGTTACAGATTTTCAGGAGTGTGTTCACAGTTGAGCCTACCACATTTTTAAAAATCCGTTTGTCAAGAGAGTGAATAAGAACATTTATATTTGTTCAAGCATGTTCAGAGCAGCATTAATAAAAGTTGGAAGCGGCCCCAGGGTCCATCGAACACTGAATAGATTAAAAAAAAAATACAGTCTAACCATACAATAGGATATTATTCAGCCTTAAAAAGGAAAGAAATTCTGACACAAGTTACAACACAGATGAACTTTGAAGATGTCATTCTATGGGAAATCAGCCCATCACAAAAGGGCAACTATTGCATGATTACCCTTACATGAGGTGCCTAGTAGGGCAGTCAAAGCCATAGACACAGAGCATACAATATTGGTGACAGGGGTTAGGAGGAAGGAGGAATGGGAAGTTAGTGTTTGTGGGTACAGAGTTTCAGTTTGGGAAGGTGAAAATTTCCTGGAGATGGATGGTTGTACAACAAAGTAAGTGTACTTCATCCCACGGATGAAGTACTTAAAATGCATACTTAAAATGGTTTAAATGGTGAATTATGTACAGTTTACTACAATACATGGGCTTCCCTTGTAGCTCAATCGGTAAAGATTGTACCTGCAGTGCAGAAGACCCGGGTTCGATCCCTGGGTCGGGAAGATCCGCTGGAGAAGGAAATGGCACCCCACTCCAGTATCCTTTCCTGGAAAATCTCATGGACAAAGGAGCCTGGTGGGCTGCAGTCCATGGGGTCACAAAGAGTCGGGCACAACTGAGCGACTAACACTTTGCTATGCTATGCTATGCTAAGTCACTTCAGTCGTGTCCAACTCTGTGCGACCCCATAGACGGCAGCCCACCAGGCTCCCCCGTCCCTGGGATTCTCCAGGCAAGAACACTGGAGTGGGCTGCCATTTCCTTCTCCAATGCATGAAGATGGAAAGTGAAAGTGAAGTCGCTCAGTCGTGTCCAACTCTTAGCGACCCCATGGATTGCAGCCTACCAGGCTCCTCCATCCATGGGATTTTCCAAGCAAGAGCACTGGAGTGGGGTGCCATTGCCTTACAATACAAAAGGGGGAAAGCATGTTTAAGAAGCTCCTGGTAGTTGCACAAAGGGCTTATTTAGAGCATATGTGATTTGTCCATGTGGACACGTCTATAACTGTTCCAGCCTCTGCAGTATCATCAGAGGATCAGGGCAGCCTGAGAACCCAAGCTTTTAATTCTAGATTTTAGATGAGGAACAGGAAAAATGCTTTCCAGTGTCTTCCGGAATGTAATTGTGTGTGGCATAAACGACAGGAACAAAGGTGGGGACTGCTCGTGTAGATTTATTACTCACTGTCCCATTTGCTTAGAAACTGGAAAAATTCTTGGTGTGTTTCTGATTGAGAGTCATCCCCTTAAGGTGATACTAAGAGCTTCAAGTGCTTTTATGTCTGCTTCATCTTTTTTTGGCCAGAAACTGGGGACTATCACCATCTATGATGACTTGCCCATAAGTAGCTTGGAACGGTGGGAAACCTGGGGTTTTGGGGAAGCCTTTGGTTGTGGAATCAGAAATGGACATTTTGCTAGAATAGTAACAGACAGTTTTGGAAGGTGGTTTGGGGGTGAGGCCATAAAATGTGCTAAGATGATAAAATATATCCTTGGAAGAAAATAGCTGAGAATCCCCAACAAAATGGGGCAAATAATGTGAAGGCGAGGATGAAAAATGAAGAGCACTTTTTATTTTGAAAGCAGTTATTTGCTTTGTCCACGTGCATAACATGGACCTTGAATCTGTTCAGCTTTCCCCTTCTGAATCGAGAAGGTCGGCTTTCTGGAGGAAGAGGTTTTTGCTCTTTGGTTCACGGGCTCTTATCCAGGTTCCTAAAATAGTGCCTGGCCAGAAGGACTGGCTCAAAACATTGTATTGCGTGAATGATGCCTAAAGCTAGTTCTCAAAGATGTTTCAAAAGTACAGCACTAATGCAGAATAGGGTGCGCCTGTTCTGTTTACTATTTGATTCACCCCTACAAGTGTTCATCTGAAATGAAAAGTGTTTGGTCATGTCTGACTCTTTGTGATCCCATGGACTGTAGTCTACCAGGCTTCTCTATCCATGGGATTTTCCAGGCAAGAGTACTGGAGTGGGTTGCCATTTCCTTCTCCAGGGTATCTTCCTGACCCAGGGATCAAACCCAGGTCTCCTGCATGGCAGGCAGATGCTTTACCCTCTGAGCCACCAGGGAAGCACCATCATCTGAAATAGTCTTTCCTAAAAAAAAATCTCCAAAGTTTGCCTGGGGCAAAAACCTAAATCTAATAATACTCAAGTATCAGTTTCCAAAATACCTGCCACTTCCTGGATCTATTTTTGTTTCAGTTCTATAAGTAGACCACCCAATCAAAGAAGGAAGTATTTTTATCTCCACACTAATTTGGTCAATCATTTTTCCCCAGAAGAGTCAAGCTCTGCTGGGCACATGCAGATATGGGGTGGGGAAAAAGCCCCAGAGGAATGAGGGCAGACCACCAGACCCACTGAAGCAAAGGACAGGCCATGGTGCTGGGGAAACCTTATACAGCAGGGACTTCCATGCAAAGCTGGTAAAATAGTGTGCTGGGTCAATAGGTCAAGAAGTCAAAAGAACTGGGGAGGTCCCTTATCTGGTCTCCAGCAAAAGAGTGCAGATGTTAAATACAGTCATAAATGAATTTAGTCATCGGGTTCTCAGTGGTTCCCCAGAGAAGAAAATGTCAACCCACTCCACTATCCTTGCCTAGGAAATTCCATGGACAGAGGAGCCTGGCAAGCTACAGTCCATGGGGTCTCAAAAGAGTCAGACATGACTGAGAACACACAGTCATCTAATTGATTACTAGATCAGACCTTCTTTCTCCCCTCTGCCTTGTCTCGGTGGTCATCACTTTTCAAAAACCGTACTTCGGGATCCACACCAAGGGTTAAGGTTTGGTATCAAGAGAGGGCACTTTAAGAAACTGATTAAGAGTGTGTGCTCTGGAGCCAAACTGAGTTCAATTCCCAGCCCTGCTAGCTATGTGACCTTAAGCAAGTTAATCAACACCTCTGTGGCTCAGTTTCTTCATCTGTAAAATATGTATAATGATAATAATACCTACCTCATAGCACTGATGTGAAAGGGATTGGTATATTAGTTTGTAATGAATTGATATACTGCAATAGCATCTGGCATTAAATATTATGCTATATCTCAAAAATTGGGCTTCCCTTATAGCTCAGTTGGTAAAGAATCTGCCTGTAATGCAAGAGACTCCAGTTCGATTCCTGGGTCAGGAAGATCCCCTGGAGAAGGGATAGGCTACCCACTCCAGTATCCTTGGGCTTCCCTTGTGGCTCAACTGGTAAAGAATCCGCTTGCAATGTGAGAGATCTGGGTTCAATCCCTGGGTTGGGAAGATCCCCTGGAGAAGGGAAAGGCTACCCACTCCAGTATTCTGGCCTGGAGAATTCCATGGACTATATAGTCCATGAACTCACAAAGAGTTGGACACAACTAAGCAACTTTCACTTTCATCTCAAAATACACTGTATTGTGATTTTACATCTATTTTATGAATTTTTACTTTATGCAATTTATTAAATTTGTGAAAGATTGACAATACAGCCCTCATGATTATAAAACCATATTTCTTCCCAACAAAGAAAAAAATCAGATCATCTATAAGACAGCAGAGTACATAAAATAAGCAAAAAATTTGAAAATAATCTGATAAATGTAGATCTTTCCACATACCTGTTGCATCTGGGGTTGGCTACTTCACTGAATGAAATGTTAATCTCTAAGTGCTGATGACAGGCCAGACTTTTTCAACTCGTAGCCAGAGGACAGCTGTCATAGACCTATGCTGAGAAATGTTCCCAAGAGGTTTTCAAGGTGAGAAGTGTCCCCATCCACGGAGCGCCCACAGGGGAAAACTCAGTTTATTGCAGAGTGATTCTTAGGTCAAGCTGTTCTTACCACAGCTTCATAACTTGGACAAGAGCCAAGGATTTATAAGCATCTCTTATTCTCCCGTTTATGTGTCTGGGGTTCTGTTGAGCCATCTCACACATTGCTTCCAAGTTCCAGTGGTGATAATTGGCTTGCCTTTCATACCTGCCAGACTCCACATTCATTTCAGCACTTACATGAGGGCTAAACATAGCAGACTTTCTCTCTCATTTTCTCTGTGTCTGTCCACCTTTCCATCTGTCTATCACCTTTGAGATATTTCTTCCAAGGAAAGAATACCAAGGCATACCATTATTTCATTATAGTTCTCATATAGAAATATATGAAGTATATTTCTATATGAGAAATATATAGTATATATATAGTATATATATACTATAAAAATATACTATACTATACTATATATTATATATATAATATATACTATACACTATAATATATACTATACTATATATAGTATATATATAAATATATAGTATATATATAGCAGTATAAAGGCACCCTAGGTTCGACTTAGCATTATGACTCTGCCCAACATCTTTGACTGCCTAAGAATCAAATACTCATGCATTCAGAAATGGAATGTAGAATGCTCATATATTAATAGAATTCTAATGCTTTGAGTTCAACCAAAAGCCACTTAGCAATTCGTTATGTGGGTTTGTTCTGTCTCCCAGCCATCCAGACTAAAATCCTGGACATCTCTTCCTGTGCCTGAGCCCCACCCCAGCGTTCCGTTCCAAGTTCTGACTCTTCTTTGCTCTGCCTCTTCTCCATCTGCCTTCCCTTTCCATGGCTGCCACAAGCCCCTCACCAAGTCCACCTTCTTATCTCCTAAATGGTCTATGGGCTTCCAATCCCAGCCCACTCAAACTTGTCCTTCCCGTGGATCCCTGCTGCTCTCCCTGAAGCAAGGGTGTGCTCAGGACTATTTGTGATTGTTGCTCAGTCTCTAAGTCGCATTCAGCTCTTCGCGACCCCATGACCTGCAGCACTTCTGGCTTCCCTGTCCCTCACTGTCTGCCAGAGCTTGCTCAAACTCATGTCCATCGAGTCGGTGATGCCATCCAACCATCTCATCCTCTGTCATCCCCTTCTGCTCCTGCCTTCAATCTTTCCCAGCATCAGGGTCTTTTCCAGTGAGTCAGCTCTTCGTGTCAAATGGCCAGAGTATTGGAGCTTCAGCTTCAGCATCAGTCTTGTGGTGCCTCCATAATGGCTGCCTGTTCTTGGGAAACAAGTCTCCTGTGACATTGTGATTTATAATAAGAAATCATATATTTGGTCTTTGTCCCATTTCTGACACAGAGCACATAAAACCATTGGAATTTCCTATGATGAGAGTGATAAAGAAGTCTTTTGCGGTATAATAAGGTAACTTTGGGACTGCACCCCAGGATGGGGGCTGTTTGCCAGGAGAACCAACCATGTGATTGGAGGTTTAGAACTATGAGTCCCACACCAACCACCAACCTCTGGACAGAGGGGGGGAGGGGGACTGAGGGGGGAGGGCTAGAAGTTAAGTTTAAGTCCCAATGGCTAATGATTTAATCGGCCTGTCTATCGAATGAAGTCTTCTGCTGCTACTGCTGCTAAGTCGCTTCAGTCGTGTCCAACTCTGTGCGACCCGATAGACGGCAGCCCAACAGGCTCCCCCGTCCCTGGGGTTCTCCAGGCAAGAATACTAGAGTGGGTTGCCATTTCCTTCTCCAATGCATGAAAGTGAAAAGTGAAAGTGAAGTCGCTCAGTCGTGTCTGACTCTTAGTGACCCCATGGACTGCAGCCTTCCAGGCTCCTCCATCCATGGGATTTTCCAGGCAAGAGTACTAGAGTGGGATGCCATTGCCTTCTAAATTCCAAAAGGTCGAGGTTGGGAGAACTTCCGCGGTGGTAACACAGAGAGGTGAGGAGAGCTGCATGCTGAAAAAGGAGCAGGCAAGCTCTGGACCCTTTTCCCATACCTTGCTCTAGGCATATCTTCTATCCGGCTTTTCCAATGAACCAGTGATCTAGTAGGTAAAATGTTGCTCTGAGTTCTCTGACCCACTCTAGCAAATTAATCAAACCCAAGAAAGGAGGTCTTTGGAACCTCCAATTCATAACTGGGGACAACCTGGACTTGCATTTGACATCTGTCTTGTGGGAGGGGTGTGGACAGTTTTATAGGACTGAGCCCTTAACTGGTGAAATCTGACATTGTCTCCAGGTAGGTAGTGTCAGAATTGAGTTGACTTGTAGGACACAAGCTGGTGTCAGAGAATTCCTTGGGACTTACTGTATAACAGGGTATTATACTTAATATGTTGTAGTAACCTATAAGGGAAAAGAATCTAAATAAGAGAAAGACATACATATATATCTGTAACTGAATCACTCTGCTGTACACCTGAAACTAACACAACACTGTAAATAAACTGTATTTCAGTGAGAAAGAGAGAAAAATGTAGTACATATATACAATGGAATATTATTTGGGCATAAAAAGGAATGCATTTGACTCAGTTTTAATGAGGTGGATGAACCTAGAACCTATTATACAGAGTGAAGTAAGTCAGAAAGAGAAAAACAAATATCATGTATTAACACTTATACATGGAATTTAGAAAGATAGTACTGATGAACCGGTCTCCAGGGCAGCAGTGGAGATGCAGACATAGAGAACAGGCTTCTGGACACAGGGGAAGGAAGGAGAAGGTGGGACGAATTGAGATAGTTCAAAGCATTGAAATATATACATTACCAAATGTAAAATTAGATAGCTAGTAGATATTTGCTGTATGATGTAGGGAGCTCAAATCCAGTGCTAACAGTCTAGAGGAGTGGGATGGGGTGGGAGGTGGGCAGGAGGTTTCAGAAGGAGGGGACATATGTGTACCTATGGCTGATTCATGTTCAATCATATATTGAATCATAACCATCCATATATGGCAGAAACAACACAATATTGTAAAGCAATATCCTCCAATCAAAATAAATTTAAATAAAAATTTTAAAAAATAAAAAGAGAAAGAATTCCTTGAGAGTCTAGGGAAGCCCCCCAGCCCCATACATACTTTGGAATTGGAGTCAGAACTTTAATCTCCAAACCCCTTAAGGACAAATTTGGTTATAGGACTTCACATTATACAGAGAGAAGAATGCATTCAGGGCAGGGGCTTGACCGATGGCAGACAGAACAGAGTCCAGGTTCTGTCTCTGCACTTATGGTCTCAGTGGAATTGGAGACATTACTGACTCTCTTTGAAAGAAAATGAAAGTGAAAGTTGTGTCTGACTCTTTGCGACCCCATGGACTATCCAGTCCATGGAATTCTCCAGACCAGAATACTGGAGTGGGTAGCCTTTCCCTTCTCCAAGGGATCTTCCCAACCCAGGGATCGAACCCAAGTATCCCACATTGCTGGCAGATTCTTTACCAGCTGAGCCACCAGAGTAGCCCAAAAATTCTGGAGTGGGTAGTCTATCCCTTCTCCAGGGGATCTTCCGACCCAGGAATCAAACTGGAGTTTCCTGCATTACAGGAGGATTCTTTACCAGCTGAGCTACTAGAGAAGACTCTCTATAAATCTGCTATTTAACTGAAGGGTTATTATGAGCATTAAACTAGATAATATCCATACAGGACTGACTTAGTGCCTGGCAGCCCACAGTAAGCACCCAGTAAGTGCGACCCCTTGATGTGGCTGGCCTCCCTGCAGCCTCCAATCCCTCCTGGACCTTCTGTTCCCCAGGCCAGCATGTGCTGCAGCTGCGTCCTGCATCCATCACATCCCCTGTGAGTCCTTGCTCCCTTGCTCACGTCCTGTGAGCTATCTTAAAGTCTCTTCCCAAAGCCTACATTCTCTCCAGGCTCACACCTCCCTCCATCTCTTCCTCAAAGCGTCCCCAGCCCTCTTCCAGATGGAGCTCGTTTCTCCCCTTCCCTAAGCTCCCTTGACACTGTGTTTATTCCTCCATCATCACATTCATTATAATCTACATTAAACAGTATTTGGCCATCAAACAGCCACTCCTTCTGGACTGTGCATCGGATAAGGGTTGGGGCCGTGCCTTTAGTAGATATTACTCCTTGAGAATATCCAGGCCAGGTCTTTGTATATGGCTGCAAAGTGCTTGCATGACTATGGAATTCATATTTTATTGATTGCATCAAGAACTTTAAAGGTATTCATTTTTTGTTTTATTATCTGTCTATTTTATTATTTTTGGCTGTGGTGGATCTTCGTAGCTGCACGCAGGCTTTCTCTAGGTGCAGTAGGCATTGGCTACTCTCTAGCTGCTTCTCTTGTAGCACACAGACTCTAGAGCACCGGCTCAGTAGTTGTGGCACACGGGCTTAGTTGCTCCACAGCACATGGAATCTTCTGGGACTAGGGATCAAACCCGTGTCCCCTGCATCTGCAGGCGGATTCTTAAACCACTGGACCATCTGGGAAGTCTGGTTATAATCACTTTAAGGCATCAGAGATCACCAGCCTTTCCCCTGCCCTGGGACACAAACTTCTAGAACCTGAAATGCAGCTGTGCACTGAACAGGGGGTGGTGTGTCAGACGTGTAAAACCAACAAGCCACTGGAGTTTCATTTCCCTTGTTGGGTCAGAAAATCAATCAGTGACTTCAGCAAAATCTTGAGACCGTCTTCCACCTCCAGGGCCATGGTAAATAATTGATGTCCCTTTCCCCACTCCCTCTACCCAAAAGTCTTCTATTCTTAAACCTGAGTAACTTTCAGAATATGCATTATTGAATCTGCTTGGATCTCCTATTATCATACTTAAAGAATAAAGAAGACACCTTCCATCTCAAGGTGAAAGCTTTTCACTTCCCAAGACAAAGAACGTGAAGAGGCTCTTGATATTCAACACTTGGAACCCTTGAGCATACTTTTTTTTTTCATATATTTAAAATGTTATGGTTTGTTCTCCACTTCAGCAAAATAATGCTGACTTAGAAAAAAGATGGAATTTGCCAAGCATTAAAATTTGAAGATAATTCTGTAATGAGTCATCCAAACATTCTGGATCTCTTGCCCTTATTTCTTTAGTCTGACAACACCTTGCACTTTGCCAAGAAGTAATAAACTCGGTAACAGATGCCATCAAACTAGAGTGGCATATACATATCAACAAGAACCTTTTACATTTGCATATAACTCTTCTTCAATAAGTTTAAAATGCTTTTCTCCTTTGTGGTTCACCACGGGGCAACCCTTCTATGAAATCAAAGCAAGTGCTATGAGCTTGTGTCTTTACATCCACTTGGGTTGGGCTCAGCAAGGAGGAAGGAATGATAATTTGAATAATCACTAAATGTGAATGTCAAGTCCAAGTCCGTTCTCAGCAGTATCAGACCGGTGATGAGCTGAAATTTACCTGTGTGGTGTTTCTTACTGCTCTCCCACCTCTTAAAAGGTCCACTCCCTTTTTTTCCACCTGGCTTTTCATTCTTCCATTACATTTTCCTCCTTGTAAGACTCAGTCAGAGCTTAAAATGTTCTCAAATTAGTAAAAGGTAAAGTAGCACAATTGGGAAAGATTGAAGGCAGCAGGAGAAAAGGGCAACAGAGGATGAGATGGTTGGATGGCATCACGGATACAATGGACATGAATTTGGGCAAATATCGGGAGACAGTGAGAAACAGGGAAGCCTGGCATGTTGCAGTCCATGGGGCTGTGAAGAGTCGGGCATGACTTCACGACAAAACAGAAAGTAGCACTATGTAGAAATGTTTTAAGGTTTTTAAATACTTTTATATGTCCTTCTTCTGATAGTTTGCAATAGAAATAGTTCAAGTTCAATATATCCAAGCCATAATAAGGCAACAGATTGGCTAAATACAGTCGAAGGTTAGTCCTATAGGATATTTCATCAGATCTTCATAACTGGGCTATAAGGGAAGAACTGTTCCCATTCCATGATTCAGGAAAGTGATTCATTGACCAATCCAAGAGAGGCAATAGAGCCAGGAAGCCAGACTCAGCTCTCTGAGTTGAGTATATCAAGTTCACGTGGGCTCGTTCTCCTATGAGCCTGTATCCCAGCTTCATGTTCAGATGCTCTATACTCTGTGAACACTGAAGATTGAAGCACGTCCAAGCAATGACAGCCTTCCTGAATCCTGAATCAATAATGTGACAGACAGAAAGGAGTGGCATAGACGCAGGTCCAAAGGCCAGCTGTACTGCTGCTCAAAGCCAGGCTGCAGAATGAAGCTTAGACCTGGGAGAGCAAAGCTAATGCCTGACCTCCCCCACAACAATGCACTCAGTATCCAATAGACTCACTCTCGGCCTCAGGCACCTTGCACCAGTGCTGGGCTTGAAAAACACACCACACAAAGACACAGACCAAAGTGTGTTCCTCCTGCAGTCACCAGCCCCCGGAGGAGAAAGGGAGCGGACCAAGTTTCCACATGCATCAGTCCCTTCTCCCAAACCCACCAACTCACCAAGTGAGGGGAAGAGACGAGAGCCCGTCTCCCTGTGTGTGTGTGTGTGTGTCTGTCAGGGGGGTGTCTCCAAGTAGCAGCCGGCTTTGGGACTGGAGAAGAAACCCTGGTTCCTTGAAAGTTTATTCTAAAGAGTTTTACATCACAGGCGTCATCAATGCTCAAATATACACGACAACTTCCTGGCAGGTATAACACTTTAATATCCCCCGTATCCTCATTGCAAAATTCTGTCACATGAATCCCTACAGAGACTTCTATGTCAGAAGACCTTGTTCTGACTCACTGCATGACCCAGGGAAAGCCACTTAACTAGTCTGTGTCTTCATGTCCCCATTAATAAAGTCTGCACCGTGGATGGGAATCCTCTCTATGCAGAATGCCTCCATCATGGGCAGCCGTAAAGGATCCTCCAAACTCAGCTACAGAAAGACCCGGTCTGCCAGCAGATGGGTGACCACCCCCAGTAGACAATTGGTCTGCCTTCTTCTAAGAGTCCTGAGCAAACTGTGTTTTGATGGCGTTCCTCCTGTCAGACATTGACTGAGAGAGTGAATTCCCCCCACAGACCCCGGACGAATGTTCATCCAGAATGTTGACTGTATTGAGTAACAGTAGGTTATTTCATGTTTCTTGAATGTTCGACATCTGAGCAGCTACACACACTGGAACCTATATTTTAGCCCATTGACAGGCCCGGAAAGTACATATGGTTTAGATTTTTAGACAACACTCCATGTGAAAAAAAAGAAAAAAAGAAAAAAAACCTTTCCTTTTATAGATGCATATTTTTAGAGTCTCTGAAGCTAAACTCTGTGCTGAATTCAAGCCACGTTATTCTTCAACCCAATCAAGAACCTCAATGCGACTTCGTGTCAGTGGAATACATGGTTAACTGATATGTCAGAAAATCAATTAATTACTTTTAAGAAGCAGTTAAGAGTATCCTTACAAAGCTGCCATGTGAATTATTAAAGAATATAACCTAAAGGTCCCCACTGCTTGCCCCTACCTGAAGCCCTGTGTCACAGGGCAGTTCAAAAGATGCCCTGAATTCCAAATGAAAATCCTACAAAGTTGAAGGGACCAAAAAGAAGAGAGGGAGAAGGGGAGAGAGAAAGTGACAAAGCTTCGGAGGCATGGAGCAGAAAAGTAGGAATTTGCTGATGCTACTAAAGGCTACCCCATGATGCTAGCTAGCTCTGGGTTTGCCAACACATGTCCCTAAGCCTTCAGACAAGACAGTAGAAGGTCTACTCTGGTCTGTTCATCTCCATTCATTGGTAGATGGGCAGCTCTATGCAAAGCCCTATAGGCTTCTTTCTTTGCTGGAGTCTCACTCGCCCCAGAGACAAGCTCCTGCAAGGCCCACCACTCTCCCTGCTCCTGTAGTTCTAGGCCTGTCCCCAGCCTGGCCTGGGCCATGGAGCCACCTGGGTGGAAAGGCCGGAGCTTCTCCCAGGCCCTGGTTTGTATCAACTCAGACTATTTAGCTCAGATCCAAAGATGCTCATCCATCTGAGTCCTGCATATCCAGGAACAATGCTAAGACTGGCCTGGCACTTCAGATACCCATCAGATGTGGGTTCCCCAAATGCAGAGAGAATCCCTCCCATGTCAATTGAGCCTGCACCCCAAAGACAGAGAAAACAATGGTCTGTAGGTGTAGGATGAGGGCCTAGGCTGAAGCACTGGGATGTGGGGAGGTCTAGACAGATGAGTCTCCCTTACTGTGTTTCTTTGGTTTTGATTTAACCAGAAACATTTACCATCCGAGTGAGAAAAAAAAAAACAAAACAAAAAACCCATACATTTGCATAACCAAAGCATCCACTGCTCTTGTTAGTAGGATGCCTCCTCCTCTGGCTATGGGCCAGCTGTGATTATCACTGTGTCTGAAACTCACAGACCATCTGAGGTGCTTCTTCGGGTTGCTGACCATGTCAACCTCCAAAACACTCAAGGCAACAAGAGTCAGAAACAGGGGCGCAGTTCCCTGGGCTCCCAGACTGAGACCTGGAGAGTAAAAGAAGCAAGTCATAAAGGGAGATGCTTTTTCACCACTCCACACCTGCAATCATTTCCCCCCTCAATATGAGACCTGGGCTGCCTCAGGGCACAGCAGGCTGGAGGGGAGGTGGCTGCCACTGGTCCTCATCATTCATTGGTCCATTCATTCATTCATTCATAAAAAGTACTTAATGAGAGTCCCTGGATCAGGAAAATCCCCTGGAGGAGGGCATGGCAGCCAACGTGCCAACATGCTTATTAGGAGTCCTAACTGGTGTGTGATTCACTCACAAGCCCACCCATAGTGCCCTGTGCTGACGAGTAAGGATGACACCCACTGGGAAGGGTTCTGTCCCGTGTGCCCAGGGGTAGGCGGGGAGGCTTCTGTCTGGTGCTGGGTTTCAGTGTGGGACGGGGAGCTTTAGTGTCACATTGAGGACTCGTGATGGACAGGACAATGCACAAGGGAGCTTTCCGCCTCCACATGTTGCTTTCGTTATGCGGTTCTTGACTTCAGAAAGAACCAGTTCATTTGTTCTTAGTTCCCAGAAGCCCATATGAATTCCCCACTAGAAAAAATAGGTACATCTTGAAAACGATCTTCATCACTGACGATTGGATCAGGAAAGGAGAAAAACTGGGACCTGGGAGAGCCCAGAGCCTCCAGCTAGCGGGGAGGGGGGAAGGTGAGGCAGCGACAGAAGCCAAGTTCTTTGCTCACTTGCCAGACACCAGGGAGCCATGAGGCATGACTCAGGACCCCACCCAGAAGCTTTGGTTTTCCAGGATGGCTGGACTAGGATGGGAGAAGTCTGTGAGTCCCTGGGGAAGGGAGAGCTAAGCCAGGAGTCCAGCTATTGGTGGAAGCTGATTCCAGGGTCAGTTGGTGCACATTTCAATTTCTTTAAAACTGAATCCGTTGGCTTGTTTCACTGTCCATACTGCCCTGGTGGTGTTCTTTCAGCCATAAAACACTGCAGAGTGGCCCAAGTGCAAGCCGGCAGGGAAGTGTTCCAAAGGAGGAGAAAAAAGAAAAAGGGGAAGAGGCGATGAGAAGTGAGGACATTTGGTGAGAGGACCCAGAACTCAAAAGAGCAGGTTTGAATCTTGAAGAGGCATATCCGCTTCTCTTCCAAACCCTGAGAGAAGCTCACCTTCCCGCCAGTGAAGAAAGGATGGTCTGGCTGGCTCCAGAGAGCCACGATCCCTCATGATTCATCTCAGTACTCACCATCCTCTGCATCTCCCTCCGGGGACATGCAGGATATGAGATACATCATCTGTGTTTGTTTGTTGTTGTTGTTGTTGTTCAGTCACTAAGTTATGTCTGACTCTTTGTGACCCCATGGATTGCAGCACGCCAGGCTTGCCTGTCCATCATCAACTCCCAGAGTTTGCTCAAACTCATGTCCATTGAGTCAGTGATGCTATCTAATCTCATCCTCAATTGTCCCCTTCTTCTCCTCCTGCCTTCAATCTTTCCCATCATCAGGGTCTTTTCCAATGAGTCGGCTCTTTGCGTCAGGTGGCCAAAGTACTGGAGCCTCAGCATCAGCGTTCCAATGAATATTCAGGCTTGATTTCCTTTAGGATTGACTGGTTTGATCTCCTTTCTGTCCAAGGAACTTTCAAGAGTCTTCTCCAACACCACAGTTCAAAAGCATGAATTCTTTGGTGCTCCGCCTCCTTTATGGTTCAACTCTCACAACTGTGCATGACTACTGGAAAAACCATAGCTTTGACTAAATGGAATTTTGTTGGAATTTTGATGTCTCTGCTTTTTAATACACTGTCTAGGTTTGTCATAGGTTTTCATCCAAGGAGTGAGTCTTTTAATTTTGTGGCTGCAGTTGCTGTCCACAGTAATTTTTGAGCCCATGAAAATGAAATCTAACACCATTTCCACTTTCCCCCATTGATTTGCCATGAAGTGATAGGACCGGATGCCATGATCTTCGTCTATTTTTTAAAGAAGTGTAATATTGTCCCCATAAGCACTCAACCTTCTCTGTGTTGGGTACAGTGTATGAGCTGCCTGGCACAGCCAAATAAATAAATAAACAAAAAATATATTTTTTTAAAAAAGAAGTTGCCTCTGTGTCCCAGAAGGGAACAGCGCACCCTCATCTGGCCCCACCTCTCCTTTTCTGATTGATTTTCACAGAGCAGTGTTGAGATTTTGCATAAAACAAATGAGAAGGGAGGGACAGAGTTATAAACCTTACTGGTGTGATCCAAATGAACTCCATCTGCTTGCCGTGTAAAGGAGATTTAAATGATGTGATGGACTGTAGCCCGGCAGGCTCCTCTTACCATGGGATTCTCCAGGCAAGGATACTAGAGTAGGTGGCCATGCCCTCCTCTAGGGGATCCTCCCAACCCAGGGACTGAACCCAGGTCTCCTGCATTGTAGGCCGATCCTGTACCATCTGAGCCACCAGGGAAGCCCATAAATGATGAGAGAGAGCATCAGTCCCTCTTGTGAGGATGGGTGCCCATATCAAATGAGAGGAGAGCAAGAATCTTATTTTTATGTGTGCACAAACTGCACACAAAAGGAACACGGAGTTGTCCTGATGTGCTGTCCACGTAGGGGGTCCTGTGAACAAGACCCTCGAGGTCAGCCCCATCTTTTAGCACCATCCAAAACAGGCTGATAGCAATTTTTGTGCTGCCTTAATGTTTAGGTTAAATAAGCAGAATGACAATATACAGCCTTGACGTATACTCCTTTTCCCATTTGGAACCAATCTGTTGTTCCATGTCCATTTCTAACTGTTGCTTCCTGACCTGCATATAGGTTTCTCAAGAGGCCAGTCAGGTGGTCTGGTATTCCCATCTCTTTCAAAATTTTCCACAGTTTGTTGTGATCCACACAGTCAAAGGCTTTGGCATAGTCAATAAAGCAGAAATAGATGTTTTTCTGGAACTCTCTTGCTTTTTCGATGATCCAGCAGATGTTGGCAATTTGATCTCTGGTTCCTAAAACCAGCTTGAACATCAGGAAGTTCACAGTTCACGTATTGCTGAAGTCTGGCTTGGAGAATTTTGAGCATTACTTTACTAGCGTGTGAGATGAGTGCAATTGTGCGGTAGTTTGAGCATTCTTTGGCATTGCCTTTCTTTGGGATTGGGATGAAAACTGACCTTTTCCAGTCCTGTGGCCACTGCTGAGTTTTCCAAATTTGCTGGCATATTGAGTGGCATATTGTACTTATATGCAGAGTACATCATGAGAAATGCTGGGATGGAAGAAGCACAAGCTGGAATCAAGATTGCTGGGAATAATATCAATAACCTCAGATATGCAGATGACACCACCCTTATGGCAGAAAGTGAAGAGGAACTAAAAAGCCTCTTGATGAAAGTGAAAGTGGAGAGTGAAAAAGTTGACTTAAAGCTCAACATTCAGAAAACTAAGATCATGGCATCTGGTCCCATCACTTCATGGGAAATAGATGGGGAAACAGTGTCAGACTTTATTTTTTGGGGCTCTAAAATCACTGCAGATGGTGACTGCAGCCATGAAATTAAAAGACGCTTACTCCTTGGAAGGAAAGTTATGACCAACTTAGATAGCATATTCAAAAGCAGAGACATTACTTTGCCAACAAAGGTCAATCTAGTCAAGGCTATGGTTTTTCCTGTGGTCATGTATGGATGTGAGAGTTGGACTGTGAAGAAGGCTGAGCGCCGAAGAATTGATGCTTTTGAACTGTGGTGTTGGTGAAGACTCTTGAGAGTCCCTTGGACTGCAAGGAGATCCAACCAGTCCATTCTGAAGGAGATCAGAAGGACCCCTGGGATTTCTTTGGAAGGAATGATGCTAAAGCTGAAACTCCAGTACTTTGGCCACCTCATGCGAAGAGTTGACTCATTGGAAAAGACTCTGATGCTGGGAGGGATTGGGAGCAGGAGGAGAAGGGGACAACAGAGGATGAGATGGCTGGATGGCATCACTGACTCGATGGACATGAGTCTGGGTGAACTCTGGGAGTTGGTGATGGACAGGGAGGCCTGGCGTGCTGCAATTCATGGGGTGGCAAAGAGTCGGACACGACTGAGCGACTGAACTGAACTGAATGTTTAGGTTTAATTTGTTCAGAAACCAAAAGACAAACGATTTGCTTAGAGTAATCTGTTGCATAATATCTAAAAAGATAGATAACAAAATTATACCTCCTGTCCCTGTAGCATCCATGCCCACTTGTGCAAACACACACACAGACACACACACACACACACACACACACACACTGGCCCATCAAAAGTCTATTATAGCAGAAAGATCACTTACTCTGTTCCTCTTTCTTTAGAATTAGAAGATAAGCCTTTACATATACTGCATCATTGGTCACATTCGACGTATATGCAAAAGAAGTTCAAAGGCTGACTTTGACAAAGGGCGTTTGGAGAAGGATGATAAAATGTGTCTGATAAAACACACACAAAAGACTTTAGCAATAAAGACTTACAAATTGGGAAAGCAGGACTTGGGCAGCGGGTGTGAAACTGTGTTATCTACAGCCTCAGCACTGAAAGATAGTGGCCCAGAGCACAAGGCTTTATCTGGCCTCCACAAGAATAGATTGCACCGCCCCTGAGCAACCCTGTCTGCAAAGCCCAGGAAACACCTTGCGGAGGAGTTGATGCAATATTTGCCATCCTGGCCCTCAGTGACAGTTAAAGTAGTGTTACAACATAGCATTGAGCAACGACCTTGCTGTATCATCCAAGTCTTTTGTTTTATAGCACATTTTCCCCCCGCTGGAAAGACAAATGGGACATTTTGGGGTGACATGTTTTTGGTTCACTACTTTCAATTTAGACGAGCAAAGAGAGAAAAGAGACATTCTCTCGTCTGCCTTTCCAATGCAATTTTAAAAATCCCTTCCTGATTGACATTTCAGGTAGGAGTTGAGTCATATTCCTTTTTTGCATCTTATTTCATTATTTCTTGAGATTTCCCAAAGATTCTCAGTATCTCACCTTGGAGATTTATTACTTAGTCCCTGCAATTTCTCCAGGGACTGGAGTTTAGTTTATGTGATTGCAATCAGGAAACCACTTTGAAAGGGAAGAAATCAATTTACTTTCTCATGAGCTGTAAATTTTCTGTAAATAAAATTTCACAAGACTATCCCTGTTTTAAAAGGAGTAACAGCAAGGCTATTGAAATAGTAGCAGGTTTGGGGACAGGACATTAATTCACAGGTCCAGAAGTCCCAGATGGGTCACTATTAGGGGATTTTGGAAAAACCACTCATTGTTTGGAGCCTTTTTTCTCTATATAGAATGAATTGTTCATTGTTGTTCAGTCACTAAGTTGTGTTGGACTCTTTGCAACCCCATAAACCGTAGCACACCAGGCTTCCCTGTACTTCACCATCTCTCCCAGTTTGCTCAAACCCATGTTCACTGCGTTGATGATGCCATCCAACTGTCTCATCCTCTGTCACCCCTTTCTCCTTCTACCCTCAATCTTTCCCAGTATCAGGGTCTTTTCCAATGAGTCAGCTCTTTGCATCATGTGACCAAGGTATTGGAGCTTCAGCTTCAGCCTCAGTCCTTCCAATGAATAGCTGGATTGATTTCCTCTAGGATTGACTGATTGGATCTCCTTGCAGTCCAAGGGACTCTCGAGAGTCTTCTCCAGAACCACAGTTCAATGAATAGATTGTATAAAATATTTGCTCAGACTCTTTTCACCTCTCAAAATGATCAGAGGCCATTCCACGGAAAAGTAGCCTTCAAAACAGTTTCCCTCTGATTTGTTTTATAATAATCTTTGACCTCTGATGATAATGTCTGGTTTTTCTAAGTGTTTCAGTAGTGATGGTTGAGAGGGATCTTCTCTATAAACCTTCTGCCAGTGGCAGACGCTCTAGACTTGGCCAGGGTGGTAACAGAGGCACAGCCAGGTTAGGGGACCCACAGAGACTCATAGAGGCTCCCCCACTGAGTCACTTTAACAAAATAAGTATCAAGGAAAAAAGACATTTTAGGCCAGAAGCTTTCAAACATTTTTGAATTGCAAGTGACCATAGGAAGTAGGTTGCAGGTAAAAATTCCATGGACAGAGGAGCTACACATTCTATTGGGTTGCAAAGAGTTGGACACAACTTGAAGACTAAACCACCACCACATGACTCAAGAGATGGTTCTAGCAATTGAAAAAACGGCCAGGAAACAATACTTGTTCTGACTACTTGTGAAGTGCTCTTTAATTTATCTCCTTCTATTTCTTTTGCTTCCCTTTCTTGCATATGTATAATAGTAACAGTAGTTATTAGAGTTGTGTCCGACTCTTTGTGACTCCATGGACTGTAGCCTACCAGGCTCCTCTGTCCATGAAATTCTCCAGGCAAGAATACTGGAGTGGGTTGCCATTTCTTTCTCCAGGGGATCTTCCTGACCCAAGGATTTTTCACCTTGCAGGCAGATTCCTGACCGTCTGAGCCACCAGGGAAGCCTGTTGTGGTTGTTATTATTATTGTTTCATTTGAAATCATTGAATGGGTCACAATCTATGATTTTGAAGTCACGGTTAAGAAGCTTTTCAGAAGGCAATGTCTTTCTGCTGCTTTCTAAATCAGAGACGTACAGCTGAGTTCCTGACCCCTCCCCGGTGATGCTGTTGTTTTCCTCCTGTTGTGATTTTCTTGCTCTGTTGAGAGTGCCCCCACCCCCCAAGCCTGTACACCAGGGAAGCACTGTCCTTAGGGTCAAGCCTTCCACTGCAGGCAGATCATGACCCTCCAGGCTATGAGTACACTATCAAGTCCTAATAAATAATGAATACTAATGACAACCCTGAGACACCTATTTGCTTTGTACTCCCAACAAAGTCAGAAGGAGAACCGGGGCTGCTCCCTAAAAATGGCATCCGGCTGTCTAAATAAAGGGTTTTAATGCATTTTATATTTAAACCGTAAGGCCCTGGGCTCAAACCCAAATTGAGATGGGCTCTCATCCTTAAGTACCATTCTAGAATAAGCCGTTGAAATATTAATCCATCTCTCTGGGTTCAGGGCTTCGGAAGCAGCTCAGTTCTTGGTGTCACATTCCTCGAGGGGACCTGCTTCCACACGCCCTTGAACTGGGGACGGGCGGCCTGGAAGAAGCAAAGGCTGTCCTTCTGGAAAGTCACTGTCTACAAAACTTCTTCTGTGAGAAACACGAAGACGAAAAGATTATTAAAAATACACACAATTCAAATACTGATTTCTCAGTGCAGCCAGTCAAGTTCTTGCTTTCGCTGCTCCATCTCTATATGGCCGAGAACATGCTCTTTAACCTCTTTAGACTTAAGGGGATAAGAGTTCCAAACTTAGTAAGATCACAGAGAGAATTAAATGAGATAACGCATCAATGGACACGCATGCGTGCTAAGTCACTTCAGTCGTGTCCAACTCTTTACGACCCTATAAGCTGTAGCCCGCCAGGCTCCTCTGTCCATGGGGATTCTCCAGGCAAGAATACTGGAGTGGGTTGCCATCTCCTCCTTCAGGGGACCTTCCAGACCCAAGGATTGAACCTGCATCTCTTATGTCTCCTGCATTGTCAGGCGGGTTCTTTACCACTATCGCCACCTGGGAAGCCCCAAAGGATATGAGGTTGAGCAAACTCTAGGAGAAAGTGAGGGACAGGGAAGCCTGGTGTCCTGCAGTAGTCCACAGGGTCACACAGAGTCAGATATAACTTAGCGACTGAACAACAGCAACAAGCCCTGGGTAGCCCTTGTCCCATTACCTGGGCCTCAGAGCAGCTCCAGCTCTGAATGAATGTTACCGATCATTTTTATTTGGCCACTAGCGTAAAGAAAGCTTTCAGATTTGATGAATCAATTCTACAGCTTTCTCTGTTCTCAGAGACAAGTAACACGAAGGATCCCCAGAGGTCAAGTGACCTAGTCTCTCGTCTTCAGGTAAATGAATCCCCCAAACCTGTTAAAACCTAGCATAGCCAAAATCCAATGTCGTGTGTCCTGAGCTACTGCAGGTTGTTCCCGATATGATCAATTATTTATTTGACCTACTAAGTCAATATAAACACTTATATATTAGTTTTCCTTAAAAAATAATAAAAAAATTATATTTGCTTTTAAAGATCAAAAAATTTGTCCCACGGGGAGTTTCGCTTTTTGAGGGATTGCTGATTTATAACACACATCAGAAATGCTCCTTTCTCTTCTGTTGAAAGTGAAACAAGCAGACATTCAGCAGAGAAAAGACTTTTGTTTCACAGGTTTCTGCCGAGGAGTTATTTGAGGTCTATGTACTTTGGATTTCAACATGCCAAAATTTTAAAGATCAACAAAGAGAAGATATTTTTCTGTAGAAGTTTTTGTTCTTGGATTTGTGGAGGGGAGAGATTACCTAATAAGTTTCAGGTATCTCAGATGCTTCTAGATATTTATCCACACTTCTCTTGTTTAGCTCCAGATATTTCAACCTTTGGATAAACAAACAAAATTCCACTTTTACTGTATCTATTCTCTGTAATACAGGGAAGAAGTGTGCATTTATTGCTATAACTTCTTAGGGTGTATCTGAATTTATATCTAGTTTTATTCATAAGAATTCTAGAACACATAAAGATGATAAGTAACAATAACATTCTCATAAAAGAAGTTTAGCTTTTGTTTTGGGGTCTTTTGTTATGTTTGGGTTTTTTTTTCCTTCTTTACCTTAAGGCATTATCACATTTTTGCTAAAGGAGTGTCTTTGGGAGATAGTATGATTAATCGAACCATCATTTACCATAATTAGAAAAATAAATCATATACAAAAGTGAAAAGAAAGCTTCCATGTGAGTTCCCGTCTCATTCCTGGTAAGCAAGGGGTTAACCTGATGTCTTCATCCATTTCCACTCTAATTGGGAAGGATGGGGGAAAATCATTTCAGTAACAGAATAAAAATTGCTAGCCTATAGATGCCTGAGGCAAAAAGAAAAGAAATGAATTCTCCTGCGAGCTTGGTTAGTGAGGGGGAAAACCTGACTTCATGTCATTGTTTAATGTGCCAGTATCGAATCGTGATCTCTACAACGGTGTGTGGATCCAGAGAAAGGGTCTGTCTGCCCAGGTCTCCTGCACTGAGGTCGCTAGGCAGTTTCTGGACACTCTCCCTTCAGGCTGGGCTAAACCTGGAGTCAGCGCAGGTTGACAACTCATCGTGGTGTCTGCAGGCACAAAGGAGACCCCTCACTGGTACACTGGGTGAAGTTTTCTTCTTTCCTCCTTAGAAGTCCATGTCATTACCTCATGTCTTCAGCAAAAGAGAGTTCTTAGCTTAATAAATATTTCCCATTCCATAAGTGGTAAGGAAATAGACTTGATCTGGGATATTTTTCTCAAAAAAAAAAAAAAGTGAGATGCTTCCTAAATGGAGAACTTGACAATTAAAGAACATCTTATGATTGAATGCTTTTTAAAAAGTATTCAAATCCACTTTTATATAAATACTTACTACATGCCCCTTTTCAAAACTTACGCTGGAGTACTTTATTTCCCAATAATACTTGTGAAATTCTCCTTAGGCTGGGTATATTCATGGAATTGGCATTGTTAACGTGTCAAGAGAAATAAGAATTACTCGTTTTGTAGTTGAGAAACATTAGTGAACTTCCAAATCAGTAGTTCAACTAGAAAAGAACCTGAGTTCATTTGGGGGTTTATTTGTCATCATATTTGGACTGTCATCTGTTCCTTTGCTCTTGCTATTAAAAAAAAAAAAAACCTACCAATTCTGCAAAAATATATGACAAAAAGTCTTGGAGTTTATGTATTTAATCATTTCTAATAAGTTTTGGATGATCTCTGTAGATTGCTTTCATTGAACATAGAAGTACAAATTGGCAATTAGCTAACAGATAATAGCTATTTTTCAGCTGTAATTTCATTAAAGATTATTTCATTCTTCCACTCTACCTTTTAAGAAGAGATGAACTCTCTAGAATTAGCACCATTATTCTTTCAAAAAAGATAGCAAAATTTGTTTCATTTTTTGGAGCAGGTTTAAATTATAGCATTTTTCAGGCTTCCCAGGTAGCTCAGTGGTAAAGAATCTGCCTGTGGATGCAGGGAACCCAAGGGGCGCAAAAGTTTTGGGTTCAATCCCTGGTTGAGATGATCCCCTGGAATAGGAAATGGCAACCCACTCCAGGAATCTTGCCTGGGAAATCCCATGGACAGAGGAGCCTGGTGGGCTACGGTCCATGGAGTCACAACGAGTTGGACATGACTGAGCGTGCGTGCATAGCATTTTTCTAAGGAAGTCCAAGACAATCCTATCCTTAAGTTTAAATCTGACTTGATCATTGTTTGATTGAGAAATGGGCAATATGTTTCCTAAAAAATCTTCCCCAAAATTGTTTTCTTTAATTAAAACAAATTTTTAATTGACATACAGTTGCTGTACAATATATATGTTACAGGTATACAATCCAGTTATTTACAGTTTTTAAAAGGTTATATCCCATTTATAGTTATTATAAAATATTGACTGTGTTCCATGTGTCATACAATATGTCCTTATTAGTTGTTAACAGAATTGTTATTATCTTACTTCAATCATTGGAGCATTATCCATAGAAATGTGATTATTACTAGAACATCCATTATATAATATTATTTAATAGTATTACCATAATCTAAAAATATGTAAACATTACAATGCAGATCTTAAGATTTTTATGAAACTTAGAAAATGTAGTTTCGTAGAATGATTGCTTTCATTGTTGCTGATTCTTATAGGTCTTTTTTATTGCATACTACAACATGAAATTTTCAAGCTTTTTGTGGTATATAATTCCATGACCTCACAGCAAGTAGGATAATGATAGTTTTTTAATCCCTTATCCCATTCAAAATTATGTTTTTCAAATCTGAAGACAGAAGGATTAATACAAAAAGATTCATTTTGAGTTCCTGGAAAAACACTCAAAAATCAACATTTGGCAATTTATAATTTAATTGATCAATAAAATGGATCTATCACAGCTATCTCAGTAATTCCTTCACTCTTTTTATAAAGAATATTATTTATTTTTAATTATAAAATGATATTTCATTGGGAAAACATAATTAAAAACAACTTCATACACCTGGAATTAATAGAATAAATCAACTATGAAGTGAAAGTGAAGTGAAAGTCTCTCAGTCGTGCCCGACTCTTTGCGACACGTACACGACTCTTTGCGACACTCTTTGGACTATACAGTCCATGGAATTCTTCAGAATACGGGGTAGCCTTTCCCTTCTCCAGGGGATCTTCCCAACCCAGGGATCAAACTGGGGTCTCCTGCATTGCAGGCAATTCTTTACCAACTGAGCTATCAGGGAAACCTCAAAAATCAACTATACTTCAATTAAAAAAAAAAAAAACTTTATAAAGAAGGAAAAAAATTCTTAAACTTAAAAAGAAAACTATTGGGGTATAGTTGATTAACAAACAATGCTGTAATAGTTACAGGTGAACAGTGAAGGGACTCAGCCATACATATACGTGTATCCTTTCTCCCCCAACTCCCCTCCCATCCAGACTGGCACACAGCATTAGGCAGAATTTCCCATACTAAACAGTAGGTCCTTGTTGGTTATCCATTTTAAATATCACCGCTTACTCTCGATTCTTAGGTAGATTTCCATGTTCAGGACAGATTGGGGGTTAGCACCCAAGGTTTATCTCAGGCCTTTACATTCTCTTTCTAGAAAGTTCTGCTATATTTGGAGAAATTTCTCTGCAGTCTACATGGGATCATAGATAGAAAAATTTTTATTTCAATTGGAAAAAAGCTCCAATTTGATGCATAGTTGTAATAATAATGAGGAACTTTGTAGCTATTTATTCTAAAAGAATTAAAGTATGTTATATATGCATATTATGTTTTAGTTATCATTTCATAATACAGTATAGAGTGAAACCTCACTAGCTGGGTTGACATAGAGAAACAGAATTAGTAAAAAGGATGAATTTTAATATTTTTAAATAATTGTGGTAATAAATTACAGGTAATATTTATGAGTAAATATCTACTTCTCTCTAATCTCATGCTGCATTGCTTTCAGTTCAGTTCAGTTGCTCAGTTGTGTCTGACTCTTTGCCACCCCATGAATTGCAGCATGCCAGGCCTCCCTGTCCATCACCAACTCCCAGGGTTCACTCAAACTATGTTAGTGATGCCATCCAGCCATCTCATCCTCTGTTGTCCCCTTCTCCTCCTGCTCCCAATCCCTCCCAGCATCAGAGTCTTTTCCAATGAGTCAACTCTTCGCATGAAGTGGCCAAAGTACTGGAGTTTCAGCTTTAGCATCATTCCTTCCAATGAAATCCCAGGGCTGATCTCCTTCAGAATGGACTGGTTGGATCTCCTTACAGTCCCAGGGACTCTCAAGAGTCTTCTCCAACACCACAGTTCAAAAACATCAATTCTTCGGCGCTCAGCCTTCTTCACAGTCCAACTCTCACATCCATACATGACCACTGGAAAAACCATAGCCTTGACTAGATGGACCTTTGTTGGCAAAGTAATGTCTCTGCTTTTCAATATGCTATCTAGGCTGGTCATAACTTTCCTTCCAAGGAGTAAGCGTCTTTTAATTTATCCAATTCTTTGAGACCCCCATGGACTGTAGCCCGCCAGGCTCCTCTGTCCATGGGATTCTCCAGACAAGAATCCTGGGTTGCCATGCCCTCTTCCAGGGGATCTTCCAAACCAGGGATTGAATTCTAGTCTCTTGTGTCTCCTGAATTGGCAGGAGGGTTCTTTACTGCTAGTGCCTCTCTGATCTCAGCCCTATGTAAAATATAGTACAGAACAGCAATGTATTTCTGTTATTTTCCAGAAAATGCAGAATCTCAAAGTTATTTGTGTGTGTATTTAAATCACAGCTTCTCAGGCCTGCTTGCATGAATAGAAAAGACATATGTGCGGTTGGAGGAACCCTATGTAAACTGGTAACATTCTTAAAATGTCTTGTCTTGAGTTGATCCTGTTTTCCTTTTTCTTTTCTTTCCCCTCCCCACTCAACATCCAAGTTCACTCCAGCCATATGCTGACCTCATTCAGTATCAGACCAGGTGAATTCCTCACAGTTTCAAGTGGCACTTAAATACAGAACTGGAAAAGCTTGTCCACAGCTCTCATTTTTCAGAGGAGGAAACTGAGGCCAGCACAAAGGGACCAATCAAACAGACCTATAGTTAACCCCCAACCCTCCTCCCTGTGTCGAGCAGTTCAAGAACCAAACTGACTCACCTAGCTATTTTTAAACATAAATGATGCAGAAGGAAAAGAGTCAGACCTTCCCTTGTCATAACTGCCCCAGTGAGAGAGTAAAGATAAATTATAAACACAAAGAATAAAATAAAGTGCTTGCTTTGGGGAGGAGAGTTCCCTGTTGAAGGAACCCTAGGAAATGATAACTGAAATTCCTAAATATTCATTCAGACCTTCTCATTTATTTTTCTTTCCTCAACTTGGGAAACTTGTTCTTTGTTTATTTTTAGTTTCTTTTGGGTTCTTTTGTTTGTTTTTATTTTACTTTTATTGGAGTATAGTTGATTTATAATGTGTTAGTTTCAGGTATACAGAAAACTGAATCAGGTATTTTTTTAAAAATCCACTTGTTTTTTAGATTCTTTTCCAGTATAGGTCATTACAGAGTATTGAGTAGAGTTTCCTGTGCTATACAACAAGTTATTTAATATTTAGTAATGTGTATATATCAATCCCAATCTCCAATTTATTCCTTCCCCTACCCCATCCCCTAGTAACCATAAATTTGTAGAAAATTTGTATTTTGTTTCTAATTCATAGTGGCAGAAATGGTTTTAAATATATTAATTAAAATGTCTAAAGCAGACTCTAAAAGCAATGTTTTTTTAATAGAAGCTACTTCTGTGATCTGCTAGAAAACTTGGCTGCTGTAACATTCCCCAGTTAGGGGACTCAGAGCCATAGAAAAGTGTGTACACTCAAGAGTGTTTCTCAAGAGCAGCAGACTTTGAGAAGCTCCTAGACACTTGGGTACTTTCCATAGTGCTTGGATGGGGGAATCACTCCGAGAACTAATTTTATGTGTCACAACTGGTTTCTCAGCCTTTCATTAAAACAGCCAAAGAAAATGATAGTGAAGGACAGGGAAGCCTGGTGTGCAGCAGTCCACAGGGTCAACAAAGAGTGGAACATGACTGAGCGACTGAACAAGAGCAAAGAGAGTGTGGGGGAGACTGAGGTCCCGTCCAACCCACAACACCACGGGGTGGAAACCGGGGGTGCTGGCTCTTAAGAGATGCTTAGACCTTCAAAGATTCCAACAGCCCCCAAGGAACCAAAGCAACGAGGCCAGACCTGTATTTTCTGTTACAAACCTGGCTCCATATTTCTTCTTTGTTGATGCTTCTGAGAACTAGAAGAAAAACATAACTGAGGCCAGGAACTGACTCACCACTGATGGGAACTCATTATTTAAACTGGAAGATGGCTTCCAAATTGATATCTTGGGTGGTTTTGTTTTGTTTTAAAATCTATATGCAGTATTTCAAAATAAACCTGTTTATTTGCTGTTGTTCAGTCACTAAGTCATGTCTAACTCTTTGCGAGCCCACGGACTGTAGCACGCTAAGCTTCCCTGTCCTCCACTATCTCCCAGAGTTTGCTCAAACTCATGTCCATTGAGTTGGTGATGCCATCTAACCATCTCATTCTTTGCTGCTCCCTTCTCCTTTTGCCTTCAATCTTTCCCAGCATCAGGGTCTTTTCCAATGAGTCAGCTCTTCCCATCATGTGGCCAAAGCATTGGAGCTTCAGCTTCAGCGTCAGTCCTTCCAATGAATATTCAGGGTTGATTTCCTTTAGGATTGACTGGTTTGATCTCCTTGCAGTCCAAGGGACTCTCAAGAGTCTTCTCCAGCACTACAATTTGAAAGCATTGATTCTTCAGCACTCAGCCACTATTTGAGAATATCCCTCAATCACTTTGTAGTTCTGTTTTGAAGTCATGGGCTGGTAAACAT
The DNA here is from genome assembly GCF_029407905.1 of Bubalus kerabau. NCBI lineage: Eukaryota > Metazoa > Chordata > Mammalia > Artiodactyla > Bovidae > Bubalus > Bubalus kerabau. The sequence continues at coordinate 193,390,833 of NC_073625.1, read as the reverse complement.
AAAACCTCTTGTTCTAATACATGCTGCCTGTACGAATTTCATAGAGCACAAGGGTGTTGGAAAAGAAAGGGTCAAGAGATTCTTTAGTAGTATTCTTTCAGAGTCGAAGAAGCCAAAGCATATTGTATAGGCTGTGCCATCAGTGGCTGCTAAACTTTAAGTGGAAACAAGCGATGCGTGTGAGGTAGACCTGTAGCTCATCCATGGCTGTGAAAATGCATTAGTGGTGATGACAGCGGCCCCTAACCTTCGAAGCTTAGTAGTTTTCACCGGGTATGTGTGTGTCCTTATGATACAGCCAATCAAGTGATGCTATAATAAAATCCTGAACTTCACTTCAGGACAGCTCAGAGGGAAAATACGAGTCCAGAAAGATGCATTACTTAATGGCCTTTGCTAATAGCAGGTTATAAACAGGGCTCGCTTGAGCACAAGCTGAATAGCAGCAAAACTGCTCTTCAGAGGGAATTGTGTTTTGAGTGGTCACCCTTGAACTGCACGGTCTAATACAGTAGCCGCTAGCCTTGTGACATTTGAGGGCTTGAAACACAGCTAGACTGGACTGAGATACACTGTGAATGCAAAATACATAGAGGAATTTGAAAACTTACTAAAAGAAAAATAATGCAAAATATCTTATGAACGACGTTAATATTGATTACATGTTGAAATTGTTTGGGCTGTACTAAGTTAAATTTATTATTAAAATTAATTTCACCCATTTCTCTTTACTTTCTTCATGTGGTTATTAGACCATGTTACATTACATATATGGCTCATATTACATTTCTAGTGGACAGTGCTGCTCTAGAATAAGAGAGATGCCCACAGAGTGTCAAGGCAAATTGTCAAGAGCTAGTAATGAAGTTTGAGTGACAACGACATCATGATGCGAATCTTGCAAGGTGGTTGAATTGGCTGGCTATGACTGACAATCCAGGGGCAAACTGGCCAATAACTGCATCTCAGTTTCTTCATCTGTAAAATGAAGCGAATAGTGGTGGACTGTTTACTGCTAGAAAGCTAAATGGAATAATGCATGTCAAGACTTTAGTGTGAGGTTTGATGCCCTGATCAAAGGGAGCTTCAGTAATTATGATTGCCTTGGGCAACTCCAGCGGCTGTGACAGAATACTGTCGACTGGGCGGCTTACACGACAGAACATTATTTCTTACAGTTCTGGCAGCTGCAGGTCCGTGATCAGAATGCCAGCATGGTTGGGTTCTGGTGAGAACTTTCTTCCTGGCTTGTTTTAATACTTGGCTGCCTTCTTGCTGTGTGCTTATATGACAGGGAGAGGGAGAGAGAAAGGCTCCAGTCTCTGCTTACAAGGGCATTAAGTCCATCGTGAGCACCCCACCCACATGACCTTGTTTAAACCTGATGACCTCCTAAAGGCCTCACCTGTTAAGACCATCACATTAGGGTTTAGGGCTTCAACATATGAGTTTGGAGGCAGGGTGGACACAGACATTCAGTCCATCGCATTCATATAACCCTGTGTACGAGACAGCAAAAGAGACACTGATGTATAGAACAGTCTTATGGACTCTGTGGGAGAGGGAGAGGGTGGGAAGATTTGGGAGAATGGCATTGAAACATGTAAAATATCATGTATGAAACGAGTTGCCAGTCCAGGTTCGATGCACGATACTGGATGCTTGGGGCTGGTGCACTGGGACGACCCAGAGGGATGGTATGGGGAGGGAAGAGGGAAGAGGGTTTAGGATGGGGAACACATGTATACCTGTGGCAGATTCATTTTGATATTTGGCAAAACTAATACAATTATGTAAAGTTTAAAAATAAAATAAAATTAAAAAAAAAAGTCCAATCCGAGAGAGATTTCACGTCGATTTGCAATTTGTTTATAAACACCTTTTCGACACTGCAGTCTAGTGGGTGCTGGGCACCGTTTTTGCTGGATACTGAGCAGCTGGCCTTGCCAGCTCTGAGTGGGGTCCTTGAACCAGGAGCAGCGGCATCACAGAGAGCCTGCTGGGAATACAGGACCTCAGTCACCACCCCACCCCCAAACCTATTGAATCAGGGTCTGCACTTGACCTGGTCCCCAGAGGCTTGGGGTACACATTGCTTACATGGGGCTGTCTAGGATTTGAAGAGGAGGGAACCTCCCTGGCAAAGTGTTCAGACCCTAGTGTTTATGTGTTTGTGTGGGGCTGAGGATGAAATCAGAAGAGAATGAGACAGTTACAGGGTTGGCTTGACGGAGGCCAATACAAGACACCCTTGTCCTCCCGTGATCCAGAACCAACTGTGAGGCAAGCAAACAAGCGGAGCAGACATAGGTCAAACTATCAGCCTTATCACAGACAGGACTTTTGGAGAACAGGGACTTAGGTATGTGGCTTCCTGCCCCAGAACCCCAGAAACAGAGACTCATAAGGATGCAGGCGGTGTCTCCCCAAAACAATAAGAGGAGGGGAAGGCGTGCTTGGTGTGCTACTTTCCTATTGCGGCCAAACTAGCAAATTATCACCAACTTTGCAGCTTACACAACACTGGTTCCTCCTGTTTATTCTACCAGCATCTTGTCCTGTCCATTCCAAGCTGACTGCTGATGTCCACCTCCAACCCATCGTCATTGGTCCTGACTGCTCCTAATGGCACGTGGGAGGGAAATGAGGGAAGATCCCTCTCTCTCCCTCACTTCAGTCCCTCCTTTTGTGTCCCCATTTTTTTCACCTAAATGCTCACGAGTCTTGGTTGGCAAGGTTATAGCTCATCTGCTCCTTCTTTACTCTGTCTAATTCACCTATCCACCTCTGATAGATTTATTCTCCTAAAATACATCTCCATTGTGTTATTTCCCAGATTTCCAGGCTCTGAGAGAACCCGCTGCCCTCACACTGAAGTTCAGGTTGCTTTAGCTTGTGTAAGCTGCCTCTGACCTGTCTGTGTTTGTGTCTGCCAGCACTGTGTCACCTACGAACTGCCACACCCCAACCTGATCCCCAACTTACGCCCCAACTATTCTGTGAGTCTGTGTCATAACTTCATCCGTGCCTCTCTCATGCTCATCCTTCTGCTTGGAAAGGCTTCTCTCCCAACCCCCCAGGCACCCCCAAGCTTTACTGACCACCTGGTGGAAATCTACATGACCTCCAAGAGTCAAATCAATATCATCTCTAACCAAGAATCGGGTCTTTTCAAAGCCCACCAGGTGGTGTCAATCCCTGTGCGTCCTTCCTCCAGCTTCCTGGACTTTACACACGTGTTCATCAGCTGCTTGATACTCCACAGCTTCCACTTCTTGGCCAAAGGGACCTTGACCCGCTCTCAAACTTTGTAGATGGCCGGAAATAACCTCGGAATATGAATCCTAAATACTTGGTGATTCTGCTCAGCAAAGAATTTCAGGGCTATTTTCTAATAGAGACCTTGAGACAAGGGAGGATAAAAGTCAAAGATGAGATCAGAGTTTAATCATTCAGAAGGCTAAAAAGGACACTGATAAAAATACATAGTTGTGGTCAAAAAGAAACAGTTCATCACGTATGTAGACCCAGATGTGGGGATGAGAATGTGCGCGTGTCCACAGAGATCAAGAGCGAAGTAACTTTAGGCAGATTTCCTAAACTCTCCAAGTGTAAGGTTTCTAGTCTGTAAAATGGGAATGGGAATGGTGGTGTTGCAAGGAATAAATCGGGCAAGGTAAGCTTTTTGGCTGTGGCCTGGCATACAGCAGCCATGGCGAGACGGAAAGCGAACACTGGCCAAAGTCAGCTCTTACTGTTGTGAATACCCAGGACCTGTCTTCTCTTACAGTTCAGGTTCTAGCATCATTAACAACTCCTTGGGCAAATCATTTCAAATTCCTACAGGTGTGACTTCAGGTACAGACACCCGCCTCCTCTCTCTCCCCTCTTACCCCCCAACTTAATGATGCATGCTGTCTCCTTGAAGCTACTGACACAGGACAAACAAAAAAAGCTCTCAACAGACCACTGCACACCTTTCAAAATCCTCTCACTTCTGCCAATCAAAAAAATCTTCTGCCAAAAAAAAATCTTGGCTCTTTTCTCAGAATCATTGAAATATTAGGTGTATAGACAAAACACTTGCCTTTCCACTCTGCTTCTCCTATTTCTCAGTCTCAGACATGGAAAGGCTTCTCAGGGTCTCAGGAGAGAATTTCCAGGGTGGTTAATTCTGTTAGGTCTCTTTAGCATAAACTCAGCTGTCTGTTCAATCTTACTGCTGGGAATTTCCCCTGACCCCCATGCCTATTAAAACTAAATTTACTAACTTCAGGGTGTATTTGTTATTTTCTGCCTTAGCATTCACTATTAGTGCAAATAACACTTTCTCTGCTCTGTTTTTAAAAAAATTTTATGGAGTCATTTTATGTACTTGTAAAACACAATTCTGTGTGTATGTGTCTTTAAGAAGGCTCTTTTGAGAATTTTATTGTTGTTTAGTTGCTAAGTCGTGTCCAACTCTTTGCAACCCTACGGACTCTAGCTGTCAGGCTCTTCTGTCCATGGGATTTCCCAGGCAAGACTACTTTAGTGGATTACAATTTCCTTCTCCAGGGTATCTTCCTAACCCAGGGATCGAACCCACGTCTCCTGCATTGGCAGGTGGATTCTTTAACACTGAGCCACCAGGGAAGCCTCCTTTGAGACTATACATACTTAATTCCTTTCATTTTTCATCACAGGGCAGTGCTTCAGAACCCCTTATTATGTAAGTTGCCCTTTTTGCTTAGCAAAACCATAAAACTAAGGAGCTGAAAATCTTGTTCTCCTGCCTATTTAAACAGCATCTGGAAATCTGAAATAATTACCTCCTTTCTTAAAGGTTTTATTTAAGCAATATTATACTAATATTGTGCAGTGGAGTTGAAAGCTCTAGGTCTGCAGTATTTGAAATGTTCAGATCTTAAGGCTTTGAAAAATGCTGTTTCCTCCATGTTAATCATTCAGTTCTGACCATTATCCATAACAAGGCTGATGAAATCATTTCAGATTCAGAACATTATACATAGATATTCAAGGGAAAGAGAAATAGCTTCATATGGCTTTACTTAATGGATTTACCTGTGACTTTACCTGTAACTGTACATGCAGGAGTATATAGTAAGTGATCCATATGTGGAAATTATCATGACAATTATTTTAACAATTGATATCATCTGTCACTTTAAGAATGAAAGCTTTCAGTATAAGCAATCTGCCCTCCTAGCAAAGGGAAAGAAAGGAAATCAAGTGGGAAGAAAATATTTGTAAAATATCTCATCATTGGAAGTAAATGATTATAATGTTTGTTTACTAGTTTCTTTTAGAAGATATATTCCAAATTGTTATTTTTATCACTTTGAAAACTATTCATATTTTTACTTCTTTGCATTTAGCTTCTAGTATGTCACAGATTTTTTAATGTTTTTGTATTAAGTTAGGGTTTGGGAGCTTTTGTTGTTGTTTGCTTTTCCTTACCTATCAACAATTATTTTTTTTAATTTTTATTCTACATTGGTGTATAGTTGATTTACAATGTTGTGTTAGTTTCAGGTGTACAGCAAAGTGATTCAGTTACACATTCGCATATATCCATTCTTTTTCAGATTCTTTTCCCATATTGCTTATTACAGAATATTGACTAGAGTTCCATACGCTATACAGTAGGTCCCTATTGATTATCTATTTTGTATCTTATAGTGTGTATATGTTAATCCCAAACTCCTAATTTATACCCCCCCACCTTTCCCCTTTGGGTTTGGTTTTCACTTTGAATTGTGATCCATCCCTACATTATCCAAATGTATTTTTAACATTCATGAAATAAATCACATTTGCATCCCATACAGAGCTTTAAAGAGGTGATTCTATGAATGATAAAGACCTTAGTATTAGCTAGCGATGGGAGACATTGGTAGAAGGTACATAAAAACCATATGCACATGTAACAGTTCATTTTTTATATGAGGATTTACTGTTTTAAGTTATTTTTGACCCAAAGCTGGACAATATGCTATAAAAATCTCCAGTGCTAAAAAGTGTGAGAGGCAACAAGCTCCCCAAAAAATGAGAGAGGGGATTTAGTTTTCACACTGGCATTGGTTCCAATTACAATTAATCAACTTCAGTAAATTTGGTGTTTGCTGTCAATATATTCACACAATTATTTTTATTTTCCTATTTTCTACTCTTTCAGAATGTGTTCACGGAATGAATCCATCTAGAGACGTTCACGGTATGTTAGATTCCAAATTATATTCTTTACATGCATATTCATATATGCATATATATGACATTTTATCCATGTATCTCTATTAACCCAAATAATCAAGACATTTTTTTTTTTGCTGATTCAAATATATTTAAAAGCTGTTTTCCATATTGTAAATGTCAAACATATAAAACATTCCAATGAAACCTTAAATGATACCCTCGGTTCTACAGCATTTACCACAGGTGCATTGTGCTGTTATTAAATGACTCTATATGACTCGCTCTAAAAAAAAAAAAAAAAAGCTTGGCTTCTATGTGTTATAACTTTATTACTTTTGCTATAGCAGTGCTAATGTAAAATTTTTATGAGCAAAATGCTTACTAAGCATCCTTAACTTTTAAAAAGATTAATTTAAATTCTTTCTCAGTTTGTTACTTGTGAGTTGTAAATTGATTTACAAAGTTAGTGAAATAGTCATATTTCAACCACAGAATCCCATGGAAACATTCACACAGAGGAAGGATGTAGTGAAAAAATGAAGGAATCTGGTCCCCCAAAGTAATTATATTTCAAAAGTGAAATCATCTCAAATCCACTGGGAGAAAGGGATGTTTAATTATTTAAATTCCAATGTTGAAAACCCGGACAATCTGTATTATACATACATTTACATGTATGTTATTCTCCATCAAAATTGTTCTCATTTCCTGTGCCATTAGTACCAACTAATGTGATCCACCTCTAGAAAAATACATTCTCTGCTTTTTATTTTCATTAAAATGGTCACTGAAAACAGAAATAATTCTTTTAGAAATGTTACATTTTTAGGAATGTAATTTTAGAAATATATTACAGAGGGGATTCTAAGAGAATGGTTGAGATTCTTATTTTTGAGAGCGTTTTGAAAGAGTAAAAAATGTGTAATATTTAAATGTTTTCTGAGACTCCCATCATTATATATTTACCTAAAGTTGTAGGAAAAAACATGTCAACAAGCTGTTTTCCAGTGAAATTGTTTTATTTTCCCCTTCCAGCTAAGCAAATAACTGATTTTTCAATTCACTGTGAAAACTCACGTTTCATTCAATCAACTAGGAGCCTTTTGGAAATTTCCCCCATGCAGCAAATTTGGAAGAAGCTGTCACACAGCATCCATCCGCCCAACATATTGCTTCGTTGTAATTTTTGCACTGGATTATGACAAAAGCAAATATTAGTATTATTCCAGGGGAACACTACGAGTGTATACAGAAATGTTTCCTTTCCTTTTCTGTTAGAGAAGCAAGGGAAGGGAAATTCTATAGCGCCGCTTAAATGAGCGCTCCTGGTGGAAAAAGAGTACATTCAACTCCATACTCTATATGTACAAAGCCCTTTAGATTAAGGGGTTCGGGATACCCCCTTAGTTGAGTCCCAGGCTGCCAGCTTTCCATTCATTTTAGTTCCTCGATAAGGAGGGGCGGTGTGTTTTATTGCTGGGTTTCAAGCCTGCACCCCGTTAGCGCAGTTACAGCCTGCGCAAGGTCCTGAGAACCCCAAATGCCCGGCGGCCCCACTCAAATAAAAGCAGCAGCAGCTTTCCTTGCTGCTATTGTCCTTGTCGGAGTTCGAACTCGGGATTTACTGGTTGAGATTCTGAGCTAAACAGCGTCTGAACCGGGTGCATCTATCGCTAATCCTCTTCTCTTACTAAGGAAACCTGAGTCCCACCTGGAAGACCGCGTTGCGTGGGGCGCCCGCGGCCCCTCGCAGGGTTGAGGGTTTCAGGCAAACGGTCGCAGCCCCAGAGGAGCTTTCTCTGAGCTTTCCGAGCAGGCGGCTTATCCCCCACCCCTCGACCGCTACATCCTTGGAGGCAAAGCCCATTTTTGCCTCCACCACACTCTTTAGTCCCCCCAGACCCGGTCCTAGGGGGTCTATGGGGATGCACTCGATCGGCTCCTGAGGAAATACACTCGAGCCCAAGCAGAAAGATTTCACTCGGCCCGAACTCGCCTCTAGAGCGGGCAGCGTCGAGCTCGGGCGCAGAAGAGAGACTGTGTGGCCCCGGGGCTCCGGCGCAGACGGTGTGTGTGTGTGTGTGTGTGTGTGTGTGTGTGTGTGTGTGTGGCGGGGCGGGGGTGGGGGGAATTGTCTGGGGACTGCTCGGTATTTGGGATTGCTCGGCCCGGGTGGAGAGAAGACGGTTAGGGGAGAGGGGTCTTTACACCTGCAATGTCTGAAATGAGGCTTCTTCACAAATCACTTTTAAAGAAAAGTACAAGGGCGTTTTCTGAGACTCCCCTCAACTCCCAGACCCATTAAACAAAATACAGCTGAATACTGGAAGTTCCGGAATGTCCCAGGTTTTTTGGAGCGAGAGGAGCGAGGGGATGGGCGCACCAGGCGAGACGCGGGGCCGGAAGGAGGGGGTCTGGCCACAGGGCGCCCGGGACGCCCGCAGCCCCTACGGCTTGGGACCAGCAGATGGTGGGACGGCCAAGGGATTTCGGGAAAAAAAGACCCCGATACGCTTGGGTAGGGACAGCCGGGACCTCTGCCCGAAGGTTCCCCTGCTGCCCTCCCGGCCGTTGGGATAGCGGGGCGGGGGGCGGAACCGAGCCGCGCAGGCAGGATCCGGCTGCCGTTTCTCCTTTCGCTTCTTCCCCAGCTGAAGTTCCTACCGGAGACCCAAAGGCCGCCCGAAGGACGGAGCAACAGCCGCGCCGTCGGGGGCGTTCCCCGGCGCGCGGGCCGGCCGCCGGGCGCCTGCTGCCCCCTGGCGCCCGCGCCGCGCCGCCCGGCCTCTCCGGGCCTGGGGCGAGGGAAGCGGCCGCGGCGCCCGGAAAGGCCTCCGCGGGCTGGCCCGCCACGGCCCCCGCCTCTGGCAGGCCCCTTGGCGCTGGAGCCCTGGGGAACCCGGAGCGGCGGCAGCGGCAGTGCTCCGGCACCCCCAAATCGCGCGTCGGCAGGGGGAACCAAGGCGGGGGGTGGGAAGGGAGAGTCCCCCCCCAGGGGGCGGGGGCGAGCGAAGGACCCCCGCCCAGGGCGAAGTCGACGTGGAGGGCTCCGTGCCAGGCGACGGGGGTAGTGGATGAGCGCCCTCCCCCCGAGGGAGGGACCCGGTGGGCTCCGCGTGGAGTGTGTGTGGGGGGGAGCCCCGCAGCCGGGCGGTGGCGCGGAGAGGGGGGGGGACCCGGGGCCCCTCTAAGCTCCGCGAAAATGCCCGCGGCGCCGCTGGGACGCAAGCGGGGGGCATGTTCCTGCCCGCGCGCAGAACCGGGGTGGCTTCAGCTCCCGGGGCGGCTGGCGCGCGCGCGCGCGCGGGCGGGGAACGGAGCCCGGGGGCCGTTTCCGGGGAGCCGGAGGTGGGTGCGGGGCACGAAAGACCTGGGCCCCGCGGGGGAACCCCGCCCGGAGGCTTTCCACTTTCTTTCCAGTCGCTTGTTCTTTGGGGGTGGGGGGTTGGGGGTCTTTTCTGAACTACGGAACTCCTTCGCTGGCCGCTAAGCTCAACTCCACCTGAGCGAGGCGCGCCGCGTCAAGACGCAGCGAAAAACACCAAGAAAACAAACCCAGAGAGAAAACTCAACACACAAAAAGCAGGTCGTGGAGACCGACCACCGTCTGGCCTCAGTAAATGAATCAGCGCCACTTCGCCGCGGCTGCCAACCGGCGCCAAGCGGCTCCCCGGGCTGGGCCCTCAGCCCTTCCCGGCCCCCTCGCGGCCGAATCCCATCCACGTCGGGAAAGCGGAGGCCTTGGGGCCGCCCGGCCCCCAGGTCTCGGGAGCCTAGCGGTGGCCGCTTCATCTATCTCCATGGCTCGCGAGACGCTTCCCTCCGACAGATCTCTGAGACCGGACCATTCGGGGCTCATCGCGCGGCCCGATCACCGGCAGATCTCTGATCCCGGACCATTTTTGGCTCAGCGCGCGGCCTCAGTCCCTCCAGGCCGACCGGCCTTCTGCTCCACCTCCTGGGTCTCCGAACCACGGCAGCCCCCCGCGGCGGGCGGGCGGACTACCGGCCGCGCAAGCCCGCGGGTGTGTAAAGCCGCCGCCGTCCGCACCGGGATGGCGGTCTCAAGCGACCGTGGGCGAGTGTGAGTGTGGGTATGTGGATGCGAGGAGCGCGGCGTGGCCACCGCACTGGCGGTGGACTCTCCACCCCGGCCGTGTACAGTAGCGCGCGGCGGCGGCGGGGGCGCGCGGGCCAATTCCAGGAGCCCGCGGCACCGAGCCGCGCCCTGCCTGATACCGGAAAGGCCTGTGATTGGCCGGCAGCCGCCCCTATGCAAACGAGCTGAGGGAATGGAATTCCTCGGGCCGGGCTTACAGTAAAAGCACGTTCATTTCCAGGCACTCTCATTCATAGAGCCAGCGGGCGCAGGCGGGACGAGCGGCCCGCGGCCGGACCCAGCCAGGGCACCACGCTGCCCGGCCCTGAGCCGGCAGGCACCTCTTGTTGGGGATACTGGGGACGCCACAGGAAAGTCAATCTTTGCCGTTTTTTCTAGAACCGCGTTGGAACTTCGATTTTGATTTTTGTGTGTGGGATTTTTTGTTGTTGTTTTTGCGTTTTCCTACTTTTGAATGAACCGGTTTCTTGGCTGGATGGTTCCATTTCTTTCCTGGGTGTGAACTTTTCTCCGGTTGTGTCCTTTGACAACAGCGGGAGAGAGTGCGCCGGGCTTCGTGGCGAGTGGTGAAGTGGCGCGTGTGCGTGGCAGGGTGTGCGTGCTTGTGTAACTCGAGCCGTCCCGTCTGTTGAGATCTGCGCTGCGGAGCGTTTCTCGCCAGGGCCCGCTCCACCTGCTGCGGTTCCGCGGTGAGTGTGGGTAAATTGGCGCGTCCGGGCAGTTCACCCGGCCGGCGCTGGGGCGACGTTGAAGGAAGCTCGTCTCGCTACTGCCCAAGTCGGGGCTGACTCACCGGAGTCGATGTAGACGGCGGCTGGCTTCCGAAGAGTGCGTGCCTGCGTGCGTCTGACTCCGCTGCAGCTCACCTCCCACCAAACCACAGGATCAGCCACAAACTTAACCAACATCCCCAAACCCGAGTTCTCAGATGTGGAGAGCTGAACCCTGAGTGTCATCGACTTGGATTTTTTTTTTTTTAAGATCAGCTTTTTCTTTGATAAAGCTTGAATTTTCTGAACTGAGCATTTTGCCAGAATGTATTGAAAACATGACAAGTCCTTCTCGCCCAGCCCTTCTTCAACTACTGAAGCCGATTCTCAAAGCTACTTAGAGAGAAAAAAAAAAAAAAAAAACCTGCAGCGAACATTAATGGGTTTCTGTTGTGTTTAAATTCTCTACAGATTGTATTGTAAATATTTTATAAAGTAGAGCATATGTATATGTTTATATATATGTGCACATACATTAGAAGCAGGACCTTTTGGAAGTCTCAGCTCTCGCTTTTGAGGACCGAAGCCAGTTTTGCATGAATAAAAAGTGGCGCCGTATTTGAAAACACTCGTATATTTTCTGTTGTGTTTGGACTTTAGACAAAACTCACCTGGGGGGAAAAAAAAAAGAAGAACTGACAGGCAATTAACTACTGGAACTTCCAAATCCTGTATTTGCTGGTCCTTCTGCTCTTCGCATAAACAGTTTAGGAAGTGTATGGGGATTTTTACCTCCGGGTACTTCTGTAACAGCCAAAGACTGAAACTTCAAACTCTCAAAGCAAGACTCAGAAGATAGGGTCCCTTGGCACTTGACTTTGGATTCTGGTCGCCCACTTTTTAAAGCACTAAGCGGTCGGTGCCCGGGTCTGAGCTGAGGCCGATCGTCAGAACTAGAACTTTTTCCGCCTTCCTGGACTGTTCGTAACTTAGTCTCCCCCCTCTCCCCCAGCCACCTTGCAGCAATAAAGGCCCCTGAACTTGTATGTTGGTCTCCCGGGAGCTGCTTGCTGAAGATCCGCGCCCCTGTCGCCGTCTGGTAGGAGCTGTTTGCAGGGTCCTAACTCAATCGGCTTGTTGTGATGCGTATCCCCGTAGATGCCAGCACGAGCCGCCGCTTCACGCCGCCTTCCACCGCGCTGAGCCCGGGCAAGATGAGCGAGGCGCTGCCGCTGGGCGCCCCGGACGCCGGCGCCGCCCTAGCCGGCAAGCTGAGGAGCGGCGACCGCAGCATGGTGGACGTGCTGGCCGACCACCCGGGCGAGCTGGTGCGCACCGACAGCCCCAACTTCCTCTGCTCCGTGCTGCCCACGCACTGGCGCTGCAACAAGACCCTGCCCATCGCTTTCAAGGTAACTCGGGCCGGAGCGGGTGGCGGGAGGACAGGCAGAGGCCGGTCGATCGCCGGGGCGATCAGGGAGGGCCGTGGCCAGGCAGGCGGGGCCGGGTTCTAGAAAGGGGCCGGCGCGGAGGCCCGTGGTCCATCCCTCTGCGCTCCGCACACGGGGGATGCTGCGTTGCCGTGGCGACCCTCGGTGGGGCCGGGGGTGGGGCCGATGGTGGAGGGGTCCCGCTTCAGTAGGCCGCCGAGGCCTCCGGGGGATGGTGGAAAAAATTAAGGCTGCCCTCCCCCAAAGACGTCCACGGAGGGCCGGCGGGACCTCCTCCCCGGGCAGCGGTCCTTCGCTTTGATCCAAAGTAGGAAAAGTACCCGGCCGGAACCCAGCCCTTCTGAGGAAGGCATCTGGAAATAAAATTGAGATACTTTGATATACCTTTGGATCCAGGAAAAGAAACTTGACAAGGAAAACTCTCAGGGCTTTTTCCCACATCCACCCCCTCTTTAACAGCACTGTATGAATTAGCAAGTTCAAAGTCCACGGCGGACTCTGTTAAATTTGCAAAAGTTTTCGGAGGAGTGTTTTTTCTGTTGTTTTGTTTTGAGCTTCTAGCCTATTCCTGACAGAAGCCGCAAGTAGCGAATCCTGTTTCTTTTCCGAGAACCCTCTTGAATGTTATCGCCGGTTCACCTAGCTTGAAGCCCCGGGTCAGCGAAAGGAGGCATAGCGGGCTGCCGTGAGCCTGGGGGTCTCATCCGCCTGCTTTGCTGTTTGAGGGGAGGGGGACGGTGACGTGGACCAGGAAACTTCAGCCTTTTAATTTCAGAGGTCCGCGTTCACTTTTCACCCCTCATCTTGCGCTAGCTTTCAGCTGTCTTGAAAAACCTTGGCCTTCAAAGGGGCTATATAAACAACCCCGGGCGTTTTTAAACAACCGTCCCACCACCCCTGGCAGCAAACAGAAGACGTTTCATTTCGGCGGTAGGGATTCAGTTCTTCTGTCTTGGGTGGGTTGAAGAAGGGGCAGCTTTTTAAATACAATCAGTGCTGTCGTTTCCTGTTCTTTTAAAGGGGCTAAGGCGGGCAAGGGGTGGGGGGTGGAAGCTATAAAGATCATCCACTCTTTTTTTTCTTAAAAAAAAAAAAAATCTGGCTACATAATTGTCCTCTTTAAGGGGAGATTAAAGTTTTTTATGGTTCCAAGCCTGGGATGGATTTCTAGCTAGTTACAATGAATAAATGTTCACTTTTTAAAACACAAGTTAACTATCGGAGTTCTTTATTTTTACGCTTTAGACACCTTCCAAACTTAGATTATGGTTTTTAAAACAAACAAACAAACAAACAAAAAGTGCAGTTGGCTGCCTGTATAGAGTTGCCTCAATTTTCTGAAAGAAGGAGTTTTTGAGGAGGATAGAAAGGACGGTAAGTCTGAGCAGCTGCTGGACTCTTTCCTGTCTCTTCCTCCACCTCTGCAGATTTGGGTTGGGAGCCCATTTCAATTTTAAATCACTCTAATCCCTGTATATAAACAGACTCAGCAGGCAGACCTCCTCGGCTCTGACAGGGATGGGCCCCGGGTCACTTGCAGATAAGTGCAGAGGGGAGGAGACAGGCTGATAATCAACCCGAGGGTCCTTTAAACCAAGTGCTACAGACACACCACGGGAGTGTGGGTTCTCAGAGATCTGTGGCTTCCTTTGGGCTAAGTCATAGTCTCCTCGGCTAGGGAATCCACACCCCAAATACTAACTGATTAAGAATCTGAAGGAGTTAGGGCCAGGTCATTTCTCAAGCCACCTCATGAAAGTATTTCCTTCTAAAAATAATGGAAAAAAAGGGGGGAAAAAATCACGTGAATTGCTTTCCTGAGCCCTCAGGGAATTCCCTTTAGCAGAAATCTTAATAACCCTAGAGGTTTCCTTTTTAAAATGACTTCTGACAATTCACTGTTTTAAAAAGATCTGTTTTACTGAGTGATCATTTCTAGGTTCAAGATCAAGGTATAAACCTCTTGAAAAAAGTTAAAGTGGATCTTGACAACTTTGGGGGCAAAGGAAAGGACAGTAGAGGGATCAGGCCGCTTGGTGAACAATCTGTCGACACTCCAGTCCCCAGGAAGAGGGGCCTCTTTCTAAAGGAGACTTGCTCACCGCCTAAGGGAAGAAGCAGACAAAACTGCCAGTGAGGGAACAAGCACAAAGATTAGGAATAAAGCAAGCTAAACTTTTGTATCCCTGACTCCACTCTGGACTCATCTTGCACTACTTACCTCCCAAGCACTTGCTATAGAAATTAGTACTTTAGAATTTGGATTTTAGTAAGCCCCAGACAACCTCTTTAAGAAGGTAAGCACTAAAGAATTACTACGATCCCCCATACTAAGGAGGAGAAAATGTAAAACCATGATAAAGTCTGATGGTATTGATGAGAAGGAGCACTGAAATGATTCTTTAGGCATCTTCTGAATATGTGTAAATCCTCTGCTTTAATCTTTGAAACTAAAGGGAGATTTAAAGGTGTGAGTTTTCCTTAAAATAGATGAAAACCATCCTAATTGCCTATCCTGGGCCCTAAAATATCCCCCACGCCCCCACGTCTCTGGTGAAATTGCCTTTATTTTTTAGCTTAGGAGAGATCCCTATTCTACTACAGAGAAAAGTCTTAAATTTGCTACCTGTTACTCATTAATTACCGAAGCAGTCAAAAAAAGCTGTTCGGATGACTTAGGATGTGTTTTTTAAGACTGTAATATTAAAGTTTATTTAGGCCCTGGTGCACCAGAGTCCGAAGGCATAAACATACCTTCAGCAAGTTGAGAGGCCTTGGACGCTGATAGTAATATTCTTTTCATAAGAAAGAAAGAAGTAACGTTTCTGTCGGTGAGATCATGGTCTCCTAGCTATGCAGTAAATGTCATCTCAGTTGAATGCTAAGTTCCACCCCTCAGCTTTCTTTAAAACACTGGAAATTTAAGGGATTTGAAATAAATGAATTGTGACTATAATTTCAGCCTAACTAGAGTTGGTTTAAAATGCCAGTTTCAGCTGTGAACAAGCTGACCAAGAGCAGTGTGGGGAGGTTCTGTAATATAGAAGAGGCTTGATATTTTGCCCAACTTCCTGATACTTTAAAAACAGAGAAGTTAAAAAAAAAAAAAAAAAAGATATCCTTTGGCCAGCAAGTCTCTTCTTGTCTGTTTGGTCTGTGTTAAAATGTAAACGTTTGTGTTTCCTTACCTATTGTTTATAGCTTTTCATTCCAGTTGTTTCTTTTATTCTGTTTGAAGTTAGATTTAAAAAAAAATTCTCTGCATATTGCCTATCAGTGATAATATCTATATCAAATTAACAGAAATGTTAGTTTTTAAGTTAAAAATATTTTTCTAGTCTAAGAATGCTTGCTAACAATTAGATGCTATTCTTTATTAATGTAATTTTCCTGGATTTAATTCTTTCCCTCCTCCTCACCAAGAAAAATCTATAAAAGGCCAAGTAAATGATCTTTGAGCCCCGAAATATCTTTGACTCCTGCTTCAGTTTGAAAAAAGGGAAAAGGAGATAAACTCCTAATTTCTTTAGTCTTAAATTCCAGCATCAACAACTTTTTCTTGTTTAGCCACCATGATTATTTTACTCTGTATTTTTGTTTGGTGACTTCCTCATGAATTTGCCACATTACTGATGAGGATAGTTTGGAAAGATGAGTGAGGCACAGACATGGAGCACTATGAGAGGGGCCAGTGGAAGGAAGGTGATTTAGAATACATTTTGGTAGTTATAAAACAAGATTTATTTATTTTAAGCTCTTTAACCAACAATGAGTTATTCAGTTTGAAAACCATGCAGTTGATCCGGTCCCTGTATACTTACTTACTGAATGTGGAATTAAAACAGAGACGCCAGGTCATTACAGAGAGATGGGGATGAGGAAGTAAAAATATGTTTTCAAGGAGGACATTTCAACATTGTGCGCTAATTTTACAGAGGGAAGTGAAAACAGTTGGGGGGGAAAACAGACTGGGGGTGGATTTTTAAGAGACTGAAAAGAGCAGAATAAAGCAAGTCTATTTCATGGCAATAGAAAAAACGGTAACAAGAACTACATAACTGATCAAGGAGATTTATTTCAATAATGGTTTTGAAACAAAAGGGAATTGTCATATTACTGCTCTTAATTTAACAGCAACAAACATACTTATAATGGGCTCTAACTACCTAATTAGAGGGTGCTTGGGGAAGAAATAGCTGTGCTTTTAAATTTCCTTTATAGAAAACATGTCCAACATTTGGATGGAAAGGACTGGAAAGAAAGATAAGAGTGCAAGTTGGATAAAATAGGTGAGGTACATGCCTGCCTATTGCTATAAGAATTGAGTCTCCTGGTACAGTCCTGGGGTCAGAAAGATGCCTACCTCTTATAGTGAGTTGGTTCAATCCCCGTCATAGTCCTTAGAATCCAACAGCTGAAGCGCCCTAGGAAATAAAAGGAATAAACGGTCAACTGGATGACACGAGAAAGGGTGATGACTAAGCAGGCAATGAAGATGAGAATTTAGAGAAACATGGCTTTTCTGTCATACAAGGGGGCCTATGGCAGCCTTATATGCAGACAGAAAAAGAGGACTGAAATATAGGTGTTACCCCTGCAAAAATTATGTATCAAATATTAGGTAAAAATGGGGAAGTGGAAAACAGGAGGAGGAATAACCACCGTGGAATGCTTTATTAACACAACTCAAAAATAAAACCCTATGCCCACTAGCAATCACTCCTAATTCCTCTCTCCCTCAGCCCCCGACAACCAGTCATCTATTTTCTGTCTCTGTGAACGTGCATATTTTAGATTATTCATATAAATGGAATCATACAATATGTGAACCTCTTGTGAATGGCTTCTTTCTCTTAATGTACTGTTTCAAAGGTTCATCTATGTTGTAGCATGTATCAGAACTTTATTCCCTTTTGTGATGAGATAATATCAATTGTATGGATCTATCACAGTTTTAAAGTCCATTATAAGTTTATGGACATTGGGTTATGGAATACTTTATCTTTGTAATAAATTTATTGTAATAAGTTTAAAAAATATAACATGAAATAACCCCCCAATCGATTATAAAATTGGAATGATGAGCACACATTTCACTAGTGACTGAGAAAATACCAATCAGGGGTATTGCAAGTGATAGATCGTGATCACGAGTAGAACTTATTTTGATTTGAAATTCTACGACCACTTTAGAAAACACAAACAATGGAAATAGTTTTGACCAAGAAAATAGTTTTTAGAAGGATCAAATGTCCATTTCCCAAGAAATGGATACTCCTACATGAAGCATCGTTGGCCATGCGTTTTGCCTTAAAATTCCTGCTTTTTTTAAAAATTACCTAAGTGTCAAAATATTTATTTACTAATTTACTTTACTAGTCCTGATAGGAAATCCATTTCCATTCAGGTACATTGAAGGAATTCTTCTTCAACATCATCTGGGTTTGGAAAAAAATCTCAGTTATGTATCAGGTCCATGTTAAGACATCTCTGGGACTCACAGAATAAAAATGTGTTAAATTTTGCTCCTGAAATCAGAGCAGCACATCAAAGTGAGCACCCCTCTTCTCTGAGGTCTATTGATTTTGTAGCTAGTATTATGTTTCTGATGTTTTTCTCTTGCATACTGCAATTCAGTGCTAATGAAAAGCAAGATCATAGAATCAAGTAGGGACAATAAGGATGAACTAATTGTGAAGGGAGAGTATAAGTCATTTAGGAATATTCAGCAATTCAGTGGAAGCAATCAGATTTAATTTTAGCAGAAGTTTAAACACCTCAAAGGCAAAATCAACCCTCTTAGGCCTATTGGTAGAGGTCTGGACAAATGAAAAATGGGTTAGGCTATAAACTTACAAAAAAACAAGACATTGTGTTTCTCAAATATGGAGAATTAAGAAGCGATGTTTGTATTCATGAGAAGCCATAGCTTTTCAAAGCCCTTGCTATAGTGAGCCTTATTCCAGCCATGTCCTGTGACCTTATGTGGCTTTATTAGGTGAATGTTTTATGATTTAAATGTCTATAATTTTACATGTGTGTGTGTGTGTACGTGCGTGCGTGTACTTAGTCACTCAGTCATGTCCAACTCTTTGCGACCCCATAGACTGTAGCCCATCAGGCTCCTCTGTCCGTGGAATTCTGCAGGCAAGAATGCTGGCGTGTGTTGCCATTCCCTTCTCCAGGGGATCTTCCCCACTCAGAGATCAAACCTGGGACTCCCACACTGCAGGCAGATTCTTTACTGTCTGAGCCACCAAGGAAGCCCGTAATTTTACATAGTGGAATTTAAAGTAAATCTTCCCATTAATAGCTTTTCTGTTGTTTTAATTTACGATATAAGTTATGATTTAGTTTGCTATTCCTTTGCAAACTAAAAAGCATCACAATATCCATTCAGTTTTGGAACAGTTACACAAATGACGTCAAAGTTTCTAACATGCCTGATGTCTGTGTTTGTCCCTTGATGGGTGTTTAGGTGGTGGCTCTGGGGGACGTTCCGGATGGCACTCTGGTGACCGTGATGGCAGGCAATGATGAAAACTACTCAGCTGAACTGAGAAATGCAACCGCGGCCATGAAAAACCAAGTTGCGAGATTCAATGACCTCAGGTTTGTCGGTCGGAGTGGAAGAGGTATGTATCTGTCAGAACTGAACTTGAAACACCCAGTATTTACATGGCAACAAACCCAGATTTCAAAACATCTAGAAGTTTCTGTGATGGGATTCCCTAGAAGCATAGTCATTTCTTCCCATTATTGTCGCTACGTCAACCTTGTTATTTAATATTTAATGTTTCTAACAGAATCTGGCTTTACATTATTGCTTTCTGTTATTGAATTGGTTTAAGACTGATTTGAAGCAGATAAGGCATGAATCGCAAATTCCAAGAAAACCTCTCAGATCTTTACTAAAATGTAAAAATATAAAACGTGCCATCATGGCAGCTAAGATTATACAACTGGGGTTCTCTCTTTGATAATTTTCAGAAATCTCTTTACTGGAAGCCTTTAACTTCTGGTCCATGTGCTATAAGTGACCGAGTTTCACATGATCACTTCTAGTAATTTTAAGGGTTATATAGTGGATGATTATTCCATATGTTTCAAAGGTTTCATATGGTGAAATATGAAGAAATAGTGTTAGTAACACTCTGATTTGGTGATTCTGATGGTAACGTGACTTTCCTATATATAATTTGGATGGCTTATTATTATCTGTAGGGAGGGGCTGGGCCCAGTTAATATTTTAGGTACTAATAATACCAAAGATTGAACTCTCCCGAGAAATTGTTATATCAATGTGCTTCTATGTGTAGTTTTCTTTCTCCATACATGTTATCAAAGTATTCAACTGGAAAGCGAAATCTTGGCTTGTAATCTCCTCTGGCTTCCAATCATTTTCAAATATTGTGTTTTCTTTATATTGTAAGAACCTTGGTCCTGTTTTATAAATAGCAGTAAGTACTATTTGTTTAATTGAAGGAGGTAAGATAGTTTGTTTTGAAAATTGCATTTTTGTGATGCAGTGTTGAATAAGCTTATGAATAAAAGTTATTTTGAGTATGATAAAAAATGACGTAGAAAATACCTAAATAACAGTAGATGACTCGTTTTGAAAAAAAGTAAAAGTACAACCAACAGACAGTTAAACAGAAGAGTAATCATTAGTCTTTATAAAGGCATTTGAAAATCTGTGTTCTTGGGGAATTTGATTAGTCAGAGAGGAAAGGGAGTAAAGGCATGTTGCTTTTTTTGGCTGTTGTGTTTGTGTTATCCTGGCTGTGTGGGGAATTTTCAAAACAGAATCATAGGTGAAGAAAAATTTTTTAAACTTATAACATGGTTGAAAATGTTTGTTTATAGCACTATGTTAATAGTAGGCTAAGGCCAAGAAAATTATATCCACTTATTGAAAGCATGAATGATGTTATAAGGTATAAAGGCACAAGTTCGTCTATGGGTTCACTTTTTATATTAAAAGTCCTCGCCTTTCAGTAAATGGAGTTCCCATTGTGGTTCAGAGATACATGTTTAGAAAACATCTCGGAGGTTTCAGATGAGTAGCTGGCAGAGTGGGTGAGAAGCCAATAAAACACAAAGGCCCGACCGTCTGGTCCAGTAACCATCTCAATTCAATTCCTGTGGATTTCTGTTCCTGAGAAACCATAGCTGAGGATCACTGGGTTGTGTTTCCAGACGAAGTAGTATTACATCGTGTGCATCTGTGAGGTCTATGGGTCGGGTTTTGGTTATGCAAGTTCTGGGAACTCTTCAGTGGTCCATGCCATTTTCTCCTAAGAAGTGCAATAAATGGCCTTCCTGCAAGGGCCAGGAGGCTGGTGATGATAAAGAAGGATATGCTGAAAGCAGCCTGCTTTCTGTGCTGGCGTTTCTCATCCCTCACTGGCCGTGTCTGTTTTGAGTGGGTGACTAAGAGGAGCTTGTGTTGACTTGGGGAACAGTGAACTGTTTCCCCAAGGTGTGGATTGTTTGCGTTCGGCTGCCTGATTAGTGCCAGGATGCCTTTGAGTCTGCAAAGTGGAATAGCTGCAACCAAGGCTGGGCTGTCTTCTGATGGTGTGGAATGAGACACTTAACTGAAATGCTGCAAATATGAACAGTATCTGTTTTGACCAGGCTCTGCTTCCCATGTGTGCTAATAAGCGATCCAAAACAGAGGAACCCCAAAATAAATGTTGTACCCAATTAGTTACCCTGTATGTGTCAGTCTTGAGTGATTTTTTTTTTTTTTTTTTTTTTTGGTTAAGTACTGCAAGACAAAATGAGCTGTCAAAAGGCCCAGTTTGACTCTGGTAATTTCTCTCCATAATCGTAAAATACAACTTTATTTTACTCTTTCAAGTCTTGAGTGTCAACATCAGCGCCTGCCAGGTTTTTTCTTTTTCGTTTTTTGCAATTTGCTTCTCATTATGAAGGGAGCGGATGACTTTCCCTCATTTTAACAATTAGCCTTAATCTCCCTTGCGGAATCTCATCCTTTTAAAAGTTTCATAATGTTTTATTAAGTGATCTTAAGACTATCCCCTATTTTGTTTTCTGGTTTTGAAAATGTGTCTGAAAATACAACACTGGCATCACCACACCACGCTGGGGCCGGGAAGGTCTTGGCCGCTGGCTCATCCGAACATTTCAACGCCAGTTTCCCATTCTGTCCAAAGCCAGTGGTCTGATGAGTTTTCTCAAAGTGGCCTGGTACTCCCTCCTAAATAAAGAGTAGAAAAAGAAACTCCCTTTTCTTTTCTCAGCCTTCAGTCCCTAGGGATTGTAAAAGCTCCTAGAAATTGTCAGAGGTGGAACATGGAAGGGTTTTTCTCTGTTCCACAAAACCGATCTGCCTGGGCGCTGGCTCGGGTCCAGGATCGCGGTTCCTAACCTCGGGTTCAGCCTGCAACTGGGAAAACCTGCCCATCCGGCTTTGAAGGCCTCACTGACAACCCTGGCCCCTAAAAAATACTAGTGAAGGCTGTAGCCGTCTGGGCCTTCCTCCTTCCTTTCTTTTCTGTCCCTGACAACTTAAATCTCTCCTTCAGGGCTATCTCACCCTGGGAATTTTCTCCCTTTGATTCAGTATCACCATGTAGATCCACCATTCCTTTACAATGGAAGGTGAGATAGTAGATCCCAGGAGAGGGGGTTGTTGTTCAGAACCGTTCACACCTAAACACGCGTTCTGGGGACTATCCCTTACCTCCAGAAAAATCCAAGTTCAGGATCAGGGGGAGCTCTTCTTTGGTGACGTTCAT
Source organism: Bubalus kerabau (assembly GCF_029407905.1). Taxonomy (NCBI): domain Eukaryota; kingdom Metazoa; phylum Chordata; class Mammalia; order Artiodactyla; family Bovidae; genus Bubalus; species Bubalus kerabau. Next base: position 193,368,590 of record NC_073625.1, on the reverse strand, counting down.
TAGTGGCAGCTCACATAGCTTCCATCCGCCGTTGAAGCAGGTGCTTTGGATATTTTCAGTTATAAGAAATTGTATCATGGCTGCAGTCGAGAGACGTTGGAGAAATTTTAGCGATGAAATCCGTGAGTGCTTTCTCCCCTGTTGGAGTACTTAATCAGTTGGAAAGGAATAGATCAGTCAGGGAATACGGCCTTAGTTAATTCATTTTAGAACCAAAGAAGAAATCTACCAGGCGTATTATCTATCGTATCGTAAATGGGGGAAGAGAATCCACTGCAGATTTCCTTCTGATTTTTCTAAGACTGAGATTTTTAATTTTCGGAACATCCAGGAATCATTTTGAAAATCCTTGAAAGCCTTCTCCCCGGGGGTGGGGGAATGCATGTATGCACTCACACACCCAGTTTCTTGTACAGTTGCAGTTTCAGGGCTGCTGAAGCTCCTTTATGGAACTTCTGGGGATCCCATGGACCTGCTCTCCCCCAAGGCAAGAATCTGTGAATCTGGAACTTTTCCTTGACCATGGAGGGCCAGCCTAGCATGGTGCTGCATGTTATAGATAACCAGAAAATGAGGAAATAAATGAACACATGAGTTAGACATTCTTCTTGCTCCCTGTGCTGTTTTGGTTACACCTGCTTTTATTATATCCAGGGCCTGGTTTGCATAATTAGGAAAGGAGATCCCATTCAAACTACTGGTCCAGACCTTTAAGACGCCTGCAGGTATACACACAGATGGTCCCTTGCAAAGGAGAAGGGCTTATTTTGTCATTGAAGGGGCAACCTCCTCTCTAGTGAGTGCCTGGCTACCTGGCTACAGACCTGCAATTCGAATTCCCAACCAGCCCAGCAAGGCCACAGTGTTCCCCCACCATCCATTAGGACTGGGTTTAATTTCTTGGTGGAAATTTCTGTTTATGTTGACCTCCATGGCAACTTTAATCTTGCCCACTTTCCAAATAGTACCCTTCTCAACCCTTTTATAAAATGAAATTCCTTCCTCACGTTCTTGCTGTGGACGACTTCCCAGACATAATATTTACCCTGCCACAATCAGGGCGGTTGTACATTTGTGTAATGTTCGTTACTGAAGGATTTTCATTCTTAAGGTATTTGACTATATTCGCAGAACAGGATGGGGAAGCTGCCTTTCAGATGAGTGAAAGACTGGTTGAAGCAAAGGTACATGCAGGAAAGGCTAGAGTGTACCGGTATTCTAAACAAAGTGAGACGTGTCCTTATGGAGTGGTTATTACTAAGAAATGGTCTGGATGACTCACAATATCATCATCGGATCCCAGTCCTTCTCTGTTTTATCACAGACTCATATAATAGGGGGAGGAAAATTGATCTGACAATCCCAGCGTTGTTTCGTGGATAACATTCAAGATAATCAGTTGGCAGTCAGACCTCCTGGAGAGAATACAAGGAAAAGACATGGGTTGTATTAAAATCACCTCTCCCATTACCACCCCCGTCCCCTGGGTTTTTTTGGATTGCTACAGATCTACCTTTTAAAATGATAATATATACACTGAGATCTGTTTTCAGACTTCCAGGTGGGCAAACACGGATAGGAAAAGACAGCCTCTGATACGTGCAGCCTCAGGGAGCCCAAGCAAATAACGCCTTTTGATGGCCGGTGGAAAGCTGGTGTCCATGATCTGATGCAGAGTTCATCTCTAGAGATCAGTTTTCTCATTCCGTTTCACATTTGCCCAAGAAAGAGTAACATTTCTTCAAAGCAAGTTGCTGCCTACCACCCAGCAGTTCCTGTCCCGCTTGGTGTCGTGGCAAAGACCAAGGAGGAGAGCTTTCCTGAAAAATGCTTGTGCCTGGAACACGTAGCTTTGCGATTGATCTCTTCATGGTTTTCTTGCTGATTTTATGAAGTGCCAGGTATTGTTGATGGTGTTAGACAGCTTTTTTAAGTTGAGGTTATTTGTATGAACAATATTTAAGAGTTGATGGGCAGAAGCTGGACTCTGTCCACCACTCCCATCGCCCCCACCTCCCATCCCACCCCTGCAAACCCCTTCCTTGTCAGCCCACTCGCTTTAGGTTGAAGCAGCTCTTTTTGGTGGGGACAGAAGACTATCAGTCAGAAAGTGCTTCCGAAAGAAATAATGGTTGAGTGATTTTTAGAGCTTCCTGTTTCAGCAGCAAGCATTATAGACATAAACAGTGATCCAGCCAATGGCTTCAGTGCTGCACTGGTTCTAATAAATCAGTTTTGTATTTTCTTTTGTGCTGGTTGGAGAGGGGCAAGAGAGCGTGGAGAAGACTGGTCATGGAAGAACATATTCTGTTTCCTTTTCTTTATTATTTTTAAAGAAAAATGACTTGCTGAAAAGAGAGATGGCTGATGACTGTTTTCTTTCTGTTGGTGATTATAAAACATTGTCAAATCAGAAAGGGGTTGTTTATGAATAACCATGTACTGTTAGTATGGAAGGGTTATGTAGTTTTGAAGGATCTATTGGACTTTCAGTCACAAGGGGTGTGTGTGTGTGTGTGTGTGTGTGTGTGTACTTCCACTGAAAAGACTTCCTGGACCAAATTATCTTTGAGGACTAAATCCATACTAATAACATCTCATCTGAAGCCCCCAAAAAGCAATTAACAGAAATTAATAAGTGAGCAGTGTAGCTTTAATGAGCTGCCTATGAATGAATACTTTCAAAGGTTTCTGGTTTTATCAATTCCGTCTCAGGGCGTGGGGGATGAATTGCTGCTCTTTAAGATTTTTATGTTTATGAATATGCATTAGTGGACTTCTAGCAACACTTACCCTCTGTCATTGGTCCTGATGCAAGTACCGTATTCAACAGAGATGTATTATTTAGTCCACGTTGAGAACAAAGCTTTCCATGGCATTCCTGTTGTTGGCACTGATTTGAGATTCTAGCACGTTCTAGTCTCTATTAGGCTATATCAGGCAGTGTATCCCATTTAGAAACTATTTTGTCACTGAACTTCCTGCATCACCAAGGGTTTCAGGTTGTTGAAGACCTAAATATCATAAGGTGATCCCAGCAACCTCCTTCAGGAGACCCTGTGGCCATCCTGTCAGTGGACACAGAATACGTTTCCTCTGGTTTCCTTGGTGAGTAAGCTTTCATGTAGGAGCCACTTACAACTGTTTTTCTTGAAGATGGAAGTACGTTTCCTGTCTATTTCTCAACTTGAGTGAATCCCTACTTTTACCTTGAGATTTCAGAGCATCATTAAGGCCGTCAGTTCAGTTCAGTCGCTCAGTCGTGTCCAACTTTTGGCGACCCCTTGGACTGCAGCATGTCAGGCTTCCCTACCCATCACCATCTCCCAGAGCTTGCTCAAACTCATGTCCATCAAGTCGGTGATGCCATCCAACCATCTCATCCTTTGTGGTCCCCTTCTCCTCCTGTCCTCAATCTTTCCCAGCATCACGATCTTTTCCAATGAGTCAGTTCTTCGTATCAGGTGGCCAAAGTATTGGAGCTTCAGCATCAGTCCTTCCAATGAATATTCAGGACTGATTTCCTTTAGGATGGACTGGTTTGATCTCCTGCAGTCCAAGGGACTCTCAAGAGTCTTCTCCAACACCACAGTTCAAAAGAATGTAGGTGCAGCCTAGTCTGCAGAGCTGTGCCTCCTCCACCCCCAGCCCCACCCCCAGCCTCCCATCCAAGGACTCTCCTGGATCTGGTGAATGGGAGGTCTGGCCAGCACCCTCCTGCTGGTGGTGTGTGGCCTTAACTGAGTCACCTTATGCAAACAAAGGAGACTTCCTTGGTGCAAACAAAGGCAGTGCACAGGAATATGGGCGTTTGAGCACAGTTGGTGATCTGTGTGCTTATCAGATCTCAGCGGAGGAGGCAAGGTGGGATAGGCCTTTTTGGAGGTGGAAGTGCTCCAGGTTGCTCCAGGCATTGATTTGGGGTTTTTAGAGATGTTTTTCCTTGATTCCATTTGAAATCACTGTACAGAGTATAGTCACTGTCTGTCTGTCTATCTGTCTATAATGAATGAGAAACAGTTTAAACTCGTATCCTAACACAGCTTTCACGTCTTTAAATGGTGTGTTTCCAGCACCTACGACCTGGGGCCGGTCTAGACATTTTTCTGCTTTCCCCATCTCATTTGAAACCTCAGGGCTGGTTAGAGCTGGTAGATCTTATCTGTGTATCTGCTTATCAATTTTCATGGTGGTCTCCCACAGTGGGTCCCCACATTTGGCAATATCTTCAAACATTTTTGGTTGTGTCCCGCCCCGGGGTGGGAGAGCAGAGGCCATTCCGCAGTGCATAGGACAGCCCTACCGTGCAGAGCATTAGTCACGCCATCGAGACTGAGAAACCCTGGGCTGGCCTCTCAAACTGATCATGATCAGTGGTAATGTCTCCTCTTTTTTTCCTAGCACTTTCTACCTCTTTACAAAATTTATGAAAAACTTTAATCAGAAAGTTCACACAGAATTTTAAAAAGTAGAGGACATCACTAAATATGAAAGTCTTTTTCTAAATATCAAAATATACTAGAGTTCTGTATACACAGAACTGCACCATCTCCGCATCTCCTGGGTTGGGGGGGTGTGTGGCTGCCGGAAAAAGAGACTGCAGGTGGAGGGGGGGTCTCTCCATTGCAGGTGGAGGAGGGAGGCAGGAAAATCTCTTCCTGGAGGACTGCCTCCCTCCTTTCAGTCTCTGCCTTAGGAATGTCACGCAGGTGCAGGTCCGTGGGGACCGACAAAAGCCGTGAAAGTGCACAGCTGGCTTCTCAGTGCCTGTGCCTATCCATTAGGCACCAGTCAGGGGCCAGAGATCCACTCATCCAGGAACATGAGTTGATGTGAGTGCAGTGTCCACCTGAACTACAAGGCGGTAAAAGCAAGGTCCTGGTGTGCGTCGCTGACTGATACCTTACAGAGACGGAAAAGGAGTCGGTTTGCACACCTTGGGGAGACGCAGGGATGGATGGAGGCTGACTTGCCATCCATCCCTGGGAAGCCCTGGTTAGCTGCCAAAGGCTGTCTTCACAGGGACCACAGGCAGACAGAGAGCTGGGTTCTTCCGGAGCTTTCTCCTGCCAGCTCTGTGTTGGTTCTGCCATCACTTGTTTGCTAAAAGAAGATTCAGCGAAAGATGGCTTAAAAAAAGGTCTGGACGAAAAAAAAAAAGAGTCCTCTGGCATTCTCATTGAATCATGTTGGTGTCTCCTATGGAAGGAATTTTTTCTTTTTTTTAATTTATTTTTAACTGGAGGATAATTGCTTTACAATGTTGTATTGGCTTCTGCTATGCAACTGTGAGAATAGGCCATCAGTATACATACATCCCCTCTGTCTTGAGCCTCCCTGCCGCCCGCTTACGCTGCCCCTGTAGGTTTTCCTGGAGCACGGGGTTGAGCTCCCTGTGTTATACAGCAGTTTCCTGCTAGCTATCTGTTTCATGCCTGGTGATGCATATGTTTCAGTGCTACCATCTCAGTCCGTCCCACCCTCTCCTTCCCCCGCTGTGTCCACAAGGGTGTTCTTTATGTCTGCATCTCTATTCCTACCCTGCAAATAGGATCATCAAGGACCGTTTTTCTCAATTCCGTAGGTATGCATTCACATACACTGTTTTTCTGACTTGACTTCCCTCCATGTAGCAGGCTGTAGGTTCATCCATACAGGTGGAATTTCTTGAATATGCTTTGCTGTGACTGTGGACTCTGGTGGGTTGGTTGCATGTACTCTGCCTGGGGACCCTCACTCTGACCTTGCCTGCCCCATCCGCTTCCTGTGCATTTCCCTCAGTAAAGTCATCAGCTCCCACATCCGGCGTGGAGGTCAGTTTTGTGTCACATCCTCTGAGACTGGTAAGAGTTAACTCTCCACGTGGGAGTTCCTGGGCAGCTGCAGGTGTGAAGGACCAGCTATGGCAGGCAGGCACAAACGGGGGCATGGTGATGCTGAAACCCCAGCACCCAGGACAGGATGACCATGGGCCCCAGAGTCCCCAGGAGACTGCCTTCCAAGAATTTTCAAAACACAGGAGATTCCACCCTGAACTAGAGAAGCCCTGTGTGATAGCAGTGGACCGGTGCCTGATACAGAGTGGGGACTCATTAAATACCCAAACGAGTGACCACCCCAGGCAGTAGAGCCTAGTGGTTACTACGTGGATGGTCCTACATTCGCCGCTGGGAGGACAGCATCTCATCCTGGGCACCAGCAACGTTTCGGGTTGATTATTCTTTGTGGTGGGGGCCATGCTCTGCATTTGGGGATGGTTAGTGGCATCTCTGGCCTCTACCCAGTAGCCTGGAGCATTCTCCTTCCCGGTCCTGGGTGCTCACAACAAGAAATGTCAGCAGAATTTGCCAAATGTCCCTCCTTGGGGGAGAGGTGGAGGCAGGGAGCACTGGCTCAGAGCTGTGTGTCCGTGGGCAAGTTCTTTGACATATCTGAGCCAGATTCAAACTTTGTCCAAAGCGTAAGGAGTGCAGTGAAGATTGCCTGAGATAAGACAGTCTTTAGGGGTTATTACTTGTCATGGCAAGGTCAGTTGCTATGACCCTAATTCTGCAGAGTCGCTGATGGCAGCTCTGTGAGCTCCTAACAAACAATACAACCGGGACCTGCTTTTTTTATTTGTTTAAATGAGTGACTTTTCTGAGACATCAGGCCCTTATCCTGATTCTTTGGCCCCCATAGAGCTAGCTCTCAGGTCACGAAAGAGTTACGCGTGACAGGCACGGCAATTTCAGATCAGCAATGGAAGGGACGAAATTAAATATGTACTGTAATCCGAGGCACTCTTTTTCATGGGAAAAGAAGTCTTCCCAACTTAGCCCTTGCAACTCCTTTGTCCAGACATTAACGGCATGCAAATATTTATGATTCATACATGCCCCTTTAGTTCCTGATCGTATTTTAACAATAAACACTGCCATTTTCACAGTGAGGCAGAATAATCCCTTTGTCCTGTTGCTGGCTCCCCAGGCTGGCACCCAGCGGCATCGCATTCTTCCTGCTCCATAATTGCTGACTCCACCCAAGTGGAGGGGGGTTTATAGTTGCTCCACGGCGGCACCCTGGACCACACACTTCAGGACCTTCTGGCTGTTCCCCTGCAGGCCATCTTAAGGTTGTATCTCAGTGTGGTGAGAAAACACAAGCCAACATCCACGCGTGTTTTTCTTTTTTGGCCACATCTTAGCAGAGAATCGATACACCTGGCTGTTGGCTTGAAGAGGTGTCTTGCATTCTGCCAAAATCCATGGACTCAAGAGGCCCCACAGCCATCATGTCCCAATTGATAGTCCTCCGTTTCCTGATAACTACGCATGCATCTCTTTGTGCCAATTCTGCAGCTCTTTGGAAGGTAGTGTGACAAAGTACGAGCAGGTGGCCTGCTTGCTGCTTGCACACTTAGGTGTGTGGCCTCACTCTCCTCATCTGTACAACAGGTATACCAGTGCCCTTCATACATACCGCAAAAGGTTTTTAGAGTGATTCAAAGATGATGTGTGTGTAACAAGACTTAGGAAGAAAGAGGTACGACTCACCTCCATGTCATCTTTCTTTCTGCAAGAGACTCTCTCCGGGAGGGGGGCAGAGATCAGGCAGGTGTTAGCCCGTGTCCCCCTGAATCAGCAAGGCAAGAATGATACCATTTCCACTTTCCACTCCTTATTGGCAAGGAATTTATTTTCCTTTATCTTCCAAGGAAGCTTGTAAAATGAGAATGCCTGTCAGACACAGCAGGAATTTTGTTAATATTCATAAATAACACAGGAATAATAATAATACAGTCATCCCAGGCATTTGCTGTATATTTCTGTACATAAACACAGGAATAATAATAATAATAATATAGTCATCTTAGGTATAGTCATACCCTGTGATTGACCTGATGTTCTCTGTTTTCATTGGTGAATTGCTCACAGGCTTTGGACCGTCTTTGATCAAAGAAGTATAGTGCCTGTAGCTACTTTATTAGAACTGTCCTCCACCCACAGAGGTCATTTCATGAGGGTATTTCATTCATTGATTCCTCAGATGAACAGTGTGCATCTGCCATGTACCAGGCATTGTGCTAGTCCTGGGGACACAAAGGTCAGCCAGAGAGAAGCCACAGCCTGCAGGGGTCAGTGAGGGGGGCCCCCAGTTAACAGATGTTGCTGTTCTGAGGGACCAGTGCCAGGGTGAAAGGAAAGTAGTGACCGAGGGAAAATGCACCACCAGGTGCCTCACCCACTACAAGCTCGGGGGTCTTTCTGGACCACTTGTCATCTCAGTGGAGACATCTCAGCATGACGAGGTGGCTGTCCAGATGAACATCAGGAAGGATGTCCAAGCAGAGAAAACTCAGTGGGAGGAGCATCCAGCCAGCAGAGAGGGCCTTGACATCCCATGCTGGGAATCTGGTCTGATCCCAGTGAAACGGAGGTTTTAATCAGGGAATTGACATCACCATATACAAGTGGTGGGAAGAGGCTAGGGCTGCAGGCTGAAGAGCAGACAGGGCTTTGGGAGCGTAGCTGGGAGCTCAGAGGTGGGATCCAAGGTTGTTTTGGGGTTGAATTTGCAGGCACTGAACCCGCGGATATGGAGGTAAATGTCATCGTTTCTAGAAATCAGCTCCCTGTAGGCCCCGCTTACCAGGCCCTGCAGTCTTGCCTGGAGCCTCCCTCTTCTTCCTGCTCAGCCGCTGCCCCCGCCACCCGCCCTCCTAGCCTCCTGCAGCAGAGTTGTGGGTGCCAACAGGCTGGTGAGCAGGCCCTGAGGACCCCAATGCCGGTTTCCCTGCAGAATGCCCACCCCTGGGCTTCTCTGTTGTGGCGCCAGGTGGCCTTAGGCTCTGTGTTTCAGGCACTGGGCTGTGGACACCATCGGGTCAGAGCCAGGACTAGGCCAGCCACAGGAGGTCACCGTGGTCACCTGTCCCGTGTGGCATTTGGCCTGATGGGTAGAGAATAGGGAATTGGAGTGCACCAACCAGAGGGCTCCCCAGGGTGGAAATACAGAGCAGAAGGCGTGGCCTTGGCCTAAAGAAGCTGTGAATCCAAGGCCCTGGAGATGTTTGGGCTGCAAGGATTAACCTTGGTTGTTCATCCGAGACACACAGGCACTGGGACACCAAAAGTAAAAAGGAACATCAGAAAGGGACTGTGATATCTAGTGGGTATGTTGTGCTTAGTCACTCAGTCTTGTCTGACTCTTGGCGATCCCATGAACTATAGCCCGCCAGCCTGCTCTGGAAGAAATGCAAAAAT